>NC_043701.1:95794247-95823575 GCF_006229205.1 Suricata suricatta | reverse complement strand
GGTCTAACAGGAAACTTTCAGAATGATCTAGCTTCAAGAAAAGCAAACAGTTAGTAGTGGTTAAGAAAAATTGATTCAGTATCTAATGGATAGTTGATACCTGTCACAACACAGCATTTTATATACTGTTAAGTGAAATTGCAATACAATCTAAGTTTATTTTCGGAGTGTTTGCTGTATAACTCATCTGATTTCTAACCCCCAACATTCCTGCTCTAATTATACACCTATATACTCTTTAATAATTTAAGGATCATGGTGTCTATACCTAGGCACAGTACTTCATACGTAATAGGGCCTCAATAAATATTTACTAAATGAATAAATCACAATCAGAGTCTTAAAAAGCTGTTTCCCTAGCACCTGGGTGGCTCAGTTGCTTGAACACTGGACTCTTGATTTCAACTCAGGTCATTACCTCATAGTTCATGGGACAGAGACCCAGAGACCCACAGCTGTTCGTGCAGGGCCAATTTGGGACTCTCTCTCTCTGCCTCTCTTTCTGCCCTACTCCGACTCACTCTCTCTCAAAGTAAATAAACATTAAAAAAAAAAAAAAAGACTTTAAAAAGCCTCTCTCAGACCCCAAGATACTATCCTCTTCTTGTTTCCATCAAACTTTCCTAAATGTATCCTATACTTGCTAGGTCGGTATTTTCACCACTCACTCACTTAAATGCTTTCAATTCTGCTGCAGTATCTAAGTTTTGTAAAGTAGTTCTTTCCTGTGGATCTTTCTACAAGACTGAAAATGTTCTGTATCAGGGCTGTACAATATGGCAGGCGCCAGCCACATGTGGATATTAGTTACTGAAATGTGGTCGGTGCAACTGAGGAAATGAATTTTTTTATTGTTTATTTTTTTGAGAGAGGGAAAGAGACCGAGTCCAAGCGGGAGAGAGGCAGAGAAAGGGGGAGACAGAATCCAAAGCAGGCTCCATGCTCTGAGTTGTCAGAACAGAGCGCAATGTGGGGCTCTAACTCGTGAACTGCAAGATCATGACCTGAGCTGAAGTTGGCCACTTGACCAAATGACCCACTCAGGCGTCCCACTGAATTTTTAATTATAATTAATTTTAACTTAGTCAAATGTGGCTGGTGGCTTTCGTAATAAATGGCACAGTTCTCAGGTCTTATCAAATGATCCAAACAATATTCACGAACTCTTCCCAAAGCTCACTCTCCAAGTCATCCTTCCAACAAACAACACTCTCTGAGATTCCTCTTAGCTGTTGACGTACCACCCTGCTCTCTTCCAATCTCTCTGCAATTTTCTCGATTCGACATTCTTCTTTGTCCCCAAAAGACTGAGTATAAGACTAAAGCTAGTTCTCAGCCTTCTGCATTTAAAAATCAAAACTGTTCCTTCATCAATTTCACACACTGCTGTAATTTCAATAACCATCTGTATGTACAGGTCTTCCAAACCCAGATGCTGACTCTAATCCCTCTTCTCAGATTCACATTTCAAATACAAACTGGACATCTCTAATGGATGTCAAAGTTAATAAGTATAGAAATTCAAGTTCATCACCTTTTTCTCGATGGCATTTCTTTTAATGGTAGAATTACTTCATGGTCACCTAAGCTCAAACTCTTAAGTTGAGGCACGTGGGTGGCTCAATCCGTTACGCTTCCGACTTCGGCCTGGGTCATGATCACATGGTCTGTGAATTTAAGCCCCACATCAGGCTCTGTGCTGACTGCTCAAAGCCTGGAGCCTGCTTTGGATTCTGTGTCTCCCTCTCTCTGCCCCTCTCCCGCTTGCCCTCTGTCTCTCTCTCAAAACCAAATAAAAACAAACAAAAAAAGGAATTACCTTTACATTATTTTTCCTCTCCATACTCACGAATCAAATCCTGCCAACTATTTTTCTGAATTCTCTTGAATTGCACACTTAACACCCAAGTTAAGATTTCTCATCTCTCATATCTGAACTAACACTATGGTCCCAACACTGGCTTTCCTGTACTTCCTATGTCTACTAGATAATAAAACTAAAATACCATTTTATGAATGAAATTTCCTTTCCCCTAACCCTCCAAAAATATACACATTCATGCACTCCTTCAATGCTCTATCACCTGTCCTTGATCTGACATTGTCATTCTAAAATGAGACTTGTACCAACCTTGCCAACTTCATCTTCTACCATTTCCCTCAAAGTCTCCACTAACTTAAACATTCTACCAATTTCTCCTTATATATGTAAAGTATATTCCAGCTTCCTCTTTTGCACCTGTTGTTTCTTTAGCCTATAATGTCTTCCCTCTTAATTTGTGTTTTTGGGGTGGTGGGGGAGGGTTTCCTTTCTCTCAGTTCATGCCTCCTAGGCTTTGTGAAGCCCTTCATTTCTGTCCTCTCAGTGGCTTCTTCCTACTCTGAATTTCAATATTACTACCTTTTACCATTCAATCTACTTTTAGTATATAACAGTGAATGTTGTTTCTACACACTACCTTTAATTTTAATGAACATTCTGTCTCCTCAACTAGAAGCTTTTAGAAAGCCAAGTTTGTGTCTTATACCACCCTTTTATGTTCTAGAATCTCTGTGCCTGTACTTAGCAAAAACAAAGGAATAATCACAAAAAATAGATATGAAGTTGAGAGGTTGTAAATAATTAAGAAAAGGAAAATCAGCAACCAAGGATACTACTAAATAGAGAAAATAGAAAATAAGAGGGGAAATAAGCAATCTGACATGAGAGCCAAGAATATGGAAAAAGGCAATCACAGAACCTGACATTACTGTAATAATCACCTAAAAACAGCAAAATCTTATAACAATCATCATCAAATGCCTCCAGGTTTTTCTGTTTTACAGGCAGTTCATTCAAATAAGCAATGCTCAAAATAAATAGGTAAAACATAGTTGTTTGTATGTTAATCAAAATTTTTCCTACAATGGTATTTACTTTAATGAAATCATATATATCAAGGCAAACTAGTAGTTTGTGCAGGTGGGTAACAGGATTCCCAAAATATTAGAATGACAGACTTAATTGCATAAAAATTTATAGCTGATCTGTCCATCCTGGGCAATACAGAACTGGCACCCCGTACAGTATGCCCTGTCAGTTCTTAAGGTCACAGCTTAAAATAGTTACACAGTTCAGGGCCAAAAGAGGCTGGGCCAACACTGTTAGGCTGTCATGGATCAGTCTAGCCCCACAGATGTCTATTTTAAGCTATATCTCTAAACAGCAAATGAGCAACCAGGAAATACTAGCTTTCTACTTTCAATCGCAGATGAACAAGCCATAGATTTTCTCTAAAAATGTGGACGGGATCATTCCAACCGTGTAAGAACCATCTTACATTGTCTGCCATGCAATCTAGACCCGTCTTCAGTTGTGGGGGATTTAGTTCTAGACATCTCTTTTCACTTCCAATGCAGATGAGAAAAATATGAGCATACTTTTTGGGGAAAAGATGATTTTTTAAAATTACCGTGACTTTCTTGGACACAAATAACTTTCAGTGTATTTGTGGGGGAGTGGTTAGAACACAAGTAAAGAAAAATTTTATTCACTTCCATGAACTCACAATGTGATTTTTTTTTAAAAAGTCACTTATATAAATAAACCCTGAGAAACGGATCAGAGAACTATGTGCATTTGATGGAAGAGATATGTGAAGAAAAGGAAAAAAATAAACTTTACTATAAAATTACAGTCAAAATTTAATACTTTTAACAGAGCCCTACATTTCCTCTTCAAAAGTCATTAAGAACTGTTAAGTGTAACTATTTTGTCCTTTTAATTTCTTCATCATAACAAAGCTCCAAAAGACCATGAATTTATAATAACTATATTACTACTTTTTAAGTTAGTGGTTTATTTCATTCATTGCTCATAGCTAAGATCTCAAGATTATTTCCACATATATACACTTGATTATGATATATGGCAATAGACAGGAAATAAATTATATACAGTAAAAAAATTACTAAGAAGAAAAACAGTGGATTACATTTATATCCCTTGACCATACTAGGGTGTTTATTATTTTATATTTGTATTGTGCTATCCCTTGTATAAATTCAATGTGCTTTATCAGCTTGGGCAAACAATAATCTACTCATTATCAAAGAATACTCTTTGCCATTATCGAAGAATACCCTTGATGATTCTGAAAAGAAAAGGAACATGCACATTTCTAGACCAAATAAAGACTATATAAACTTAGAGAATATCTTGAAACAAACAAAATAACATTTCATTATTTTTTTTAGGAAGCCTAAAGTTTCTAGCTTAGGTTGTTCCAAAAGGCTACCAGTAAATGTGTATCACAGTAAAACTCTATTTTCAACTAATAAACAAAATTTTTGAATGATTTTAAAATCCTGAACAGAAGAGTGCAAAATTTGGCCAGATTTACAATACCTGGAGTATAGCTCTCCAGCTGAGTATCTAACGTTTCAGTGCAAAAAGAAACTATAGCACAAGAAAAAATTTAATTGTTTAATGTTAACTTTTATTAGCAGTTATACAACACAAGGTCAATTTAAAAGTGAACATATCAGGGACGCCTGGGTGTCTGTCAGTTAAGTGTTCAACTTTAGCTCAGGTCATGATCTCATGGTCTGTGGGTTCATGCCCTGCATGGGGCTCTGTGCTGACAGCTCAGAGCCTGGAGCCTGCTTTGGATGCTGTGTCTCCCTCTTTCTTTGCCCAGTCCGGGCTCATTCATATTCATTCATTCATTCATTCATTCATTCATTCATTCATTCTCTCTCTCTCTCTCTCTCTCACTAAAAAAAATTAATACATAAAGAAGTAAATAAATAAGAGTGATACAGATCATTACATAAAATCAGAAGATTTTATATAAGCAGAATATTGAGATTTTCATGCTACCAGAGGATTAATAAAATGATTACCTTTTCTTCAAGTAACAAAAAAGGCAAAGCATTCTAAAAGGTAAAATCTGAAGTTTACAGACTATATACTACAATTGAAATAAGTATCAGTCCTCGAAATAACTGAGAAGTTTTGAAAAATGCCCACACCCTTACGGAAAATAAACCTGAATCATTAAATATAAAACAACTGTTTCAACAGACCTACAAATATTTACTAGCACTGACTATATGCGAGGCATTGCCTGTGCATCCTGGAGGAAGCCAAGATGATGACAGCACTAGCAGGAGTACAGTGGGTCATTACTTAGCCCCCATTCATAGCTGTTCGTTTCCCATGACAAAAACGGAAAGCTATGGCAGTAAGAGCATCTTAGAGCCTCTAGCAGATCAGGTGCAAGAGCTGGCCAAGAAAAGGGTAGATGGGAAATCTGTCAGGGAATTTTTGTCAGGGATTTTTTTGAAAATCCCAATGAACTCGATTATACTGTATCACTCTTACATGACTTAAAGTTATACTATAAAGAAGTTGCTAAGTGCTTTATTCCATGATCAAAAAATAAAATTTCTCTTATTCAGAAAATTAGAGGATCCCCGGGGAGCAGCTGACATGCAATTCTAAAATAAGCTAGAATGATAGATTTTCATGGGCAGAGGCTCAATAATCTTCTTCAGTAACTCATACTTTGTTCAATTACTTAATGTGTTTCTTCAATTTAACCTAAACTTCACCTTCCAACATAATTACATTTTGTTCAGTCTTCTAAGGAAATGGACAACTATCACGAGTGTCTGTATGGAGAACCAGTTTAAAGCACCTTTCAGATAATCCCTTCCTTTCTGTTTCTTTCAATGTGGAAAACCAAACTTGATCCAATATCTATACAAATATCTAGCAAAACAGAACACAGCAGAAAACAATTTAACTGCAAATCTTGTATATTTACCTCCTAATATTATGTCTACTGAAAAAAAATTTAAAAACCACTTAAGAAAAACTCACTATAATTCACTGTTCTCTCAATAACTTCTCTCCATATTATCTCATTCACAATATAGTTATGTGACCCAAATTTATCATTAAAAGTACAAATACTAGAAAAATGTTTACAAGAAAGTATCTAGCTTAAAGGACATCAGAAGTTTCTAAGCTTGTGATTCTAACACCAAAAACAAAATTAAGGGGGAAAAAAAAGGGCTGATACATAAAATGAAAATGGGTGGATTTTTAACATAAAACCTCTGGATTTAGATGTAAAATATCTGAATATCTGGACATAAAGTATCTATTAAAATAGTTTTATGAAATAAATAAAATTTAAAAAAATATATTAAGTTTTAGTTTTGCTAGATGAAAAAATTATATCAACAAGAACAATTACTAAGCAACCAAACCACTGCCACTTGGGACAGGAGAAAACAAAATTAACTTTAAGACCATATTCCTTTGAGAAAAGGAAGAAAAACTTGCTTATAATTTTCTTCCCAATAAAAAAACTTGTAATTTTCACACATCTATGTAAGCCTCAAAGAGTTAGACCTAGGTTACTCTGGGTTTGCCAATAACTAAAGGTATGATTTGGGTAAACTATATATACCCACTTTGAGCCTTAGTTTTTTCACTTACAAACAAAAAGACCATGTGTAAAGGTAGCTTTGAAATCAGAATTTGTCATATTTCAATTAAGTTTTTAAAAGGTGTATATAGCTACATACATATTTGTGTATACACGTATGCATGCACACATTTAATTATCTACCCACACATACATATCTCAGTATCATTCTGAATATTCAAGTTACTTCTAAAGGAACGTTCAAATTTAATAATATTTAATACTATTTCTTAATAAGATTGTTTGCCACAAGCATTATAAAATAAATCAGCAGCTCACTGTTTTAAAATATAATGTATTAATAGAAAATGTGAGTATAATAAGGCTAACAGATGAGAAGATTGCCTTGGAAAGACAGTTTATTATTCACAGTTCCCAAGAGGAAGGGGCAAGCCACGCCACAGGGGGCCACACAGGGAAGCACCAGAGTTAGTCAGAAGGCAGAGGGAGGGATTAGAATGAAAGACAAGAGCCATAGTAACTATGGTTTCCAAAGGAAGGAAAAGGCAAGACGAAGGAAAGAGGCTTAGAATTGGCTAGTCTGAATAATTTCAGAGGGCTCAGGGTATACACGCTGTCCCTGGGTGTCTGGTATCTGGCCCTGTGGTGACTGGGGCAGACAGATGGTGACCTTCTGAAGTGTGAGGGCCTATAAAAGATTGGTGAGTGGGTTCTAGATTGGTTGGTTTGTATTTGAAAAGCACACATACGGGGCAGTTGTTTACTAACTCTAGGAAATGATTAATCCTGGAAGCGGCAGTCCCCTCCAGGGGCAGCAAGACTCTAGATGTCAAAGCATCAGAATACAGAAAATAAAACCACAGTAAACACATTCAATTAAGGTAAGTTAATAGAAAAGTCTCATTTCTGCTGGATATTTAGTGAACACTCAGTATACATCAGCACTGCACTATAGCTACAGATAGACAAATGACCATGTAATAGAAAATGAGACGGCTAAATACATACATCTATTTAGAAGAATATGGATAAATTTATGATTAATAATAGTTTACACCTATTTAATACTTTGATATTTATAAAACACTTAATCCTCAGAAAAACTCTGTGCAGTAGGCAGTTTAATATTCATTTTACAGGTGCTTACTAATTACTCAAGAAAGGCATCACCACATACTGGCAGACCATGGGCCTGAAGCCAGTTCTTGGTTCTTGTCCACCACTATTTTCAACCGCACCACAAGGTCTCCTTTGAAGTTAAAGCTACAGTATTATTGTGTAGAAAAAAATAGTTACCTAGTCCTAACCACTGAGGATGGACTGCTCACTGGCCTTTAGTGTAACACCTGGGCCAGCATACTGAAAAGCATGCAGGATTCTTAATACCTAATGAAACATAAACTCCTTACTGGGTACTTGTAATAGTATTTGAGGACACAATTTTGTGTTTTTAACTTTTGTATAAGAATAGAATGGTAGGGGCGCCTGGGTGGCTCAGTCAGTTAAACATCTGACTTCGGCTCACGTCATGATCTCAAGGTTCATGAATTTGAGCCCTGCATTGGGCTCTGTGCTGACAGCTTAGGGCCTGGAGCCTGCTTCAGATTCTGTGTCTCCCTCTCTCTCTCTGCTCCTCCCCCACTCATGCTGTCTCTCTCTCAAAAATAAAATAAACATTAAAATTTTTTTAATAAAAGAGTAGATTGCTAGACTCACATAACTTAAGACATGATTTCCAAAATAGTTTTATTTCTATATAATTAGGGGTAACTAAATATATATTTTTAAAAGTGTTTCAATAAATTTAAATTTATTTACCAAGTGGAATCCAAGCAAATATTATACTTAAAATTTCTTTTGAAACTTCTGTTTAAGAAAAGTCCATTTTAGGAGCGCCTGGGTGGCTCAGTCGGTTAAGCATCCAGCTTTGGCCCGGGTCATAATCTCATGGTTCGTGGGTTCGAGCCCCACGTCGGGCTCTGTGCTGACAGCTCATAGCCTGGAGCCTGCTTCAGATTCTGTGTCTCCCTTTCTCTCTGACCCTCCCCTGCTCGGGTTGTCTCTGTCTCTCAAAAATAAATAAAAAACAGAAAAAAGATTTTCAAAAAAACTTCATTTTATCATTACTTAATTTTTAAAAATCGGCACAAAAGACATTCTACAAATGCATCTTGACATTAGTACAATCCAGCATTTCAAGTAGTACCTTCTTCCCAGGGTGACAACTGGAATCTGTTATTAAACTCCATGTGCTGGTAGTTGTGAGGCTGAAAATAGTGTTCTCCCAGCTACAATACGTTCAAGCTTAGAATGCTAAAGTTGAGCAGATGAAGATACTACTGCTCTCATGAGACATCTCTGGACTACAAGTCAGCTGTCATATGCCTCACCTTTTAGAAGAAGCAGTAAGACTTTCTCCTTTGAAACTGAGATATTCAAAGATCCACCTAACTCTCCTACTTCTGTTCCTGGGGCAGGCACTGAAGTCATGAGGTAGTGAGGTAATGAAATAGGTAGGGTGGGATGATTACTGTTAAGCTGGAGAGCAAGAAGGCAACAAGGGCTGTGGTAAAATCGTTGGTCTGAAGATCAGGACCTAGCTTGTGGAAAGGCTAGGAGCTAACGGATGAAAGAGCTCTCTGTGAACTCACTGTTGCTGCAGCATTTATTCTCATGGGCTCATCTACGCTGCTTGGTAGCTAGAGAAGCATACTCCCTGGCTTAAAGGGCAGCTGGTCTCTGACCAGGCATCTTCCATGTCTATATCCACTGGCAAGGGCATCCTGAGTAGTCAGATGAGCTCCCAGATGGCAATCTGAATGCCCAAGGGTTTAGGGGCCTGGCCCTCATTTTTGATGTTGCTAAAGGCTAGGCATGTGCTAAGTTTAAAAGGATGGTGGCAAATCATTTTCTAAAAATTCTGTAAATCCTTACTAATGACCCAAACTTAAATGACTGACCTTCAAAGGACAGGAACATCAGACCCAATATTAGATTTTGGCTTCGAAAATTTGCCAAAACAAAAACAAAACCTTACATATTTGGAGATACTGATATCTCGTTCAGTGTTACTCTTCAAAGTAATCAACTTGACTTAAAAACTAGAAACACTGTTAAACAGGATTTTCCCTGAGCTTTCCTCTTGGCTCACTGAAACAAAATTTAAGTTTGATTTGGTTTCCACAAACTTGTGCTTAAAATTATACAATTTTAACACTAAAAAACATCTTAAATATTTCATTTTACAAAATACATATATTCACAAAAATTTTATTGTAACAAAAGGAAAGTACCAAGACCTCTAATCCCAAAGGTGACCCAACTATTTGGTGGCAGAGTTAACCTGCTACCCAGCAACAGAGCTCTTTTGTGAAATATATCATGGTTACCTCTGCTCATCAAACTGACTGCGGAATAAAGCATGTTTGCCTTCCAGTCTGAACATTACACAGTTATCATGACCTGTTCATATAGCTACCAAAGAATCTTTTCAAAAGCACACTGAAAGCTGTGAACACTATGATTTCAACAATCAAGTTTTCTTTGTGACTTGGGGTAAGGGTGGGAGAGTGTGAGGAAGTATGTTAATTTTTTCAGAATTACCCCCAAATGAGTTGGTATACCTAAAGGGTAGTGTTGAGAGGACAAGGAAGATGATGAACAGGTTTAACATAGAATATAATCTTAAGTTTTTTCTCAATGTTTATAATGATTAAATATATATATATATGTAAATGCAAACACAGGAAAATTATAGACAAAACTCAATCACATCCTTTCAAAATATGGAGACTATAAATTAAATTTACCTCATTCTCATATGCTATAAATTTACTACGGTCTATCAATCTCTTATAAATGTAAATTGGTCTTTCATTTTCTTTGTTATTTTGTTACTTTTTTAAATGTTTATTTATTATTGAGACAGAGAAAAACATAGCATGAGTAAGGGAGGGGCAGAGAGAGAGGGAGACAAGAATCTGAAGCAGGCTCCAGGCTCTGAGCTGTCAGCACAGAGCCCGATGCGGGGCTTGAACCCACAAATCATGAGATCATGACCTGAGCTGAAGTCAGTCGCTTAACCAACTGAGCCACCCAGGCCCCTCTAATTTGTTACTTTAAAAATGAGATACAAAACTTTTAAAAACTTTTCACAGAAACTAATTTACCCAGGATGTCTGGTGGCTCAGTCAGTTAAGTGTCTGACTCTTGAATTCGGCTCAGGTCATGTTCCCAGGGTCATGGGATCAAGCCCCATGTCAGGCTTTGTGCTGAGCATGGAGCATGCTTGAAATTTCCTCCCTCCCTCCCTTCCTCCCCACACCCTCCACCCCTGCTCCTGCTCTCTCTATATATATAAAACGAATAACTCAATGAATGAATCCCAGGCCCAAGGAGTTAAGAATTCTAAAACCAGATGGAATGGAATTCTTTTCCCAACATGCCCATGTATTAATTCTGTAACTCTGAGCAAATTATTTAACCTTTCCTTTCCTCATCTATTAAAAATAGCAATAATCTGGGGCACCTGGGTGGCTCAGTCAATTAAGCATCCAACTCTTGATCTAAGATCCAGCCCCGTATCAGGCTATGCATGCCCCGACAGTGTGGAGCCTGCTTGGGATTCTCTCTCTCCCTCTCTCTCTGGCCTTCACTGTAAGGACATGCATGCACTCTCTCTCAAAATAAATAAACTTAAAAAAAAAAATAACGGCAATATTTAAGACTGAGATAAAACAAAACTCACCTAGAATAAAGTATAGGACCCATGATTACAGAACATGTCTATTTTGTTTCCCCACCACCTAGAATAATCTCTGGTAATAAGGTGGCAGGTATTTGAATATTTCTTGCTTTTTATTTAACCACTAGACAACAGTAGTAAAGTTAGTAATAAAGTAAAGCACCATCCCTGTCAAATGAACTAATACATAAAAATGACAAGAGAATTATCTAAAGAACATAAATTCTATACATATTCTTATTGTTTTGGGGTTTTCTTAAAATCTTTTCTTAATATTTCCTTTAGCACGTAAATTCCTATCTACTGACAAGCTGATCAAGAAGCAACTCACGAAAGAGTTCATAGAACATACATTTTTTTGCAAACCTGATTTTATTAATTTTTGGATCAACATAAAATAAATAACATGAAGTTAATATAAGTATTAATTCCATATATTGGTTATATTTAATAATTCAGGATATATTTATATGGTACATTATCAATATATTAAATACTAATATTACTGTATTATAAATATTAATGAAAATGAAATATAAAACTCCTCTATGGCTTATATTCTTAGAATCTGTCTTTAAAAACTCACTCAAAATTGGGGTGCCTGAGTGGCTCAGTTGATTAGGCATCTGACTGTGATGGGTGTCCATCACAACTGGTGAGTTCAAGCCCCGCATCAGGTTCTATGCTGACAGTTCAGAGTCTAGAATCTGCTTCAGATTCTGTGTCTCCCTCTCTCTTTACACCTCCCTGTTTGCTCTCTCTCAAAAATGAATAAACATTAAAAAAAATTTTTAAACTCACTCAAAATTGATTTATGGTACACATATATTTAATGAAGGAAATGTCTTTCTTTGATGGCCTCAAATTCCCAATCAACATAAGATACACAAAGTAATACAATCTTTTTTATTCTAATCTTCTCTTCCACACTTATGCCCTGTGCCTCGAGAGGAAGACGAAGAGTAGAATGTTCAGCTATAGATATAGAAATCACTGCCTTACTGAATACACTACAATAATTACAACAAATTACTGACAATAGTATTATTTAGCTATAATGGTAGGTGATAGTCCTATTCACCCAGACCAGCCTTATAAAAAGTACTTTCATTTACTAGCTGTCTAACACATTGGCTGTATGACCTTAGCCAAGATATTAACTTCTGACAGCCTTGGTTTCCTGTTTTATAAACCGGGTCACCATCATTACCTTCTTCACAGAATTGTAAAAACTAAATGGATTAAAAAATATATACATATACATACATCCATATAATGTTTAAGCACAGTGTCTGACACACAAAAATCACAAATGATCACAGGAAACACACACTGTAGCACATAAGTGTATATAGCGAGAGACAATTTAAGTGGTAATGGATAGAAGTGCAGGGTTCTGGAGACAAAATGTGTTTAGATTTTGTGGCCTTGAGCTAGTTTCTACCTCTCTAGGTCTTAGTTTTTGTACCTGACCACATGCTCAACTTTATAGAGTACTCTGAAGAATAAGTGAGTCAATATAACAAGTGCAGCATACAGTCTCTGGCACACGGTAAATATGCAGTAAATGTGACCCAAAATATAAAACAAACATAGGATTTAAAGAACCCTTTTACTTGTTTCATTCATGAAAGAAAACTGAATTAATTTCTTTCCCCATTAGAACATTATGAAGAATGAGCTCAGTCCCATGTTACTTTATAAGGAACACATGAAGCCTCACAAAAAAGATGCTGAGTACCTGGTTGCTGAATTTAGGAATGTAGTCTCCCAGCAGAGAAGCCATGACATGGATGAAAGTCTATCAAGAGGTTACCAAAACCATTTACCTGCCCTACCATTAAAATCAGTACAGGTACTGATACCCTGTCAATGAGAATAAAAGATGAAATTCTAGAAATAAAAATCCAACGTGATTTAACTTTATAAAACTACATTAATTAAATCATAACTAGGATAAAATTAAAATAAATTATTGCTTCAACAAGCATATTATCATAATTTGTAGTACTTATGACAAATATCTGTCAAATGTTAACATCTCAAATTGGTTCATATGTAAATTTAAATATATGGGAATATGTTTAGGATTTAAAAACCACTTTAGGTAGAAGTATTTCTCCTATATAATAAATTCAGTCATCATATGCATCTCCTCTTTTTTCTTCCCTCTTCTTCCTCAACTCCTTGGCCTAGACATCCTCAACTATGAGCAAACAAGGATTTTCCATCCCCTCTCCCACTCCCACAACCAGGCACAGGAACCCACTTACCACAGCACAGATCACTATCTGGTTCCTATACTCCTGTGCAAAAGCAGCTCCGCTTCTGTAAACAAAAAGCTATGGTGACTTGACTCATTATTTACAGAACTGTACTAAACTCTCTCTGGCTGTATTATGAACTCAGAGGGACATCATAAATTCAGTGGACAGAAACAACCGATAAACTTTAAGTACCTTTGGATTCTCCTCAAAACTACCCCCATGGCTAAGATTCTCACCTGCAACTGTCTACCAAAACACATGAAACAGATCTAAGTTTCTTTATTTCATTTTACTAACCACTTTTCCTTTTATGATCATAACTCTCTCCTTCCTTTAAGTATGCATCTTGAATCTATTCCAAGGACCTATTGATCCCATTCTCCCATGAAATCAAAATTCTCCTTTCCCCTAGTTTAGTATCAAGATTATGATGTACCAAACAGTATCCATCAATATGTAAGTAGAAAAATACTATATAGCATATAAGACACAGCTTCTGCCCACAAGAAGTTTACAATTCAACTTTAATGTATGTTAATGTTTCTTGATCCCAGTCTGAATTTTGCAACATTTGTAGAAAACTCCTTAAATGAATTTCCAAACTGCATGTAAAATCTAACATAACCTACAATGGCCCTCCTCCACCTGCCCTGGCAGAATTTTAGTAATCCATTAAGGCCCAGCTCAGTAATAACCCTCTCCATGAACACATTTCCAGAATCCTAGAAGAAAGCAAAACTAGTTTTTCTTTCCTATGGGCTTCTACAACCTCATTCATAGCCTTTATAAACCAAATGCCATGTTGTAATTAAATCAACTATTTATCACATTCCATGGACTCTAAGATGCAAGTGATTATAAGGAAAAAAAGATTCACTAATTATAACCTGCCTTTGACAACAAGGTACATTTCAATTCCAAAGATGTTAAAATGTTAAAATATATATATATGTCTTAGAAGCAAAGAAATAAAATACAGTAAGTCTCTGTAAGAGATCATATATTCTGTGAGAGCAGCAAACATGTCTCACTTCCTCTTCAGTTTCTCAATGCCTATTACTATGTTTGATACAGAAAAGAGAAAAAGAACCAGATGTTTTTACATAACCCATTACTACTTCTTTCAGGTCAACATTCTCTGTACTAAAGCGAAGTCTGACCACCTGTATTTTGTATTAAGCAACTTCACTGCCACAGTCTTTCTAAAGGCCATTGTGAATTCATGACTAAATTACTCCAACAACATGCTTTCTACTGGATTCCTGATTCTAACTTCTCCACACCTTTATCTATAGAGAAACATCATTTGCTTCACAAATTTTTCCATTCAATCCCTTTCATCCAGTAGATTCATGGTTTTCAAACTTACTTTTATTATTATTTTGGCAGAGTCCCTTCTTCAACTAAATGTTAGGAAACAGTCCAATAAACACACAACACGTTGGACGCAGACACGCCAGGCTGCTCACCTGGCCTGCCCTGGGCCTCTCTGTGAGACCACAACGCTGCTACGGAGTACAGATGAGAGAATGCCACTCACTGTGTTAGCTACACGCTTCCAAGAAAGGGCTTTATGCTTTTCAAGTTCAGCTGTTTGGCTCAAGACATCTCTGTCTTCACCTCTTTATCGTCAGTCTCAGACGTCCACTTTCCAAACCAATCTTCGAGGCCTGGTTCAAGACTATCTTCAACACAGAAAGCCTTCCTCGTTGACTCTAATCCACTGATTTCACCTGTCTCTGGGCTCTCAAAACTTGTTTTCCAGATATTAAGTACCTAAGTAGAAACTCTTGTATGCAACCATAAGTGCCCTGTAATTGTTTCGTGTATGTGAGCCTCTCACCTCCCCAACATGAGCATCCTTTCAAGACAGGTGAAGACCTTCAGAGTCTACTAGACTGAGCATGCAGCAGACACTTAGATCTTGTACAATTAAACATACTGCTCTTTTTCTAACTATAGATGGAACCAACTGCAAAGGTTTCTGATATTCCTTTTATACAACTTCCTCATCTGCGTCTGATATTTAACTCCAGCTAATATCCTATCTAAAACTACTCATTCTCCCACTTTACTACTTCACATTCTTCTGGTCAATGAGAATAGGGATTTTACCAGCTTCCAACTTTCATATACAGTTTACTCTTGAACAACATGGATTTGAACTGCACGAGTCCACTTACATGCGTATTTTTTCAATAAGTTCAGTACTATAAATGTATTTTCTCTTCCTTGTGATTTTCTTAATAACATTGTCTCTGGTTTAAGAATACAGTATATCCTATACACAACAACAAAATATGTGTTAAGTGACTCTATGTTATAACTAAGGCTTCCACTCAACAATAGGTTATTGGTAGTTAAGTTTTGAGGGAGTCAAGTTATATGCAAATTTTCAACTGTGTGGGGGTCAGCACTCCTAACCCTGATGCTGTTTAAGGGTCAACTGTATCGTTTTCTTCATTATAGTTAAGCTTTTTTGTACATATTATGTCATCTGATCTTTGCAACTCTAGGAGGTAAAAAGCAAAGGAACTAATACCATGATTTTACAAATGAGAAAAGGAACAAAAACTCCCAATTATTACATGTTTGCCCAGGATGGAAAAACTAATGGGGAGCAGCACCCAAGCAAAAATGTAGGAGTTCTAATTCTTGGTCCTGTTGTATTACAAATTTTAAAATGTTTTCCTGCTGCCCGCACATCTCCTTAAGCAGGCTGTGAGCACCCTGCCCAGACACCGCCAGTAAGATGAAGAATGGCTCCTGCCTTGAGTTTCCTGCCTACCTTCCCCGGACGGTGACCTAGTAACTCTGGATGAAAGGCCCTCACGCTTTTTTCTTATGGACTCCATCCTGACCCTCCAAAAAAAGCATCTGCCCACGGGTCTTCCCTCTCTCTACCTCCCTGGCTGAGCCAGCTCCTTTGGCATCCCTTCCCAAGTGATCCCCTCTCACCGGACAGTGGCCGTCTCTGTAGGACGTGTTGAGTATAATAAGCTTTTTTTTCCCTCCGCCTCTCCTGTGTCTCCTCTTAAGCCACACCTGAATATCACCTAGAACACAAAATACCTGTCGTCTAGAAAACCTCTTAGTACAGATGTCTGCAGTAGTAACAGAAGTACTACTTGAACTACACGACTCATACAACAGACCCATCTCCTACCTTCATTATTATACTTAAGGAAAGAGAATTTTCATTCATCTCAAGTAACACTTTTCTATGTAAAAAAAGTCTCAAGACTCTAATTTTTTTGAAGTCATTTTCCTCTTTATTTTAGCAATGAGTTGTGGAAAACTGTGATTTTATCATGACGTGAAAATATCTCAATGCACAGTCATCTTGCCCGATGGGTTTGGTATTTTCTGCAGAATTTTTAAAACAATTTTTTATGTTCATTTATTTTTTAGAGCAATAGAGACCGAGTACGAGCAAAGGGGCAGAGAGAGAGGGAGACACAATCTGAAGCAGACTCCAGGCTCTGAGCTGTCAGCACAGAGCCCGACGTGAGGCTCGAAATCACAGACCTCGAGATCATGATCTGAACCAAAGTTGGACATTTAACCGACTGAGCCACCCAGATGCCTCTGCATCATTAAAACAAAAAACAAAAAACAAAACAAACAAAAAAAACCCTACATGCTAGATATTCTGAGCCAAAAAGAAAGACATATTGGATCTGTTTTCTCCATTGGGTAAATTAACAAATTCAAAGTTGTGAGTGCATCCAGAGTTTGAACTTTATTAGGATCCTAATTTTCAAAATGCTCTCCAATTCCACTCAAGAAAAAGTAATCCACTGTTCATACTAAAGTGACAGGATCAGAAACATGACAAAACACAGTTAAAGAGCTACTGAGATAAAATATCCTAACTATAAATTCAATGTTATAAAACAAAGTACATGTTTAAAATACTAATACTTTGTAGTCACCAAATAAAAGTGCAAATAACAGAAAAACTAAATCTAAGAGTGCAGTAAGTCTAACAAACAGTAAAGAAATTTATGAATTAAAATATTACATTTATTGCTTAATAGAATTCACCTTAATTATACCCCCTCTGTAATGAGAAAAACGGTAAATGTAATCCTCAACCTCCACTCCCTAAAATCCCTAAATACTTGGTCAGTCATGTAAGTTTAACTAAGACTTCTAGAGAACTTTCACCATATGCTGGATGAAAGTACCCAGAATAGGACCATATAATCAAATATTCATAGAATCTTCAATTTTAGATTAGAAGACTTGCAGTTTACCTAATCAAACTTTCTATACAAGAAATTCTTCTACATTTTGCAGTGCCTCTGATAAATGGAGAGTCAGCCTTTAATAGAAGATCACTACTTCCTGAAACAAATCATTCTATTACTTTACAGCACTAGTCCATGTGTGTACATACACATATTCTTCTATTGATTTCCCAGGGTCAAACAAAACAGATTTAAAAAAACAAAAACAAAACGTTTCCTATATCCAAAGACAGCAGTCACACTTTCCCTTGTTTTAACAGTAAAACCCCCCACCTTTCAATTATTGCTAGTGTGAAATGTTTTCCACACTCTGCATTCCATGAATACCCCCGATATGCTAGCCAGTTTGTCAGTGTCTCATTTAAATGTGCCACAACTAGCAAAGCACACAACACTGCAGAAATGGTCTGACACACATAAAGTAAAGGACGAAGTTTACTCTTGGCTCATATCAAACCAATAAATCCCCAATCATCTTCACATGTCCTGCTGCCAACCTAGGTTTTTCATCTTTTAGGTATACAATTTCCCTACCCTTTTAAACAAAGGATCTGTTGTATTTATCTTGCTAATTCTGATCCAGCATTCCAGACTATTAAGATCACTTCGAATCTGAAGTCTATTCCCATCATAATTATTAGAAAAGTCTCCCAGCTTTGCCTCATCTTTAATTAAATAGGCCATCCTTCAGTATAGTATTTGAAAAAATACTTAACAGGATTGTATCAAGGATAGAACCCTATGCCATAACACCAAGAATTTCTACTGGAGTAGACATTCATTTCTCATATAATTGAGAAACCACATATGAGCCTTTAAAGACATCATGACTATCAACGCAAAAATCAAAATATGTTTTTGCAGCTTTATTTCTTGTCTATACTCCTCTGAAAACCTTAGAGAAAGAATACATAAACCTGGTTTCTTAGTGAAGCCATGGGTTCCCAATTATCCCTGAATTCTTTTTTAAATGCTCAGCAGCCAACTACTGGATAATTCACTCAGGGTCTTTGTTAAAGACATTAACAAACTCATCTGTTTACAGTATAGGATGTTTTCAAAAAGTAAGGCCCTTATTCATGTGCATAATTTTTAAGTTATTGATACTAGCCTCAAACTGAATTTGAAAGTTCCTTCTGACCCTAGGATGGCATTTATCTGGTCATTCTGACTTCCAAAAAGCAAATAAATGTCCTTTATCTCCTCACTTACCTTGCACAAATAATCTCAGTGAAAACAGGTCCAGTCATTTTAGCTCGAACTGCATTTGCTTACTGGTTAACAGAAGCACAGTCCAGCTGCTCTGTCTTTTTTCCATATTACACCATTTTGCTCAGGCAGTAAGTGTCTTTTGCTGTGATCTGAAGTCTTACAAGTTGTTTGAAATTATTTTAAAAGCCTACTTTATTATGAGTTTTGCTTTCCTGACATTATTCTTTAAAATGTCAAGCTGCTTTTTGTTTTCAATTTTTTGTTGTTATTTGTGTATTTTTGAGAGAGAGAGAGACAGGCAGAGCGTGACCAGGGAGGGTCAGAGAGAGAGGGAGACACAAATCTGAAGCAGGCTCCAGGCTCTGAGCTGTCAGCACAGAGCCCAATGCGGGGCTCAAACCCACTATCAGTGAGATCGTGACGAGTCTGAAGTCAGAGACACTTAACCAACTGAGCCACCCAAGCTCCCCTCTTTGTTTTCATTCTTAATCCTATGTCCTTCCTTCTACTTTCTAGAATACTGTTTTAAAATCTGAGGTTAACAGCAAGGTCTCCAGGAAGCCACACTAGTTTCTATTCACTATTTCTTTTATTACTTTTAGTCATAACTGTTTGTCCATGCTACAGAATATTAGAGCAAGAAGAAACTTCAACCAGAGTCAGCATTTCAATTTTCAAAACCACTTACCCTTCATAGGTCTTAAGTTTACACACAGACACAAAAGGGTAAAAAATAGCCCTTACCTCTGAACTCATCCTTTTACCTCATGTCTCCTAAACAAAAGTCTCAGAATCAGAGACAATTTTAAATCATGGCTCTACCATTAGGACAAATTTTTCCTTTTCTTTTTTTTTTTAACGTTTTATTTATTTTTGATACAGAGAGAGACAGAGCATGAGAGGGGCAGGGGCAGAGAGAGAAGGAGACACAGACCAGAAGCAGGCTCCAGGCTCTGAGCTAGCTGTCAGCACAGAGCCTGATGCGGGGCTCGAACTCATGAACGTGAGATCTGACCTGAGCTGAAGTCGGAGGCTTAACCGACTGAGCCACCCAGGTGCCCCTTTTTTAAACTTTTTAAATGTTTATTTATTTCTGAGAGAGAGAGACACACACACACACACACACACACACACACACAAAGTGCCAGTGGGGGAGGGGTAGAGACTGAGACGTAGAATTGGAAGCAGGCTCCAGGCTCTTAGCTGTCAGCCCAGAGCCTGACAAGGGCAGAAACCTAGAAACGGCAAGATCATGACCTAAACCAAAGGTGGACACTTAACCTACTGAGCCATCCAGGTGCGCCTGGAGAAAATGGCAAATTTTCTTAAAGAAATTAAAGTTCATGAGGCTATCTGTAAAATGGGCATAATAAGACCATCTTACAAAGACATTGAGGGTTTTAATGAAATAATATAAAATACCTAACCTAGTACCTAGCAAGCTCTAAAGTAAACAACATGTTTGTTTTCTTTCTCCACAAGCCTCATTTAAAAAAAAAAAAAAATAGAGGCACCTGGGTGGCTCAGTGGGTTAAGCATCCAACTCTTGGTCTCAGCTCAGATCGTGATCTTGGGTTCATGAGTTCGAGGCCCGCATCAGGCTCTGTGCTGATGGTGTCGAGTCTCCCTGGAATTCTGACTCTCCTTTTCTCTGCCCCTCCCCTGCTTGTGCGCAAGAGCGCTCTCTCTCTAAATAAACACACTAAAAAAAAGTTTTTTAATGGATACCATATCTTGACAGCCTGAGGATTTGCTTAACCTACATACACAATTAACTAATCTGAATTTGGTCTTTCAAGAAAGTACAAAACAATGCTACTAAGATTCCAACATTAAGCTCATTAACAATGAGACCTACAGAATTGTGCTTTCTACCAACACTCTGTTTAATATACTAAAGGTGAATATCCAGGGACAACAGACACAATCTATGGGGAGAACAAAAAGTCAAGCTAGATATTCTCCCTCTTTGGTCCCTAAATTTCAACTACATTTTCAGTTACTAGCGAAAGATTTGAATAACAATGCCAGCAATGCAGCAGAAAGACAACTAGAGCAGCAGTCAAGATGCTAGTCCTCACTTTGCCCACAAGTACAAGAAAGTCATTCAACTTTTCTGGGCTTCAGTTTCTTCATTTCCAAAATACCACTAAGGAATGAGGGTGGGGGAGAGATGCTCAATTATCTTTAAGTTACCTTAACTCTGGTTTCATTAAGTCCTTATCTCACCACACACACATGTGAGCAATTTGTGGTTCAACAGGTTTTCCTTTGCCACAATCTACCGATTCATTAGGTAGCAAACTGAGAGAAACTATGAACATTCCATCATAACTAAATCAAGAGAGTACAGAAAAGCCCACATAGAAGTATGGTTTCGTATCAGGCCAGATCCGCCCTCTTACTGTCAATCCTTCCTATATCATCCCCAGTACTTAATGTAAGACTGTAAAACTTTTAACCCGTATTTCTGCTTTCACATGTAACAGAAAAATACAAAATCCCTTCACAAATAGACTTTAGCAGCGATACCCAACGGCTACAACTGGTAAGCAATAACCTCAAAGATCTTTTCACACTAAAATTCCATCATCTTGTAAATCTATGTTATTTCTATGAGATCTATGTATAGCACTTTCCCCTTATCTGCCTTCTTAATCAAGCCTGCTTTTTCTGCTCAACTTGCTTTTATGCCTGCTCCAATATTCCTTAAGTATTATTATATGTTTCCTTATTCAGAATCAAAGATAATTAAAACTCTATTTTCCCTTGCATCCCTCTCTATTCTGAAATCCCTCTAAAAGATGCCCTTTTAAAAATGAACGTGGCTCCACATTGGATACCTTTTCATCTTCCATGAAGAACTTAAAAATTGGCAATGATACTGTTATGTCATCGTTGACAAATCTTAAAGGTCACGCTATACATTTTCTAATGGGTAAAACCAACTTGGTAATTCAGAGCCTAAATCACTTGTACAGTGTACAAGATGTAAATTCTTCATAATGAATTCCATAGGTAACAAACAGTACTAGAAGATTTTAGAGAAACAAAATTACAAAAGCAAACCTGACTTTCTAAAAAAATAAATAAATAACCACCACAGTAGGCATATGTATAACTCTACACAGAAATATGTATATATGTGTATAAATTTGTATACAAGTATAAGACATGTATATGTTAAGACGCCTACAAGAAAATCCAAATTAATGGAACAGCAAAAAAAATATTAGCATTAAAGTCAATTCCTACTCTTAGTAGCTCTGTAAAAAAGTTTGGTGTGGGTACCTGAGTGACTCAGTGGCTTAAACATCTGACTTTTGATTTTGGCTCAGGTCATGACCTCAGGCCTGTGGGATGGAGTCCCGCATTGGGCTCTGCACTGACAAGTGCTGAGCCTGCTTAAGATTCTCTCTCTTTTCTCTCTCTCTCTCTCTCTCTCTCTCTGCCAACTCCCTACCCCCCACCCCGCATTTTCTCTCTCTCAAAATAAACATTAAAGAAAAGTTTGTGTAAGAAGTTGATTGTACTAGATTAAGTTTTTAAATTAAATATATATGTCAATTCTTTCCCTAATTATGAAGACTGGCCTTCCCATTCAGGATTCTGCTACATCCCTAGATTTCACACTTTAAATCCCCAAAATGGTAAAGAAAGGTTGGAGTCAAGTTCTTAAAAGGCCAGCAACAACATCTTATCTTCAAGTTTGAACTTCCTTTGTGAAGGAATTAGCCTATAAATGTTAATTACCTCTAAAACTGACAAAGAAACATCTATCCAACAATCAAAAAACATGATCTTTTACAATATATAACAATTAAAGCAGAAACCAAATAAAATCACTAGCCAATGCAACGTAATTACAGATTCAGCTATCAATGGTCCCTACACATTCTAAATTCTTTAAGATGTAACTCCTAACGTTCATTTTACCTAGGGCTCTTTGGCTACCTGAGCAAACTGTGCAAACGGGTAGTTCTTTTAGAACAAAAATCTTATTTTCCTCACTTACAGTTAAAACAAAGGATGTTCTTAAACCAGAAGAATGATTAGTTACCTTTGCTCTTAAAATGGGATTTCTGCTTTTCCTTCAGTCAAAATCCAACTAATAATCCAACAAGGACACAAACAGTAGGTATGTAGGGGCACCAGGTACTTAATTCCTTCTACAATTCTAACTAATTAAATGATAGATACTCAGCCTGGAAGTCAAGATTCTGAGACGAGACCAAACCACAGAACCATATTATGCCAAATTCAATACCAAGGAAAGAGGTTCCCATAAGTTGTCACTACCATTCTCTCTTCATAAAATCAAGTATGAAGATCCTTGACCTCAAGAACTGGTTTTATTTCATCTACCTTATACAATTTTTTTTCCTTTCTGTACCATCCAGAACTTTCCGATATTTCTAAGAGTGACATGAGGACGAATGGTAGAGAACTTTTAGCCCCTGGTTATTGACCTAGTCGTTGCATTTAGTCAAAGCCAATTATTACGAAGTTTTTCAAGGGACTCCTAGGTGGTTCAGTCAGCTAAGTATCTGACTTCAGCTCAGGTCATTACCTCATGGTTCATGAGTTCAAGCCCCACATCAGGCTCCTAGCTGTCAGCACAGAGCCTGAAGCCTGCTTTGGACTCTGTGTCTCCATCTCTCCCTTCCCCTCTCTTGCTTGCTCGTTCTCTTTCTCAAAAATAAATGAAACATTTAAAACATTTCTAAAGAATTTTTCCAAGCCTGTAACAGTTTTCAGGAATATTTAGAGCTAAAATTTTTCCCATGAATTAAACAAAATCAAATAATGCCATCTGGGGGCTGAAACAATCAAAAAACAAAAAGTGAATGGGGACACAAAGTAAAAGGTCAGAACAAGGCTCATTTATAAAAGGGATATACGGGCACTTGTGGCTCCTTCTCCTTCTTCTAGAGATAGTAAAGCACCTGGTGTCCCACTCTTGAGGTCTTAGAAACTCAAAGCCACATTAATGAAAATAAAGCCATTTCACCAGCTTCACTAAAACCACTCCAGACCCTGTTCCCAATTCCAAATTGCTATCTTTCCTCTCCATCACCTTCTACATCTTAATTCAGCAAACACTTGTCAAGCACCTACTATAGTAAAATAAAGTAAAAATTTATGAACAACTAGGCCCAGATTAATTGCATTGACTTGCAGAATTGGTACATTTCTGGTCTTTGTTAACAGGTTATCTTCTTAAAATGATTGAGTGTATCTATTTTAACATAACTCTTCAACATTAACAAAATTTAAAGTCTTTCATTTAAAGAGAAAAAAATCCAACTAGGTAAAGATTAAATTTCCTTATATGCTTAAGTGACATTCAAACTCTTTAAACTCTTTAAATTAAGTCAAACTGTTTAAATTAAAAAAAAAAAAAAGTCCAGAAAATGAAGATGAAACATACTTATTGGGAGTCCTCAGCATGTGGCTAGTCAATACATGCTGGTGAAATAAAAACCGTAAATTCTCTGTCACTAAAATCCATTCTTCGAGGCACACATGAACTAGCTCCAACACCCACCCACTTCCATATTTTGCTTTAAGGTTCACTAATAACTAGATCCTTGGTTCTCAAATTTCAGTGAGATTTAGAATGACCTGAAAAGTTAATTTGAAAGGCAAATTCCTTGACCACACCCCTAAAAGTTATAGTTCCAGAAAGTGGATCCTGCATTTATAGTAACACAACATTCAAGTAAATCTGAGTTAGGTGGTCAGAAGATAACTCTTAGTATCAATGACTCACCCTCGTAATAGACAAGAGGGAAAACTGTAATTGATAACAATGAGAGTACATAAGAATTAACTATTCCTAACCTAAGTTATAAATTATTCAATTCTATTAATCATAATTCACAATAATGCTTAATAGGCAAATCAAAATTTAAGTGAAATAACTTTTGCTTTGATAATGCAAACTCACTCAATCCACCAAAACCAGATATTTTTCTGAAATACTGAAGATACTGTTAATGTTTAGGAAAAGAACAGGAAGAAAGCAAGCTATGGATTGTTACTCCAGAGAAACACTTACATAACTGTGTTGCCATAGTTTGAGGGAGAAAAGTACCACACTCAAAATACTCTTTGATTAGATTAGTGTGCTGTCAATATAAAAGCCATTAATCACATGTGGCTATTTGAATTAAAATTAAGTAAGTTAAAAATTCAGTTCCTCAGTTGCACTAGCCACATTTTAAATGCTCAAAAGCCACATGTGGCTAGTGGCTCACACGCTGGATAGGATATACAACACGTCTTCATCACAGAAAATTCTACTGGAAAGACTGGGTTTAGAGGTTATGGGCATCCAAATAGAACATGTAAATCTCTCTTCTTTTTGAAAAGAGAGCTCTATCTGGCAATTTCCAATCCTAAATATATACATCTACTTTAGGTATTAACTGGAAAACAAGAATCTTCGCACAGTTTTTCCTGAAACTTATTTCTAGAAAGGTCATTAAAAAGTGATGTGCTCATTCATATTATCAAAATAAAAATATTTAACTAAACACACCTGACACTATCAAAGGCACGAAAACCACAGAGGTTTGCACCAAATCAGAATCAGTAAAAACAGTAAATACTAGGTAAAATAAGACAAGTCCAGAAAATTTTAAATACTTAGTAAGACTAGTTTTGCAAATACTTCAGAAATATCTTGATATGCATAATAAATATTGCTCTATAATTAGTTTTAAAATGACCTTACAATTAAATAAAATTAGTGACATTTTTGTTTTCATTAATTGCTTTTCAACTTCACAGTAAAAAAATACCTCAAAATAACAATAAGATTTAAATATAATTTTACATGTGAATAACTACTAATTCAAAATCCTGGGAAAATGTTGGTTTTAGCAAAAAAGTAGCCATAAAAAAGTAATCAATTTATAACTTAAAATTGTATCCCTAAGCCGCATCAATATCCACTGTACAGAAAAACGCAAAAGCATGAACAAGATGCTAAGGCATGAGAAATAACTTCCAACTGAAGAAAGTAAGCCTTATTACAAAGTAGAATTAAAACTTCAACAGTCACAATTGTATACTAATTCAACTTTAAACCTATTTTCTTTTAAAGAAGATATAAACACGTTTACATCTTCTTAATGAGAGTTCTTTCTGAAGAGTTCAAGTGTATTCAAATATCTCTAAATTACCGAAGACAATTTTGATTCTAACTAGGAAGTTTTGCTCCAAGGAAAAATAATTTTATAAAACTGTCTAACAAATTTAACTTATTAAATCTAACACGTTTTAAAACGTACAGATGTGAATAGGTCACACGATGACTACAGTTAACAGAAGTTAATATTCCTGTCATTTCAGGTTCCTTGTGATGATGTTTATTTCAGATTCTACATCAAATCTAAGAGTCAGCAAAGAAAAGCAGTAACTGTTATTAAAAAAACGTATGAAAGGATCTTATAGAGAAAAGACTGTCATAACTTACCTGCAACACTAGTGATTGTAACTGGAACTCCTTGCACTTGAACACCTGCAGCACCCAGGTTGGCAACACTCACTGTCTGAAGGTTAGGCACTGATGCAAGCTGGGCAGTATTCAAAGTTATTGGGGCACCAGCAACAGCCACAGGAGCGATTTGAGCAAGAGTTGTGCCACCACTTGAAGACACTGGGGTGATGGTTAATTGTTGGGATAACCCAGCATTCTGAACTTGCAAATTTGATAGACTCTGAATATTCTGAACCTGTACAGTCTGCCAACTGATTTGCCCTGAAGGTGTTAAAGTTGGAGCCCTGATAAGCACCTGAGTCGGATTTACTGCTTGAAGTTGAACATTCTGCAAAGGCTGCTGCTGGATGGTCTGAATCGTCTGCCCTGACTGAAGTTGAAATGACTGCGGTGGAATAGCCTGAATAATCTGTTGCTGAGGCTGTTGGATCTGGATCTGCTGTAAGATAGGCTGGCCTACAATCTGCACCTGCTGAAGAGAATTTGATTGATCCTGTGTATTCTGTATTCCATTAGACTGAAGCTGACTGGAGCTCTGCGCTTCAGACTCAGTAGCAGCAGGTGTTTGAGATTCTTCAATAGTGCGTTCAGAACTACTGGCTGATGTGCTTGCATACGGGCCCGTGTCTGCTGAGCTCACTAACGTGTCACTGCTTGTCAGAGACGTGGAAGCAGTAGTTGTGCAGGTAGTGGAGGAGGAGGGAGATTCCGGCATTGTACTGGCAGAAGCGGTGGTGGTGGTGGGTGTGGAAACTAACTGACTCCCATTGGAAGTCCCACTATCAGTAGTAGTAGCAGGCTGGCCAACCTGTCCAGTCCCTCCTCCAGCAGTCACGTTGTTTATCACTGGCAAAGCCAAAGTCACTCCTCCAATGTTAATTGGTAGGGTTGTTACAACTTGAGCCTGAGTACCAGGAAGGGTCTGTAATTGGAGTGGTATTGAAACACCAGGTCTAATTTGGACTGGAACGGTCTGATTTGCCAGGTTTTGAGCAAGAATATTCCCAGAAGCTGTCCTGTTAGCAGCTGTGAGTATAGCTTGATTATTACCTGCAGAAATGAGCTGAATTTGACCCTGCAAATCCTGTAGAGATGAACTACTAGTTGGATTGATTTGAATCTGCTGGCCTTCCACTGTCTGAAGTTGTGGAATCACTTGGTACTGTACACTACCACTTGGATTTTGTACTTGTATGACTTGAAATTGACCAGGGGTGGAAGAATTACCTGATTTCGTTTTTGTAGGAGACGCACTCCCGTTATTACTGCTGGAAGAACTAGATGAACTAGAAGCTGGTTGAGAAACGTTATTTTCTTTTGAAGCAGGAGGAGTGGAGGCAACAAGTTGCCAAGTGTTTCCAGCAAGTTGTGTCGTTACCAGTTCTAGCTGTTGTGGTTGATTTTGAAGCTGCACCAATCCTTGGCTTGGATCTATAATAATCTGTTGTTGTCCAGTTGCTTGATTTTCACCAGGAGTCCCTATTTTGCTGCAAGTAGCTGCCAGTAAAGCCAGAGGAGAGGGCTGAGAGTCCTACCCAAAATGAGATGATAAAGGAAAGGGGGGGGAAAAAGTGGGCGGATTTAGTGGAGGCCAGTAGTTGGAAGGGGTTTGTTTGTTTATTTATTTTATTTATTTATTTTGACAGCGCTACATTTCAGAACTTACTTAGGAAGTGACAAAAATAAAAAAGAAACAGTAACAAGAGCAGGAAGATAGAGGAAAAAGGAAACAGATACTGCAATATAAAGTTCAAATGTAAGGAGATTTCTAAGAAACTTTTTTAAACTACATTTTCATAAACTCAAAATGCCCTTGGGGAAATACACACCGTTTTCTACTGGTCTGGGTTCCTGACGTAATTTTAAACAATGTTATCCCTCAAACATGTGAAATCTTTATGAATTTACAATTTAACTTCCTCACTCTCAGAAAGATGCTTTGAGTGGATGAACATTTGTATTCTGTTCTTCATTCAGTTCTGGGCAATTAAAGGACATAACTCCCTCTCTCCCCTTACGTTTCGTGGTGAATTTTTTTTATCTGTTTGCTTTTACCTGGGAGCCTGAGGTTTTGGGTTTTTTATTGTTATTCTCTGGCTCAGAGGTTTTCCCTCCTTCTGTAGCCATCGCCGCTGCTGCTGCCGCCGCCGCCGCCGCCGCCGCCTCCTCCTCCTCCTCCTTCTTCTGATCTGCAACAGCCCCCCCCCACGACAACAGGTTATTAGGATTATTATTATTATTTGTCTTCCCCCTCGCCTCCTCTTCCCCTCCCCCCGAACATTAATCTCCATAAACCCGCGATCCACGCACACCGGCAGGGGGTGGGGGAGAAGGAGGGAAGGGAGGAGGGGGATATCACAAAACGTGGTTTGAAACCCGACCCATCCGCTCCAGAGCAACACCCAGAAGGTTGTTCTCTCTCAGACATTAAGACAAAACACAACCCTCCTTCCCTCCTCCTGATACCCTCCCTTCCTCTCCTCCTCCCCTTAAAGCATCTCAGCGGCCCCGGGGGAGGGGGGAGAACCGAGCAGGGTCTGGGGAGGGAGGGAGGGAGGCGGTGAAGGAGACCGAGGGGGGTGGAGAATACGTACCGCTCATCCCGCATTAACAGGACAAACCCTCAGACGGAGACACAGGGATAGAGGTGGGTGGGGGTGGGGGCGAGGCGGGAGGAGAGGCCGGTCCCGCCCGCCCGCGGTGGCTCGGAGGAGGCTGTAGCTGGCACAGGCTCTGCCTCTTTTTCCGCGAATGGCCGCCGCTGGGCTGTGGCGTAGCAGCTCCTCTCTCCGCCCGAGCCCGGCTGACTCGCCCTTGATTGACAGCGGCGGCGCCCGGCGCGGGCGGCAGCGCGAGCCGGGGGCGGGGCCAGGGCGGTGCGAGCCCGGCCGACTCCCCACCCCCC
>NC_043701.1:95725485-95794147 GCF_006229205.1 Suricata suricatta | reverse complement strand
GGGCGGCAGCGCGAGCCGGGGGCGGGGCCAGGGCGGTGCGAGCCCGGCCGACTCCCCACCCCCCTCGGCCTCTCTCCGCCGGAGCCGCCGACTCTCCACCCCTTCCCCCAGCGGATTGGCCGCCGACCTGCCGGGGGCCGGGGCGCTGGGGCCGCCTCCTCTCCACCCCCTTTCTCGGGGTTATCCTTTCAGCCGCTTTTCTTTTCCTCCTCTGGCTCCTCTGGTGCTCCTTCTCTCGGCGTTCTAGCTCAGGCTCGCTGCCGGTAGGCCCTCCATACAGCCAAACTTGTTGTCTCAGGATATCCCGCCCCCTACTCATTTCCCAGCGCCCTCCCCTCAAAAACCTGCCCCAGCATCCCTCGGAATTACCACTAAAGGAAAAAATAGGGCTGTCGCTCAAGGGAAGCGAGTGCGTCGGATGAGGGGACGTGCGGACCACCGAGGGCTTGGCGCGCCGGGTGAACTGTCCGCTGCCCCTGCGCAGGGAGCATGGCTTTCCTGAGGCGCATCCGGACCCGGGCGCCCTTTTTCCCTGGCTCGGTCCCCATTGGCTGGGCCCCTGGTGACGCGCGCTGAGTGGTGGGAGAAAGAGGGCGGTTCGCCGCCGCAAAGGCTATCGGCCCTTGTAGTTTCCCGAAGCCGCGGCGGCCCCACCGAGGCACCGCCTACCCTCCCGCCCCCGACCGAGGCCTGGCTGCGGAGCGGAAAGCTGCCCGAGGGGGCGGTGGCGGCAGGGCGTGGCCGGGGCCGAGTGGGAGTTGAACTAAGCAAGGGGGAGGGGGAATGGGTGTTGTTTGCCTGGGCCTATCCGCCGCGCGGGGCTGCCCAAACCACCTCTGCCACCGCCTCCTCGGCTCCAAGCCGCTCCCCGCGGGGAGAGCTCACACCCGGAGCGCTAGGCGATTGAGCGGGCGGCGGCGTGGGGAGGCGGGGTTTGCTGTCCTCCGGGTTTGAATGAACCCGGTTTCTAGGAGCTGTGCTTTGCCTTTCCTTTCTTTGCTCACCTCCCTCTTTCAGGCCTTCCGCTTCAAATACGAGGCCTGCTTTACCACAGAGAAGCATCTTCCATTTTATTTGTTGTCTCTAGCTGGCTTCTGGAACAGAGCAATGACCCATCTTCTTAGGTTGCATCGTGTTTTGCCAAATAGCCCTTGTGGTTGGCGGACTTCTCACTCTTATTGGTCTCACAAGATTCTGGAAGCGAAGAAGAACCCTCCTCCGTTTGGGTCAGCCCCGGTCACAGTTGAGCATAAGCTTCTGGGCAGGTGGAATTCACATCTGGCTGCACAAAGCATTTTAATGTCAAAGGCACTTGAGCAGTCTTCAAAGCTGTCCTTCAAAGTCCTGAGTCAGGACGATGCTGCGGAATAGAATAGGTGCCTGATTAAGTGTACCAGAGGTGGAAGGGAATCGTTCACCAATGTAAACATTGGCCCAGGGGACACACCCAAGCTCACAGTCACCCACTCCCATTTAACCTGGGCTCCACACACAGCCTTGGGCATTTTCGTCTCCTACCTGAGACCTAGTATGTTGCAAGGGTGAGGAGGTCCCAGGTGCTGCACTTGACTGGCATTTGCTTTGCTTGTTAAAATAATTGCAACATTGGCTGATGACAAAGCCAGAAGTGCAGAAAGACAAAGCACTTCACATAAAGAATTACATAGTATTGTCTACCCCTTCTTTAAAAAATGAGACAGATCCTTAATAACCTGCCTGCCACCCCACCATTTACAATTAAGAAACTCAAAAGTGTTTCTTGCATTTACAGATAAACTCTATCCATGAGTCTCCCCCCACCCCCATTTTATTGTTATAAATGAAGGAAGACATTTTTTAGTCTTATGAATTGGGACATTCTTTGGCAGTTGGCTTACAAAACCTGATTCAGAGGGATAGTGTCACTGGCTCTGAACCACAGATTTTAAAAAGAATGCTTAGGGGCACCTGGGTGGCTCAGTCGGTAAATGTCCAACCTTGGCTCAAGTCATGATCTCAGGGTTAGGGTTCTGGTCCTGCATGGGGCTCCCCCATGACAAGGGGTAACCTGCTTGGGGTTCTCTCTCTCTCTCCTCTCTCTCTCTCTCTGCCCCCTCCCCTACTCATGCTGTCCCTCTCTCTCCCCCTCTCAAAATAAACTTTTTAAAATTAGCTGAAAGAATATAATTTAAAAATAAATAAGGGTGCCTGGGTGGCTCAGTGGGTCAAGTGTCTGACTCTTGATTTTAGCTCAGGTCATGACCTCGCAATTCCTGAGATGGAACCCTGCCGCAGGCTCTGCTCTAACAGGGCAGAGCCTGCTTGACATTCTCTCTCTCCCTCTCTTGCCCCTCTCCTGCACTCTCTCTCAAAATGAATAAATAAATATTTAAAAAGTAAATAAGAGTGCTCATCCAAAAAACAAAAATGCTTATCCATTCAGTTTGGATCCACAAAGTATTGTAAATATTCTGTACCCTATAGATTAGTCATAATTTTGGTGTTCATGAAACATACTGTAGAGGAGAAAGGATAACTTTTCCTCTACCCTCTTGATTTCTTAGTAGAGACTCTGTTATAATTGACAGCAATAAGAAACCCCAGAATTTTATTAACATGTATACCTCATGTATGCATGGGAGATACCCAAGAAAAAATTAACAACTCCCCAAAATGGCTTAAAATTCAGAGTTAAATATCATAATAGGGAAAGGACAAGGGGGATGTACGGCCTCTTAGGGGAAGGGTAAGTAATTTTTAGGAAAGACAGATTGGCCTGTAGCCAAATAGCTGGAAGATACGATAGTTTGTGTGAGTTTTCTGGGTATGGTAGACTTCTAGTCTCCTCTCTTGTGAGTCAGGCTTCCCAGGTTCATGAAACTCCCTGCGGGGGAGGGGGATTTATGACAACTGAGTTCCTTTTAGGGGCTATGTCTTTAGGCAGATAAGGGAGCTTAGAGGGAGCCTCTCTCTGTATTTGCTGTATTTCAACTGCAAACAGCTCGAAATAATATGCCAAAGCAGCAATATTTTGGAATGGTACGTTCTGCTACCCTTCAGTAGTTCTCAAAGCCTGCCTTCTATGGTAGACGGAAAGCTTCTCATTCATGGCTGAGCCGTAAGACCCGGGGAAGGTGATCTAAATTGATCAGTTCTCAGGCACCATCATTGTATCTACTAGAAGGTTTAGCTAGATGAGACAGTTCCAAAAGTATAGCCATCCTTATACCACCTTCCTAATTTAAGTCGTGAATCATCCATACTATGATATACTTAATATTTTTCTTTAAATCATTTTACTTTTAGTCTTAACATAATTAAGAAGTTGATATCACCATGGTAAATGAAAAGCCAGTATCATTCTCTGTGTAGGTAAGTGTAAATAGAAATTCAATAAAATTCTCAGCCTTAGGCCTATGAGGCTAGTCTCTTAGAGGAAGTAGTTGGTTTAAAACAGTTCCTTCCTGGGGTGCCTAGGTGGCTCAGTCATTTAAGCATCTGACACTTGTTTTCGGCTCACAGTTTGTGGGTTCCAGCCACACGCTGGGCTCTGCACTGTCCGTATGGAGCCTCCTTGGAATTCCCTATCTCTCTCTGAATTAAAAACAACAACAAAAGTTTCCTTCCTACACTCATATTGCCCACAGAACAGTGGTTTTCACACTTTTTTTTATACCGGCCCAATGTGTATACATACATGCACACAAAAATACAAAGAGAATGAGCATTTTTATTCAAAACATTTAAGAACACTGAGCACTGACTACTCAGATTAAACACTGCCTCCAAGATCTACCAGTATCCTGAAGGCCCCTTACCATGCATCACCCCTGTAGGTTCTGAGTGGAGAGCTCCAGCGGGTGGAGAAACAATGTTGGGCATTGAGGGGGGACTTAGACACTCTTTATTTGCCCAGAGGCTACAGTTCTTAGAGCCATATTAATAAGTATTAGTTGACTGTCCATCAATTATATTAACTGAAACAAAGCTTCAAAAAAAAAAACCTAGGTCTTGCTGCTCGCCCCACTTAAAAAAAATTCTAGTAGTATACCAGAATTTGAAAAAACAGTGTCCTATGGACTTTTTTTTCTCCCTACCACCTTTGTGGAGCATTACATTCATATTTCCAATTACATGCAGAACAAGCCTAAAATCTAGATAGATTTCCTATGCATTTAGAATTCCAATTCTAAATCAGTCTACATTTGGAAAAATGCTGCTGGAATTTTTTTTTCCTTTTGGAATTTTTAACAGGTCTCTTTCAAATATAAAATAGTTCCTGGTCCCCACTTTCTAGGACCTGGTATTTCTCAACTGACCATTCAATCAACCCTTGAATGCTCAAAAGATCATAGTGAAACTACCAGTCTCCTTCCCCCCCCCCCCCCCCCCCCAAGAATAGCTGTTAGCTCTCGGAGGGCAAAGGTCTGGGCTTTAATCCATTGTAATGCTGAGGATACATTTAGTAAGACTTTAATACATATGCTTATAGATGAATGTGATACAAGCATCTCCAGATGATACTTAAATATTATAGGAAAAGAAACTGAGGTGACTTAAATGAAAGAGACTAATTCTGAGCATCTCCGTCGGGAAGCTACTTGCTGAAATAATAGTTAAAACAGCTTCATTCTGTCTTTGAGAAGCAGAAAACAAAAATTTGGAGAGGTCACAAACCAGAGAATAGTCAAATTTTAACATTTACTTGTCCTTCAAAGTGTATTAAGTGAGAATGTAGCCAATTAGGAAATGGACATAAATTCAACGAGCATTTTGTTTAGAACAAGCAGCTTCATTAGTGCATCTAGGAGACCAAGCATAGTTGCTATCATAATAAAACCCTGGTAGTGTACAAAACTACATTTTAAAAATAAATTTCCTTGTTCAACATCACTAATCATGAGTGAAATAAAAATTTCAATTTGCTCACCAGCATGGAAAAGTATTCAAAGATATCAAATAAATGGTTACACAGAAAAAAAATAAAAATAAATAAATTTCTTAAATACCAATAATAATTGTTTTCAAGAAGCAAAAAAAGTTTTAGAAATTTAATTGTAATATAATCGGAACCTGGAGCTAGAACATTTATAGGGGAATAGGTGCAAGACGTGATTATACACATACAAGCCTTTCAAAGACATAAATTATGTTTGTAATCAACATTGTCACAGAGTGAATAAAGATAGACCTTCAGACTGTTTTCTCCAGCAAGAGTCGGTGGCATTATTGTTCCTCATATGTACTTAACAGTGTTTCATGTATTGTTCATGTAAAACTTAATAAGATTTAACTTACAATTTTTGAATGTGTAATGTTTATGATTCTAACCCACTTATATTTATTGTTAATTTATACGAGAACATAATTAATAGCTACTGGCAGTTAATGCACATAGTATAAACATGTGTTCAATTTTTTATATCAATTTATATGTATAAAGGAGTATGATGAGGCTCATTGTTGGCACAAAATGGAAGATATTTGGTTAAGTGTGGAAGTTAAGACATAGATAAATTACTTTTCTTAAGAGTGTATATAAAATTAGTGATTAAACATCATGAAAATACGCAGCACAGATGCCCAGTGTGTTTGCAATTGTACCTTTCCAAAGCATGCTAATTCCATATGCTCAGTTTATTTTTTTATCAATAAAAAACCTTTCACTAGATATTTGTTTGAAGATTATAAGCATTGCAATGAAACTACTTGGATTTCAATTCTGGTCTGCCTTTACTAAAAGTATGGCCTTAGACACATGACCAACTCCTCTGAGCCTCATTCCTTTGTCTATAAAATGGTGAAGATGATTTTACCGTCTCATAGGATTGTGCCAAGAGTCAAATGAGATTAAAAGCTCTTAGGAGAGGGGTGCCTGGCTAGCTCAGTCAGTAGAGTATGCAGTGCTTAATCTCGAGACCACACGTTTGAGCTTCAAGTAGGATGTAGATTTTACTTAAAAATAAAATATTTTTTAAAAAAGCTCTTAGGATAATTTCTGGCACATGGTAAGCTCTCATTAAATGTTACCTATCATTTTTATCATCATTATTAATATTAATAATGATTTATTACTGCCATTATCATTATTATTATCATTATTAATATTATTACTAAGATATATTAGTTGCAATAAGCCAAACACAGAGAAAAACCTCTTTCCATCCACCTCTATTCCAAACACTAAATTAAGCAATAACTAATTGGCAAATAAATGCTTTCTTACTTTTATCTGGCTTACATAAGTTATATATATATTATATTACATAATATATATAATATGATATGTATAATGTGTGTGCATTTAAAATTTTTTTTTAATATTTATTTCTGAGAGACTAAGAGAGACAGAGAATGAGTGGGGAAGGGGCAGAGAGAGAGAGGGAGACACAATGTGAAGCAGGCTCCAGGCTCTGAGCTGTCAGCACAGAGCCCAACATGGGGCTCAGACTCACGAGCAGTGAGATCATGACCTGAGCCAAAGTTGGACACTCAACCGACTGAGCCATGCTGGGGCCCCTTGTGTGTGCATTTTTAATGTAAAATTTCATGCACACACATGACATATAGAAGTATATATGCAAACTTGCTTTTTTTTACCTTAATATATAATCGTCATATCTCCTGTTCAAAATATAGAAATCAAAATCATTGTTTTCATAGAATTTATTGTTCCATGGCATGCATATATTTCTTTCAGTAAAAATATCCCAATTGATAGCTTTAAGTTTATACTATTTTCACCCCAACATAAATAATTTGCAATATACTTACTTATGCTGGTACTTGCACAGATATTCTTTTACGTTAGTATTTTTGTTTTAGCAGAAAGATTTCCAACAGCAGGAATGCTGTCCCTAGGTGATGCATATTTAGAATTTTAATACATAGGTAAGATCATTGTACAAAAAGTTATTTCATTTCACAAATGCACCTGATAAATGGGAGTACTCACACCCCTATAATTTCTCGAGCACCGATTATTTCAGCCTTGTAAATTATTACAAATCTAATGGGTGAAGAGTGTAATTACCTGGCTGTAGAGAGGTTGGGCCTCTTTACATTTGCTTCATGGCCATATTGCCCATTCCTACCTTGGCCTCTTTAATTTCCTATGGTATTGTTTTTGTCCTTTTGTTGTCAATTTCTAGGAACTGAACATATATGATAATATTAGACATTTGCTTATCGCTTATCTTGCAATATATGTCTGTAGTTTTTTTCCATATATTCTGTTTATTTTGTACCCTATTTCAGAAATGATAATACCAACCTAAATGAATGCTTTGCCCAGCTCATTAAAATATTCTTTGCACATGGATAAGATAACTTTTGTACTATTCAGGTAGAAGGGTTTTCTCCACTAGAGTAGGAATGGATTATTATAACCTCCACCCACCCTCTACCCCTCCACAACCCACCCCTCCCCTGTCTGGTATACACATCATCCTAAGTGCACAGAAGAATGCCCAGGCTGTCATAAGCATTCAATATATATTTAGTCAGTGTTTAAAGTTTCAGTACATGATCTGTAAAAATAAAGTAGCCTTGTCACAGCTGGAGTTATTTCATATCAAATTTGGAAGATATTTGGAATGGTTTGAATTAAAACTGACTACAAGATTCATCAGGAGTGGGGTTAAAGATAGATATATATATATCTTTATATCTATCTATATATATATACCTACAGCAGCACCCTAAACATTATAAGCATTCTCCCCAGTAGCTGCAAGCGTCAATTTTTAATAATGATTATGGATTCTCTCAACTATCCCAAGGACAGCTAGTAATAATAATATTCAGCTCTATTTCCTTGTTTATTTTCATTGATAACGTTTTTTCTTTTCACAAGGACCTGAGTCATATGTAATAAAATAGTGAAATATAAGTTGAAATAAAAACCAGGGCTGAAGCACCTGGGTGGCTCAGTCAGTTAAACATCCGACTTCGGCTCAGGTCAGATCTCACGTTTGTGCGTTCGAGCCCCGCATCAGGCTCTGTGCTGACAGCTCAGAGCCTGGGGCCTGCTTCAATTTCTGTGTTTCCCTCTCTCTCTGCCCCTCCCCCACTGGTGTGTAGGCGCGTGCTCTCTCTCTCTCAAAAGTAAACATTTAAAAACATTAAAAAAAAAAAAAACCAAGGCCAATGAAAAAGAGAAAACAAATATGATCACAGTGTCAACAGATATGTTTTACCTGAGCTTCAATTTTGACATTGAGCTTCTTAGCAGCCAGAGCATATAAGGAAACAACAATTAGGTGTACAATTCTCATTATCAGAAAAGAGGAAAAAGGGAAAAGAGCAAAATGTCGGTTTCTCAGAGAAAGTAAACCTCTTGCTGGCTCCAAAGACTGACAGCTGTTTTATAAACACCACTTCAAAGTTAGGCTGTGAATGTGGCATTTTAAGTATTTAAAATGCTTGGAAGAATTAATTATATTTAAAATGTGGTTTGAAATATTTAATGAATTTAATTTCCCCTATGAGATTATTTAGACAAATTTTATGTGCTTGAAATTAATAGAACATTAATCAGAGATCAGGTAAAAAGTAATCTTATTTGATTCAAATACTTCTAGATTTTAAAACTGACCAATAATAAATAAATAAATAATAAAAATTGACCAAGAAGATTGAAAGGTTGAGAAAAAAATACTCTGGCTTTAATAAATTGAATGTTAATTTAAAACCCAGGAATCTATATATTTATTGTGCGAAACTGTGCAAAAGTCTCCCTTGGACATTTAAAGAACTTACACTAACACCCTTAAGATCATTAAATGAGTTAAGTCAAAACCAGAGATCTAAGAATTTGTGTCAATGCAAAAGATTTTAATGTTTAGGTTTTCATTTTAGTTCTTCTTTCTAGAATATCAGGAGCAGTTATTTGCTGAGACCACTCCGTTTTGTGATAATACCAAATCCTTTGTCTAAGTATATTCGCCAATTAAGGCTCAGGAGAACAAATAGCCAGGTGGTCTAAAAGTGAATTCGAAGTCTGAAGGTCTGGTATAAAGAAGAGGTAAGGAATAGGAAACTTGGCATTTAAATTGCTCAGGATCATTTTCTAGTTTTTCAAGCTGCTACTCTTCCTGACTACCCAGATTCTTGTGGGGTTATGAAAAATGCAGGTTTATTAGGAACATTAATAATGGAGTTGATGCAGCTTGGCTAATAGCCATTCTAGAATTAAGGAAACTCAGGCAGGATGCGCACTGGCTGCTTTGGAACCTGGCAAGAAGGGCTGCCATCCTGGCTCCCAGGCCAGTTACTTAACTGCCTTGAGTTTCCCCATCTATCTGTAAAATCGCCATAATTTCTCCTTCTGTTAGGAAAATAACATGAGGTAATCTCCATGGCAGGCACTTAATAATTTGGATTTCTTTCCTTTCTGGTTCACAGTTTTTTTTTAATTATCTTTCATAAAAATTAAGTCTTCATTTTGCTATTCCTCTAGTTCTAAAATATAGTGAGCAATCTAAGTGAGGGAAAAGTGTTTTCCATGAGCAAATAGTAGCTCCTGGGGTCATCAGTGGCCTTTTCAGGTGTCGGCATCTATATGTATTTATTTTTTCTTAAAGCAATCTGCTATAAAGCTTTCAGAGAACAATTTAATTAAGAATGTAATAGGGAGGGGCACCTGGGTGGCTCAGTCTGTTAAGCGTCTGACTTCGGCTCAGGTCATGATCTTGGGGTTTGTGGGTTCGAGCCCCACATCAGGTTCTGTGCTGACAGCTCAGAGCCTGGAGCTTGTTTCAGATTCTGTGCCTCCCTCTCTCCAGCCCTCCACTGCCCGTGCTTTATCTCTTTCTGTCTCACAAATAAATAAACATTAAAAAAAAATTTTTAATGTAATAGGGAAAAAAAGTCTCCATTTATGTCCAAAAGACTCTGAACTCTGAAGTTTATTAACTTCTCTACCTAAAAGACTAAGTGAAGAATCTTTTCCGACAAAAGTAAAAGGCATGAGAGAGACAGAGGGAATCTTTGGTAGATATAAAACAGCGAGGAAGAAAAGTGGGGAAAAGGACAAGCAGAGAAGGAAAGCTGAAACCTTCTCTGTTTCAGGGCCGTTGTTTGGCTTCCCTCCAAGAGTGCATAACACTTGAGTGTGATGTGCTCACTCAGTGGGGAAGATACACGGGCTTAGCACACTTCTCTGCTGCTACATCACCAGGACAGGAAAGAAGGAGTCCTAAAACTAACTAAATAAATAAATGAAAAGGCAAAAAGATTGAGAGAAATTCATAGAAAAGAATATAAATGGCAAATGTGACAAAAAGGGGGAAAACTCATAATTATCTTGTTCATTGAGCCTTTCCTATGAAGACTTTTTCCAAACCTAGATTAAGAGTGTGAACTTGGCAGGGGGAATGTCCTCCAAGGGGTATAGACGCGGTCATATTATATGCAGGGACAGCTTCGGTGTGCTGTTTTCCCGTAACATGTGTCCGGAATGTTCTAGGAAGCCTTCTTGCTAAGTTCTCCTAAATCCAACTCCCAACAGATCATGTGATGTGAATAACATCACCACAAGAAAAGCAGGCAGCATCTTTTAAGATGGAACCCGGGGAAAGAAACAAAATCAGGGCACAGCGTGATTGAGGAAGCCACGACGAAGAGTCAAATGTGAGAGCGATGATAAATTTTCACTGTGGAAAATGCAAAGCCCTCAACAAATAAGTATAATAAGAAGGTTGCTTTGTTCTGTCAACCAAGACAAAATTAGAATGCTCTTTAAGAACGATATCAACAATTAGAAGAGAAGGTGGGCCAGGATAGTAAGAGATGAGAAACTATTTTAAGCATTGAAGATGACTTGGGAAAAGGTATCATAATACCTTTAAATGGGGCGCATGGGTGGCTCAGTTGGTTGGGCCTCCGACTTCAGCTCAGGTCATGATCTCACAATTCGTGGGTTCGAGCCCTGCATCGGTCTCTGTGCTGACAGCTAGCTCAGAGCCTGGTGCCTGCTTCCGGTTCTGTGTCCTTCTCTCTCTGCCCCTTTCCCTCTCATGCTCTATCTCTCTCTGTATCAAAAATAAATAAAACATTAAAAATTAAAAAAAATATTTTTAAAGGTTTCAGGGTGCCTGGGTGGCTCAGTTGGTTAAGTGTCTGGCTTCAGCTCAGGCCATGATCTCACGATTCGTGGGTTCGAGCCCTGCATCGGTCTCTGTGCTGACAGCTAGCTCAGAGCCTGGAGCCTGTCTTCAGATTCTGTGTCTCCCTCTCTCTCTGCCCCTCCCCTGCTCATGCTGTCTCTTTCTCTCTCTCAAAAATAAATAAAACATTTAAAAAAGTTTATAATAGCCTTTAGATACTGTCAGACCTATGAGATGGGGAGGAATTAGGTTTACCGTATGTAGTTTCAGAAGGCTGAACTAAGATCGATAAGTGGATGTTTTTATTGTCAGGAGGTAGATTTTGGCATGATATAAAAAGAACTTCCAAAGAAATAGAACTATTGGAAATGAAACAAACTCCCTGAGGGATGGTAAGCTCCTCTTAATTGGAGAAATTCAAGTACAGACTGAACTATTACTTATTAGGAATATTGTAGGAGATTTCTGTATCTGATAGCAACAGAAGCAGATTAAGACTTTATGGATCCCCAAGTTTTTAAAGTTTAGGGAACGCTTTTAAGAACAAAGAATAGGACACCTGGCTGTTTCAGTTGGAGAGTGTGTGACTATTGATTTCAAGGTGGTGAATTCAAGACCCATGTTGGGCATGCAACCTACCTTATAAAAAAAAAAAGATGACGAAACTGTGAATAAAAATTAGAGAGCCATGGAAGGTACTTTTACAAGAAGTCAGGAATCTTTGAAACTTAAGCACCAATAGCTTTGTCATAAATTCACATCAGTGGAGTCCATTGATAAACAAATGTGCAACTTAAATTTGTTCTTATTTTTAAATTTTTCTATAAGATGGTGGGTTGAGGGAGAGGGAGAGAGAGAGAAAGAGAGAGAGAGAGAGAGAGAGAGAGAGAGAGAGAGAGAGAGAGAATCTTAAGCAGACTCCAGGTCCAGTGCAGAGCCTGACGTGGGGCTCAATCCCACAAACCATGAGAGCATTACCTGAGCCAAAATCAAGAGTCAGGCGCTTCTATCAACAATAGGCAAATTATAGAAAGAGCCCAAATGTCCATCAACTGATGAATGGATTAAGAAGATGTGGTATAGGGGCGCGCCTGGGTGGCTCAGTCAGTTAAGCGTCCAGCTTTGGCTCAGGTCATGATCTCACGGTTTGTGGGTTCGAGCCCCGCATCGGGCTCTGTGCTGACAGCTAGCTCAGAGCCTGGAGCCTGCTTCAGATTCTGCATCTCCCTCTCTCTCTGACCCTCCCCTGCTTATGCTGTCTCTCAAAAATAAATAAAAAACATTAAAAACATTTTAACAATGTGGCACATATACACAATGGAATACTGTTCAGAGATGAAAAAGCATGAAATCTTGCCATTTGCAACAATTGTGGATGGAACTGGAGGGTATTATGCTAAGCAAAATAAGTCAGCAAAAGACAGATATCATATGATTTCACTCATACGTAGAATTTGAGAAATTTAACAGATGAACATAGGAGAGGAGAAGGAAAAATAAGGTAAAAACAGAGGGAGGCAAACCATAAGAGACTTATAAGTACAAAGAAAAAACTGAGTTTTGATGGGGGAGGATGGTTAAATGGGGATGGGCATTAAGAAGGCACTTGTTGGGATGAGCACTGGGTGTCATATATAACAGATGAATCTTTGGGTTCTACTCCTGAAGCAAGACTACACTGTATGTTAACTAACTTGAGAATAAAAACAAAAACAAAAACAAGAGTCGGGCGCTTAACTGACTGAGCCACCCAGGCATCCCTAAATTTGTTTTTTTTAAAGCTATTTAATTTTTTTAAATGTTTATTTTTGAGAGAGAGAGACAGAGAGTCAGAGGAGGGGCAGAGAGAGAGAGAGAGAGAGAGAGAGAGAGAGAGAGAAAGAGACACAGAATCTGAAACAGGCTCTAGTTCTGAGTTGCCAGCACAGAGCCCCAGATAGGGCTCAAACTAAGGAACACCAAGATCATGACCTGAACTGAAATGGGACACTTAACTGACTGAGCCACCCAGGTGCCCCACTAAAATTGCTTTTAACAAACAATTCTTCTCAATTTTGAAATAATTATTTTGTTACCTTTTTGACAACATGGAGATAGTAGAAAGAGAAGTGAAGTTAGACTTATGCATGTTCCTAGCCTAACTCTGTGTTTTCATAACTGGATAACCTTGGGAAAATTACTTAACCTCACTGAGCCTCAATTTCTTTATCTGTCAAATGGAGGTAATCTCTATTTTGAAATATTCTTTGTAGGGCGCCTGGGTGGCTCAGCCAGTTAAGTATCTGACTTCGGCTCAGGTCATGCTCTCACAGCTCATAGGTTTGAGCCCCATGTCAGGCTCTGTGCTGACAACTCAGAGCCTGGAACCTGCTTCAGATTCTGTGCCTGTCTTTCTCTGTCCCTCCCCTGCTCGTACTCAGCCTCTCTCTCAAAAATAAACAAACATTTAAAAGATATATTGTTTAGGAAAAATTGAATAAAGTTCTGTATGTAAATAGAAGTTGTGTAGTTAATGACCGCTAAATTGAAGGACTAATAAGATTTGGGTACTCATAAGGAAAAGGCTTTGCTTTTTTTTAAGTGTATTTATCTATTTTGAGAGAGAGAGAGTTAGAGAGAGCATGCCTACATGGGGAGCATGAGCAAGGGAAGGGCAGAGGGAGAGAGAGAGAGAGGGAAAGAGGGAGAGAGAGAGAGAGAGAGAGAGAGAGAGAGAGAGAGAGAGAGAGAATTCCAAGCAGGCTCCAAGCTGTCGAAGCAGAGCCCAAGACAGGGCTTGAGGCAGGGCTCCATGGGGGTGGGGAAGGGGCTGGGGAAGCTCAAGATTTGAACTCATAAATAGTGAGATCTTGACTGAGTCAAAATCAAGAATCAGACACTTAACTGACTGAGCCTTCTAGGTGCCCCAGGAAAAGGCTTTAGAAAGTGACATTTAGGATTGTCATCTGTCATCCTGAAGATAATGAATGACATTGTTCCACAGCTTCTCCTTTAAAGAGGTGAACTGTCACCAATGTACAATGTTCACATTATGCTTATTTCCAACAACTCCAGCTTATGGACAGACTAGAAAACCGCTCACAGGATTGATTGGCCACTATAAACATCGTCGCCCTCCTCCTCACTGTTTCAAAATCTGGAATCCGAATGAAGGACTGGGACATTTCTTGTCACTCCATTTCCAAGAAGCAGGTTGGCCAAGGTCAAGTGTACTCAGATGGGTCACATTATCTAGAGGGTAGTAACTTAGCAGGAATTCTTGTGCAACTCTACGTCACCATTTATCTAGAAGACTCTTGCTACTCAAAAAGAGGACCTCAGGCAGCAGCAATAGCATCACCAGGGGCTTGTTAGAAATGCAGACTCTCAAACCTGCATTTCTTGTTTGAGAAAGGTCATGTGATGCACAGCAAAGTTTGAGAAGTGCTAATCTAGACTCCAAGGCACTGGCATTCCCTTGGTGCAGTGCAGTTGAGAACCTCTCCTTAGGGCTCTTGAAGGCATTTTGTTTTATGAGGTTAGAGAAGGTGAGAAGCAAGGGTTTTGCTTGCCTCAATTCCTAGGGAGAAAGCCCAGTCCCCCTGATTCTCATTGACCTTTTATCCCTTGGAGTCTCTTCCTTTCCTGTAACTCACGAGATTAGAATAGTTCATATTTGAAGTGGCAAATTACACTTTACAGAGGATCCAGCCATTTTTCTCTAAGAGACATATTTTTTTAAAAGCGGAACAGAAAAGATGAGACCACAGGTTAGGTCCTATGCCAGAGGCTCTCTAAACCACTTTGCCTTTTCTCCTTTCTCATCTATCCCTTCCCTTCCACCTCACACCTCTCTTCTTCCAGCTAGGCAAAATAAGCCAAGGAATAAATCATTTGGGAATGACTCCACCAGCCCTAGGAAGATCCAAGTGGCAGACCCAAACAGCACTGGGACTCACTGTCTACATCTTTATCTAATTGGTGTGTTCTGAGTCTACCTTTCCCAGCCTTGGCTGTGGCCTTAGAGAAAAGGAGAAAGAGGAACAGTAACTGATTAGAACTGTATTACTTATAAACCTCTAGCCTAGAAGAAATGAGTCCTCCATCCGTCCTAGGGTCCTCCATGTGTCTCAGGGGTGCACTGGTATTTGGGAAGGCTTATCTAGTACCGAAGGACATGTCATAGCTGGCATTGACTCTGTGCATGTATGAACAGGAAATGCTCAGCTAGCGCTCACTTATACTATATATGAATGCTTTACATATATTTACTCATCTACTCCCACAGTAACCCAATAAGGTAGGTACTATAGTTGTTCCCATTTTACAGATGTGTAATCAGAGGCACTCAGAGGTTACTAGTTTGCAACGTCACCCAGAAAATAAGTAGTAGAACTGGGATTCGAACCCAGGCAACCCGAGCCAGAGACTTTGCTCTTAACCTGCCTGTCAGGAACCCTGTAGGGATGGCGGCCTGGGGCGGGGGAGTGTGCCCACTCCCCCAGCCAGTTACTGCCCTAATCCGCATTACCATTTCTTATGGAGCTCCTTTGTCAAAGCACAAGAACAGGTTCTAAACCACAAAGATGTGTATGACCACACTTTTTTGTTTAGTAGACCAACTAGATTTGCAAGGGAGGAAAGGAAGCATGTCATGGGTTCAGAATGACTTCCCACGGCACTCTTAGTTTAAAAAAAAAAAATTGAAGGCCACATAAGATAATCAGGATAATCCAATCAATGTGAGACAAAGAGTTACTCTTTCCCTGAAGCAAATTCTCTAAGGGTAAGATTTTCAAAACAGAACCATTTAAGTTTGTTTCCTGTTCTCAACCACAGTTCCTTCTTCGGGTAAAGCAAGCTTGCTATTTAAAAAGTGCTTTCACAGATGTGTGCTTCTTGGTCTTTATGGCACCCCAAGAGGTTGAGTAGACACTTAAAATAGCACACAAACCAAGTGGCAGAGTTTAGACCACAGGCTGGTCTCCTGGGTAGACCCCAGAGCCTTCTAGCTTCACCCCATCCTCCTTCCTCAGTGGTAAAAGTAGGGCAGAAAGAGGCATGAGAACCTCCTACTTTGGATCTGGAAATTTCCAGTCATCCACAAAAAGCCAGCTTTCTCATGCACCAGTGCGTGATAAACACCGTGCAGTATTGAGGCTTTCTCATGCACCAATATCAACCTAAGAATGTCACATGGTATAACTCAGTCATAATTAAATCACAATAAATCAATGAGAAGCATATTATGATAACCCCCACTTTGCCTATAAGCTGAGGTGTGGAAAAGTTAAATAACTTGCTTAGGTTTGTCTTCCCAGCAAGTGGCAGAGCTCATATTCAAACCAGGACAGCTGATTCTGGAAATGTATCCACCAAGCTCTCTGGCTGCTGCTGAAAAAAATTAAGCTTGAATTGTTCAACAGAGATCCCAACAGAATCACAGCATCATCTGTGAATGACAAAGGAGAGTACGGGGCAGCTGGGTGGCTCAGTCTGTTAAGAGTCTGATGCTTTATTAATGCTCAGCGCATGATCTCGTGGTTGTGAGTTCGAGCCCCACATTGGGCTCTGTGCTGAGCATGCTGGAGACTGCTTGGGATTCTCTCTCCCTTTTTTGTCAGCCCCTCCCCCACTCATGCTGTCTCTCTCTTTGTTTCTGAAAACAAATAAATTTATTTATTTTTGAAAATAAATAAATAAAACAAAAACAAAATGGGAGAGTACATGTTTATGGTAAGAAAAGATAATATTACAGTGCTTTCATTGTGTTAAACGATCATTTGAAGGAAAATAGAACTATCATTTGGGTATCAACATGGAGTATTAATGATTAATAAATTAAAGTGCGTCAATTTATATGGTCTGAATACCTCTTTTTAAAATGTTTGTTTTATTTATTTGTTTGTTTTGAGAGTGAGAGAGCACAAGCAGGGGAGGGGCAGAGAGAGGAGGCCAGAGAAAGGATCCTGAGCAGGCTCCACACTGTCAGCACAGAGCCTGACGAGGTACTTGATCCCATGAATGCAAGATCATGACCTGAGCCAAAATCAAGAGTTGGACGCTCAACCCACTAAGCCACCCAGGTGTTCCTGATCTGAATACCTTCTATGTGTCAGGGTTTATGTCAGGGGCTGCAAACAACGAAACCTGCCCGACCTTCAAGAAGCCTACAAGGAAGCCAGAGAGACAGCAAGGCACCATTTACACCCCACCCCCCAACCCCCCCCAAAAAATTTTTTTAAATTATGCAGCCTGGAAGGTATAAATAACAGTTCAATGCCACCAATGAAGAGATGTCCCAAGAGAGCAGGTGATTAAATGCTAAGTGAATCTACAGTCAACATGTACAAAGGGAGTGTAAGGCAAGGAACAATTCTCCAGCCTGGCGGCGGGGGCGTGTATAAAGGAACACTCTGTCCTGGATATAAGGTTTGAGTTGGGTCTTAAAGGACCCACATAAGAGTAGTTCTAGGGGAAGGAAAGGACATTCCAGACAGAGGGCAGTGTGAACCCAGGTGTGCAGGCAAGAAAATGCTAGAAGTGCACATTGGAGGTGGGGACAGTAAACACTAAGCCTGACAGCACCTGGCATGACTTTATTGCCAACCCCTCACCCCTCCGAGCTGCTGCTGTGGAGATCTCTTGGAAAAGTGCCCTGGTACTAGCCAGTGTCTAACTGCTCACCGGCGCCTCCCTGGCAGGGAGCCCTTGGTAACACATCCGTCCATAGGGTGCACAAGAAATCTTCCTCCCATACCCCAGAGGCTGCTGCTGTCTCTTGTGAAAATGTCTTCAGAAGGACAAATCAATCCAGATGTACAACCCAAAGGCTGTTGGTTCAAAGTTTTTTGGGAACTGTAAAGCCAGCAAATGTCACATTTCTTATCCCTGTCCTTGTCTTGGGATGCTTCCTAAAAGGCAAATTCCACCAGTCATCCATCCTTGCTGTCTCTGGGTCCCCATACTGCTCCAGGCTTCCTCTCACTGGTCTATACCCACTGCCCCACCAACACTTCGCAGAGTTCTCACTGGAAAGCCACTGCATGGCAGTGACCCCTTGACACACTCCCATGCCTCCCTCTGCACCTTCCCCTGCAACTCTCTCACCTCCTGTCTTCTTACAGCCCACTGTCATTGCCTTCTTTCAAAAAGATATTTATTGTTATCTCCTGGGGCTTATAGCAGTGAACAGAATGACACCCAATCCTCCCTTCAAGTAGCTTCTATTCTTGGGAGAGGGTTGCTAGGGGGGAAAAAGGTAAATGTATGTCAAGTCAGATGGTGATGAGTGCTCTGCAGGGAAATGAAGAAGAGGTGTCGAGTAGGGACTTCCTGTCAGAATGGGCACAGGAGGAGAGCAGGAAGGCCTTGCTGAGCAAGTGACTGGTAAGCAGAGAGGGGGTGAGCACGGCACTGGGGAAGAGCTGTCCAGGTATATCCAAGAGCAAGTGTGAAGGCTCCAAGGTGGGGACAAGTTTTGCCATGTTTGGAGACAGCATGGAGCTGGTGTGGCTGGAACAGGATGGGCACGTAGAAAAGTGGTACGAGAAGAAGTCACAGAGGAAAGATAGGCAGGCCAGCTAGTGAGGGCCTAGGTGGACATACTGGAGTTACTCAAAGGGAGGTGAGAAGCCATGAGAAGACGATTAGCATAATTGGAAGTGCATTTAAAAAAGAAAATCAACCTGGGGCTCCTGGGTGGCTCAGTGGGTTGAGTGTCCGACTCTTGATTTTGGCTCAGGTCATGATCCCAAGGTCATGGGATCAAGCCCCACATTGGGCTCTGTGCTAAGCATGGAGCCTGCTTAAGATTCTCTAGCTCTCTCGCTCGCTCGCTCGCTCTCTCTCTCTCTCTCTCTCTCTCCCCCTCCCTCTCTCTCCCTCTGCCCCTCTCCCACTCACATGCATGCGCTCTCTCTCTAAAAAAAAATCAATTCAACTGCTGTATGAAGAATGGACCGAAGAAGCAGGGAGACAGTTTCTGAATCTTTCTTTCAGTTTTTTATAGATATTTTGCATCTTTAAGGGTCATGTCATCCAGTTGTAGAATCTTCTTCACCTGCCCATTACTTTCCTAACTCTCTTTCCTCTCCATCATTACTGAGGACTCTAGCCCTTCTTTCAGTTTTCTTCTTCTCTCTAAAACTTGCCATCAAGTGGGGGAATTTGGTGAACATTTGGATGCTCTGTTCAATTCACTGGTGTCTCGGTTCAGCGACTTCCTTGATCGAAAGTACCTTCACGTCCCACTGCTAGGTCAAGATCTTATCAGCTGGGTTTGATCTGCTTTTGAAGTCATAAAACAACACATTCCATTCTCAAATGCCCATCTCTTTATCTTTGCACAGTTTCCTTACTTATTCTTAAGTTAGCTGGTTACCAACTTCATGGGAAACACCAGGTCATTTGCTGTTCCCTCTGCCATTCACTCAATCCTTCTATAGTCAGGGTGGCTATTTTAAACCTTCTTCACACTCTGCAAACCATCTACTTGATTGGCCCCTCACTGACTTGGCAAATGAAATCTATCAAATTCCTGCCATCCTTAAAAAAAATTTTTTTTTTTAATGTTTACTACTTTTTTAAGAGACAAAGAGAAACAGAACACAAGCAGGGGAGGGGCAGAGAGCGAGGGAGGCACAGAATCTGAAGCAGGCTCCGTGCTCTGAGCTGTCAGCACAGAGCCTGATGCAGGACTTGAACTCACCAGCAGTGAGACCATGACCTGAGCTGACCTGCCATCCTATTTGCCACATGCATCTTTACTCTTCCTTCTAATCCCACAGAATGAGGCTAATGGCTTCAGTTTCTCAGCCTCTTTCACATTAGGCATCTTGCCCCACAACCCCTCCCCCACCCCTCTCCTGACTCTGGCTTCTTCCTTTAGCATTTAAAGTTGCTCATACCTCTCTTATCTGAGAAACACACACATATAAGACTCCAAGCACTACCCCCAACACACACCCACTTTTGCCTCTTACCTTGTCTCTCCTCTTCACAGCTAAGCTTACTGGAAAAATGCTAAATCCCCTTTTGTGTCCACTTTGTCAGTTCTCATTCAGTTTGACTCCTGCATTATTCACTGAAACGCCTCAATCTACTTCCACCAGATTCCCTCTCCAAGCTTCATCCTCTACGCCCACTCTTATTGAAGGGTCCCCACACACCTGTGTCACTTTTCCTTCTATTACACTTCTATTCATGCTGTTTGTTTCAGAAACTCTTCCAGCCTTGGGGCACCTGGGTGGCTCCGTCAGTTAAGCCTCTAACTTCAGTTCAGATCGTGATCTCGGGGGCCCTGTGAATTCGAGCCCCACATCAGGCTCTGTGCTGACAGCTAAGAGCCTGGAGTCTGCTTTAGATTCTGTATCTTTCTCTCTGACCCTTCCCAACTCACACTCTGTCTCTGTCCCTCAAAAATAAACATATTAAAAAGAAAGAAACTCTTCCAGCCTCATTTCTAACACACTTACTCCCTACTCCCTACCCCAATATTACTGGGTGAGATGCATTATGTGCTGGCATAGAAGCTCATGCTTACTCTTTATTGGCATTAATCACACTGTAATGGAAATTTCTTGTTTATTCTCAAACTTCCCTTACTAGGCCATAAGCTAGATGACATCAAGGTCTGTATCTATATCACAATTACTCATCTATTGAATAGGTGCTCTTTTGAATTAAATTTACAGAGAAACTTGAATTATGAGTAACAGCATACAGAATTTGGGTTTTCATCTCTGCCTATTAAAGAATAATTGAGAGTTGTTAACCAAAGATGTGACTTGATCAAAGGGGTAATTTATCGAGTCTCTCATTTCCCTGTTCTCTTTGTGTCTCTAACCCTTCTCATTTCATTGAGCCCTATGAGGCCACTACTGTACTATGTGCAAAATTCACCGAATTCCCAAAGTCTTTCCCATTTTTCAGGATAGGGAGAAGAGGTTCATAAGCTGGATGGAGAAGGTGCAATGTTGGGCATTTGAATTTAGGACATGTGTCAGACAATCAGGTGGAAATGTCTAATGGGGCTGAATAATTGGGGCTACGCTCAGGGAAGGTCTGAGCTGGGGACCCAGCAAAATGTACATAACAGCTAAAACATGTGAGAGTGAGCTAGCCAAGAGAGAGAATGCAGAGAAAGAAGAGTGAGGGCTGGCCTGTGGAGTCCCTGAGGACACACACATTGGGAGAATGGCAAGAGAAAGGAGCCCATGAAGGAATGATCAGAGAAGAAAGAACCCCAGGAATGACAAAGGCTAACCAAAACCTGCACCCTGACCTTTAGCCCCTTTGTGCAAGTCTTCCAGCCTGTTTTCTCTCTCTGCCCTCCAGGCTCTGGGCTGAAGAACGCTGACCTTGAAGGCTCGAAAGTCCTGCATATGCACACAATCTAGTTTTAATTGGTTTCTCACCACTGGACAGAAATAGTTATCCTTGGCCAAATCCTACCATACTTACTTCAACAGTTACTCTAAACCTTTACTCCTCTAAAAACACTAATCATTCTCTACCTTGACTCTTTTTTTTAGTAACAGCTTTATTGAGATATAACCATTAAATGTACCCATTTAAAATGTACAGTTCAATTTTCGAAAAAGTATATTCACAGAGTTGTGCAGCTATCACCAGAATCCATTTCAGAACATTTTGTCCATCCTAAAAGCCATCTTGAACTCTAGCTGTCACCACATAAACCCTATCCCTCAGCCTTCCACCACTAGGCAATTTTTCATCAGTCTACTTTCTATCTTTATAGACTTACCCATTCTGGACACTTTATACAAATGGTATCATACAACATGTGGCCTAACTTAATTCCTTTTTATGAAGACACATACCAGGATAATATTCCATTGTGTGAATATACTATATTTTCTTTATCCATTCATCAGGTGATAGACATGTGGGTGTTTTCACTTTTTGGCTATTGTGAGTAACACTGCTCGGAGCATTGGTGTACCAGTGTCTGTGTGGACTTATGTTTTATTTCTCTTGGGTATATACTTAAGAGTGGACTTCCTAGGTTATATGGTAACTCTGTGTTTAATCATTTGAGAAACTGTCAGATTCTTTTCCAAAGTGATCTCCCCCTCTTAAATTCTCACCACCAGCATAGTATTATGAAGGTCCTGATTTCTCTATATCTTTTCAACCACTGATTTTTCAAATTTTAGCCATTCTAGTGCATATGAAGTGATATCTCATTATGGTTCTGATATCCCTCATCACTAGTGATGTAGAAAATATTTTCATGTGTTTATTGGCCATTTGTATGTCTTTCTTGGAGAAATGTTTATTCAGATCCTTGGCTCATTTTTCTTTGGATTATCTTTTTATTATTGAGTTGTGTGTTAGTCTGCTTGGGCTGTCATAGCAAAATACCACAGACTGTGTGGCTTAAACAACACATATTTTTTTTTCTTTTATAGTTTATCATCAAGCTGGTTTCCCTATACCACCCAATGCTCATCCCCACAAGTGCTGTCTTCCATGCCCATTACCCCCTTCCCTTTTCCCCCTCCCCCATCAGCCCTCTGTTCTCAGTATTCTTTTTTTTAATTTTTTTAATGTTTTTATTTATTTTTGATACAGAAGAGACAGAGCATGAGAGGAGGAGGGTCAGAGAGACGGAGACACAGAATCTGAAACAGGCTCCAGGCTCTGAGCTAGCTGTCAGCACAGAGCCCGATGTGGGGCTCGAACCCACGAACGTGAGATCTGACCTGAGCCGAAGTCGGAGGCTTAACTGACTGAGCCACCCAGGCGCCCCTGTTCTCAGTATTCAAGAGTCTCTCATGGTTTACCTCCCTCCCTCTCCCCAACTATTTTCCCCCTTCCCCTCCCCCATGGTCCTCTGTTAAATTTCTCCTGTTACACTTATGAGTAAAAACATATGGTACTGTCCTCTGCCTGACTTATTTCACTCAGCATGACACCCTCGAGTTCCATCCACATTGCTACAAATAGCCAGATTTCATTCTTTCTCATTGCCATGTAGTACTCCATTGTATAGATAAACCACATCTTCTTGTTCCATTCATCAGTTGATGGACATCATCTTTCCATGATTTGGCTATTGTTGAAAGTGCCGCTATGAACACTGGGGTACACGCGCCCCTATGCATCAGCATTCCTGTATCCCTTGGGTAAATCCCTAACAGTGCTATTGCTGGGTCATAGGGGAGTTCTATTGTTAATTTTTTGAGGAACCTTCACACTGGGAGGCACCGCACCAGTTTACATTCCCACCAACAGTGTAGGAGGGTGCCCAAAACAACACACATTTCTTTTCTCATAGTTCTGGAGACTGAAAAATCCAAGATTAAGGTGCTGGCAGGTTTGGGGTTCTGGTAAGAGCTCCCTTCTGGCTTGGCAAATAAATTCTTTCTATTCCATGGCCTTATCCCTGAGGAAAAAGAGACAGAAAGGCCGAGAGAAGGAATTTTTGGGTTTTTTGGTTTGTTTGTTTTTTGCTGTCTCCAGTGCTAATACTATTGGTTCAGGGCCCCACCCTTTTGACCTCATTTAACCTTAATTACATCCATAAATGTCCCATGTAATGGGGCTAATGCCCATATAGCCACAGTGGGCATTAGGCCTTCAATATAGGAAATTTGCAGGGACACAAACGTTCAGCATATAAATAAGTTGTAGGAGTTTGTTTGTTCTAGATACAAACTCCTCACCAGATACAATTTTTAAATGTTTTCTCTCATTCATTGGGCTGTTGGTTCACCTTCTTGATATTATTTGAAGCACAAAAGTGTTTTATTCTTATGAAGTCCAGTATATATATATATATATATATATATATATATATATATATGCGTGCGTGCGTTCGTGTGTGTGTGTGTGTGTATAGTTGCTTGTGCTTTGGGGATCATATTTAAGAAATCATTCTCTAATCCGAGGTCATAAGGTTACTCTTTTGGTTTTTCATGTGTTGTTCTACTCACAGTTTGGTCCTTTGGAGCACCTACTTCAAAGTATTGAAGGCTGGGTTTGAGCTGTGCTTCCTTCTCTATCAGTTGTGTAACCTTAGGCAAAGCATATGTAACTTTTCTAAGCCTTGTTTCTTCTCTGAAGAGAAGGAAATGGATAAAAGCAACATTTTCATAGGAAAGGTTTCAAACTCCACTGGGTTGGTATTCCTCGAAGCTCCTGACACAGTATTTGGCACATGTAAGGGCTCTGTTAGTGTCAGCTGCTAGTGACCATCAACAGTAGCTTCTCAATATTTGCTTACCTGCATCTTAAATGTCTCTGCTTCCCCTTCAGTTTCATATCAGAGCAAGGGTGTAGTTGACTTCCAAGTTATTTGTTTGTAATACTATGTAATCACAGTTGTATTGTTTAATGTGCCTTCTATTATCTAAAACTATGATTAATACTTTCCAAGAACTAACTTTTGGGTGCATTCCTATATTTGTGTAATGCAGGATGTCACATTATATTGATCATTTTAGCATTCCCATACAAGCTGTGTTTTTCATGAAATGTAATTATGGCAATTTTACATTGCATTATATAAATCAGAATGTAATACAGCTATTAATTTGGATAATAACAACATCCTATTTATACAGAATAAATGAAAAAGAAAAAACCTCACCAAAACATTTTGTTTCCATATAATTATACAGTACATTTATTTATGGAATAAATGACCAGCTCACAGTATAATCTACACTGAAGCCATGATAATTCTTCATGAACTCGGTTGGGAGTTATTCGGAGTAACGACTCCATTTTCTTCTGACAGATCAATAATGTGAATCATAATAAAGTATGTTTTAATAGTCTGGCTAGTAAAGTTCATTTCCAGTCTGGTCAGTGGTTCTCAAACTTTAGTTGGTCAACATCATCTGGAAGGTTTGTTAAAACACAAATGCCATCCCCAGTTTCCACTTCAGTAGTCCTGGGGTGAGGGCCTGAGAATCTGCATTCTAACAAGTTCCCAGCTGTTGCTGATGTTGTGAGTTGGAGCCCGGACGTGGAGAACCACTACTCTAGTACATCGTTGATACACATTGGGAATATCCGGTCAACATTTCTAATCTGCCCAGCATCTATGGAACTCCATGGGCCTTTAGACACCATCACATCTACAAGGACTCCCGAGAGGATCCATGGAGCTCCAGACATCTCACAAATTCCTTGGACTTCCAGATAAAGTTGGGAACACTTAAAAAAATTTGAGGGATAGCACTTCTTAAATTTCTAGGAAAGCATCAGGCCTTTGGAGAGTCTGTTGATTCCTGAGTCCAGACCATAGAATTAGTCTGCAGCCTAACTAATAATGTGTTTGGTCCAGTTGATTTTGTTTTGACTTGTTCTCTATTGCCAGGCAGATCTTGTAACTGGCTTTTAGCATCCTACCCCTGTCCAATTATTCCTTCGTAATATTATAGGTCTGTTATATACATTCCGAAGCTTACAGCCATTTCAGAGGGTTTTATGATGATTATAATTTGCTTCCTTATCCCCCTCATATTAACTTTTTTGGCTAACAAGTTTTTATTTCTTTTTCTTCACTAGTTGTTTTGTTTCTTTTCTGCCAACAGAAGTAGGCAGGTGACTGATACTTGGGCAATTTTCTTGGTCATTTTTGGATTTGGAGTACAACCACCCGAAGCAAAAATTAGTGGGGCAAGATTGTTTTTCCTATGGACTACTAATGTGGAAACGTATAACTCTGGGACCATCATTAACTATTATCTCTGTACATTGGAGATTGCCAACATATAAAGAAAAGCAGACCCAAGAGCACTTGATGATATTGTTTGAACTTGGATTAAGTCATGCGTGGGAACAGAAATACCATTGTCATTATGGATCATTTGAACCAATATATTTCTATTCTAAATAAGCTTGTTTAAGCTGTGTTCCTGTCATTGCTAAAAAGTCCTGACTACAGAGATCCTGAAACTAACTACTGTAGAGAGAAAATACACTCCCGTGTTTCTCCTCTAGTCTCAATACTATACTCTACTCACAGAATACCTCACTTCTGACCCTTCTGGTCACCAAATGTGTGACAATATTTCTCCGTACTAAGCATCGCTGATTCTCCCAACACCAGCTGGGTATACTGCAATTTAACCCAACTCCGATACTATTTTAGCATTAGTTCCCACACTTTATGAGTTCAGTCCCACAAGACTGCTTCTTATCTCCCTTCAGATGCCAAACACAAGTCCAGGTTCTCATCTGGGCTTCTGACCTATCAACTGGCTATAAACATGATCCCCTCTTCAGGTTCAGTTACTTCCTAGAATGGTTCACAGAACTCAGGGGGAACATGTCACTTACTATTAGTGATTTATTACAGATGCTAAAGAAGAGAAAAGAGAAGAGAAGAGAAGAAGATAGCTGTAATAACAGGACCTTAATGGCTTTACTTGCTCCGAAGACAGCAAACCAAGACTTAACTGACTGAATATGATCTTTAACCAGTCAGTGTGGAATTTCCTGATCAGCACTAATGAGATCATCTTCTCTTCCCCCAAAGAAAGGTGATCTTGCCTGAAATGATGCTTTCCTTTCTTTTACTAATAACTTCCTGTCCTGCCCTGTTTCTGCCTCCATTTTGTACAGCTCCTTGAAGCAACTTTCTACTTGTTACATGGGAGGATGCCGATTCAAGAATCACTGAATAAAGCCAATTAGATCATCAAATTTACTCATTTGAATTTTTGCTTTTTAACATAAAGGTTATTTCGAAGGATAAAAATAAACACCCCAATGGAAGAGAGAGGCATGGGGCAAAGTATGGAAGAAAGGCATAAAAAAGATTCTTTGCTTGACCAAATGTTAGGTTCCTCTGAACCTTTTCTCTCACAAGGCCCATCCCTTGGGCTGTGCTGCCTTGTAGAGCACACTTTCAGCAAGAATACTGATAAGTCATTTTAGTGAGAATTCCCTACTCTTTATATCTGATCAAACTCTGAACCACTATTCTGCATCCCCCTACACACACACACACACACACACACACACACACACGGACGCACATAGCACACAGACGAGATCTAAGCACCTTGGCCTGCCCTCATCTAGAAGCCCCCAGAATTACTGTCTGCTAATAGTAACCATCAGTGCTCCTCCCCTCCACTCGTTCCTTGGTATAATTCTCCACTAGTTCCGGTTGTATTTGGAATAGAGCCCGGTTCTATTTTAAGGAATCGCTCTTCCTCTGTTAAAATAGTTTCGGGTTTTGTTTCTGTTTTATTTCAAGTAAAATCTATCTCTATCACTTTAACTTCTATTTTTAGCTCATGACATGGAACTCTCGTGGTCTCTCCACACAGCTCCTCTCTCAGCACCTCTATGTTATCAACAACCCAGAAGCTCTCTGAATCCCATCCTTTAGCATTCTTCTGGAGGCTTTATTACAGTGGCATGATTGATTAAATCTTGGCCATTGATGGTTAATTCAAACTTCAGTGCTCCCCTCCTACCCAGAGGTTGGAGGGTGGGGCCAAAAGCTCCAATCCTGTAATCAGGGTTGGTTCTTCTGGCTACAAGACACCATCCTTACTGGACTTCCAAAAAACATCTCATTACCATAAACTCAGGTGAGTTGAAAGGGTCTTATTATGAATAACAAAAGATGCTTTCACCTTTATCACTCTGGAGCTGTTTGAAGAGGAATGACCAAAACGAAAGATGATTCCATTGTTCTAAACTTGGAGGAAATTCTAAAGATTTTAGAAAGTTGGAGCCAGGAATGAGGAATGTAGATCAAATATATATTTCTTATTATAAATCACAATATCACAACTACTCATCAAAGACAATTTTTTTCATGAGAAAAGTTGAATTATACGCATATAATACAACCAGATTACATTCATACTCTTTAAATGAAGTGTTGACCACCATATTTTGAGACTTACTTAGTTACTACTATTACTAAAAACATAAAGAAGAACCAAAGATGTCAAGAGGATCACTGATTTATTGTTAGAATTGTTAGGAATAAATATTAATATGATTTTCCTAATATGCCATTGAAAATTAATAATCTCAAATGGTGTTTGTAATGTGGAATATTTCATAATTTGAAAATATTGCATATCTCTACAAATCTCTCAAATTTACACACCATGGTTTAACTGACATAAATTCATACTACTCATAGGAGTATTATTAGCATGTTTATATTTATCGTCATAGTACTTATATGTTTAACTTTATTCTGAAGAAATCAGAGTTAAAATAGTTGAACACTTGCAACAACCAAATGGCAGCTACAGATGGTTCATTCAAGACTGATGACGGTATCTACCTTTGACTTTGTCTTTTCAAGTGCTTCCACAAATCACCAATATTATATTTTACTCAGTAATGAATAAGTCAGTGCCACCGATTGGGTAGAATTTAGGCCTTACATTGTTGTATAAGTGAATACTTTCCATTTTGGTTTTACAGGTTTCTTATGATAGGACAAGATAGGATAAAATAGTCAGAGAGGGAAAGAATAGGATGTGAGGTCCCTGAGTGGTGAAAAAACACATATTTTGGAACACTGCTGAGAAGTTTCTGACCAAAGCAAATCCCCTCAGGCTTAAGTTTCCTCTTAAGAACATAACAGACACCACATCCTCCCTTTAGGTTTCCCTCAAGAATTTGACAAAAGACCTGACTGAAAATAAGCAGACCATAAAACCTATGACCTATAAGGAAAGGCATGGGCATAGACCACCCCTCATATGATGGAAATGAACCAATCAAGAATGGACAACCCAGTACCTAGAGTTATCCAGTCAGTAAGGATAGAACTGGAGAAGGAACAAGGGGAAGGCGGGGGCAACCAGGACCTTATAAAACAAGGATCCTTGCCTATAGTCCTCAGGCATCCACTTTTGAATGCCCCCTCTCTGTCAGAGGGCTTCCCTACTACTGTAACTTCCTAATCTTATATTCTAGTAAACTTTTGCCTACTGCTCATTTTGCATCCAACCCTTCATTCTTCGAAGTGGTGAGACAATGAAGCCCAGCTACTGAGGTAAAAAATCCTGCAACACTCTCATGATACCCAGTCCTGATCTGAACTTAGTCCACAGCCAGCAGCAGACAGAGCTGGGTACTTCTCATCTTCCCCATTTGAGGCTGTCATAACTCTGCCATTTGCCTTTCTACCCTGCAGTTCTCAGCATTCTGTACAAAAACTTTCCCCTGATTCCTGCTCCGTGGAGCTTCTGCTATTCAGTTACCTTGATCTAGTGTAGGATATGAAGTGGAGGTAGGGATAGGGTGCTTCATAACCCCCAGAATGCTGTAACTCAGCAAGGATGGGCTTCCATCTACTTGCTGGAGGGGTATCTAAAACCCAATTGAGGAAAGGCTACTTGAACTTTATAAAAGTTCAATTTATATGCCTGTGTTAAAGTAATTAACCAAGGAGGCCATTAGACAGAGATGGTGTTAATACCCCAGCAGCCTTCATAAGCAAACCAAAACCTAAATCAGAAAACGCATCAAGGCTAAGAAATAGAAACTAAAGACAATCAATCACAAAGAGCCAACCAAGCTTTTCTAAATAAGGCAAATGCTTAAACTATAGCCAATCAGAAGGTTTCTTTGTTTTGTTTCTGCCTTTTTGTTTGTTTGTTTGTTTGTTTGTTTTTTTACAAAACTCTTTGCTCTGGCTCCAGCTGGTAGAGTACTCTTAACACTTCTGGTCTGACCCTGCCCAATTCAAATTGATTTTTGCTCAAGTAAACTCTCAGATACTTACTACGTCTCAGTTTTATCTTTTAATGCATGTTATCAGGCCTTTTTCTTTTAATTATTATTTTTATTTCTGTTTCCCTTTTTTGTTCCTGTTTTAATGCTTATTTTTGACAGAGAGAAGGACAGAGCATGAGTTGGGGAAGGGCAGCGAGAGAGGGAGACTCAGAATCCGAAGCAGGCTCCAGGTTCTGAGCTATTAGCACAGAGCCGAAGCAGGGCTCCAGCTCAGGACCTCAAGGTCATGACCTGGACTGAAGTAGGATGCTTAACTGACTGAGCCTCCCAGGTGCTCCTATGAGTTTTTGTTTCTTAAGAAAACAAAATGTAAGAAAGGGAAAAGGACGAAAGTAAGAAAAAAGATGAATCAAAATGTCAACTATTAAGATTTAGAGAGTGGGTGAAGAAGTAAGGAAAAATGTCCATATAGTTTTCTTCTTTGATTATTGGATAATTAATAGTAAATACTGCAATTGTGCATGTCTCTCTCCATTCACAAAATGAATCAAAAGGCAATTTCTCTGGTGTGTGGTATATGCCTCAACAGAGAGCCACCTCTGGTTTTAAAGCCACAGAGAATTTGTGATTTTAAGAATAGTACATGGATGGGGTACCTGGGTGACTCAGTCAGTTAAGCATCTGACTCTTGATTTCAGCTCAGGTTGTGGTCTCTCTGGGGTTCGAGCCCCACATCAGGCTCTGTGCTAACAGCTTGGAGTCTGTTTGGGATTCTTTGTCTCCCTCTCACTCCCCTACCTCCTCATGCACATACATTCTTTCTCTCTTTCAAAAATAAATACATAAACATTTAAAAATTATACATGGAGTCCCCCAGAAAGGAAAGCTAAAGACAATAGTGCTTAGAGCTTGAAATATTGAGCATTTATTCCTTTCCCCAACCCCACAGAATGCTTCTCACTTGCACAGGTAAGTGAAGGGCTCAGATTCAAAAACTGTAGAGAAAGGCTTTCCTAGTTCCCTTCCTGATGGGGCAGAAAGGTACTAAAAAACAAAACAAAATAAAAAACCAACATCCTAAAAATTTTTTTAAATGTTTATTTATTTTTGAGAAAGAGAGAGACAGAGTATAAGCTGGTGAGTGGCAGAGAGAGGGAGACACAGAATCTCAGGCAGGCTCCAGGCCCTGAGCTGTCAGCACAGAGCTCAACATGGGGCATTGAACTCATGAACCTTGAGATCATGACCTGAGCTGAAGTCGGACGCATAATTGACTGAGCCACACTGGAGTCCCTAAAAAACCAACATCTTGAACTTAATCATTAAAAATAATTTCTTATCATGATTAATTACCAGGAAGGCCCCAAACTACAACACATCAAACAGGTTTTGTTCATTCTTTGGCCCTAATATCTATAGTTATGTCCCAGTCCCGTTAATTGCACGTGGCAGAATATTTTGAAATAAGCTTCCATTGAACTACCTAGCACAACGAGGAGAAAGAAATTTTGCAGCATAAAATTTTTATTATAAAAACAATTCAGCAATAGAGTAGTAAAGTAAGGCACGCCATTGCTGCAGTAGAGACATGGACCACGTCTTTAGATTATAGGGGAAAAACTTAAAAGAGGTAGGACTCTAAAATAAAGTATGCGGAACTCTTTCCATTGACATTTTGCAAAGGAATAAAGATGGTATAAAAATTTTCATGATGGATGCTTTGTCGCAATCAAAAGAGCAAATAAAATATTTATACTCTTGAAGAGGAAACACTTTATAAGGATTGTATGATTTCTGGAGAGAGACACTCCCCGCATCAGGTGAGCACCTGCCTTGATCTGCCCAAGATAGCTTAGACACTGCACTGAGATCTGCGGCACTGAGAATTTACCTCAGGTAAAGTGGAATCTTCTATAAGAAACTTTAAGATTTTTGACCTACACTTGCCCAGAATGATAGTACACAATAGTAGCTAACATAGTGTTTTGTTGTGTTTGTCACTGTTGTGGTTTTAAAGAACCAGAAAGACTTCATGGAAGTTCTCAAGCAAACTAAAGATGGGGACTGTACTTTCTATGTGGGATCATCACTGGAAAGACACAGGGATAGTCCCTCAACTTAATTTTTCCTTTATCAAATTTTTCAATAGAGTCCACTGAGTGGATTCTTTTTCTCTCACAAATATGTACTTAAATGAACAATTTAATCAAAGGGAGTCAGTTCATTATATGTAATATTATCTTACAGAAGGCTTATACAAATGCATTCATTTTTCAAATTAAAAGAATTTTAGAATCTCTATAATGTTTTATAAATATAACATTGATGTACTTGTTTTAAGTAGCTCTGCAAAATAGTTTAGAACTTAATACCATTTGGTGTTTTATAATATACTTATGTCCTGGTGATTTCTTTTTTGCATTTACTAAGATTGGGCTGTGAACTATGAGTTTGGCTTATAATAATCATAATTATTATTATCATTACTATTTTCAAAATGTTTTTCTATTTTGAATGAGAGAGATTAAAGCAAGCAGAGGAGGTCAGGGAGAGAGGGACAGAGAGAATCCCAAGTAGGCTCTGCTCTGTCACCACAGAGTCCAGTGTAGGGCTGAACTTATGAACTATGAGATCATGACCTGAGCCAAAACCAAGAGTTGGATTCTTAACTGACTGAGCCACCCAGGCACCCTATAATAATTTTTTTAATCGATAATATGTGTCTAGGTGGCTACTGTTTTCTTTTTGGTAATGTCTACAATGTTCCAATGTGCCTTAGTTCTAATTCCTAAATTTTTAATCACAAAACAAGAATAACTAGGATTATCAGCCAGAAAAGGAATATGTATTGATTTTAGTTATTTAATTTTCAAACTATTTAACAAATACATTGCTAATTTGGTACTTTTATGATTGTATCCAGTCAATAATACCATCATCTAACCTAAGTATTTTGATGCAGGTTGATGGTTTGCTTAATTCAACTGAATTTATCCAAGCTAGTCTGGGTGTTATTTGCTTAAGAAGTGGATGAGTTAAAGGTCAGAGAGAGAAATTGTTCATAGAAACAATAAAACCATAAAACCACTAAGATAAGTAAAGTAGGTCCAATACAAGTAACAACTGAGGGGGTCAAGGCATAATAAGGTACTAGGGAACCTAGTCTAAGGGAAACTATATAAATTCAGCTGAACTTGAGTTCGCATTTGGAGGACAGCCAACCAAGAATGAAATTGTGATTTTTTTGACTTTTTTATTTAATGTTTTTTATTTATTGTTTTTGAGAGACAGAGAGAGAGAGTGCGAGCAGGGGAGGGTCAGAGAGAGAGGGAGATACAGAATCTGAAGCAGGCTCCAGGCTCTGAGGTGTCAGCACAGAGCCTGATGTGGGGCTCGAACCCACGAATGTGAGATCATGACCTGAGCTGAAGTTGGACACTTAACTGACTGAGCCACCCAGGTGCCCCTGAAATTGTGATGTTTTATGGACCATCCATACCTGTGTATCAAGATGAATAAACTTTCCTACCTTATACTTTGAGAAATATATACCCTATAAGAATCCTGATTGGCATAATAAAAGGTATTCAGAAGGTTTTTGAAGGGTAGAATAATTTTATTCCACTAAAATTTTAATCCCACTAATGAGGAGCATAAAATATTAACTCACAGTTCTGTGAAATTTCTATGGGGATCTAAAGTCATCAATGCTTGCAGATTACTGATGAATTGCTTTGTACGGGTAAAAGGCTTAGAGAATTTAGGACATTCATCTTAGGCATCTTTGTTCATATACATCCTAAAATAATTTTGAAAAACCACATGCCTCATTGAACATTTTAAAAATAATATCTAAAAATTTCCATGAGAAGTTTAAAAAGTTAAAAGAATGTAATTTTTACTATAGTTTAACTGTGGCATTTTAAAATTAAACTTCAGGGGTGCCTGGGTGGCTCAGTCGGTTAGCCTCCGCCTTCAGCTCAGGTCAGATCTCACGTTTGTGGGTTCGAGCCCCGCATCAGGCTCTGTGCTGACAGCTCAGAGTCTGGAGCCTGCTTCTGGTTCTGTGTCTCCTTCTCTCTCTGCCCCTCCCCATCTCATGCTCTGTCTCTCTCTGTATCAAAAATAAATTAAACATTTAAAAAATAAATAAATAAAATAAAATTAAACTTCAACAGCACATTCAAAAGTTTAAAAGGTAATTAAAACACCACATGGATTTGATGCCATCATTAGTCACTTAAAACACATGAGCAAGATTTTTTTTCAGTGGTTAGAAATTTATGTTGTTCCTTATTCTCCTTAAACTCATATTTCCATTCTGCTTCCACTATCAAATTGTCTCTGGAGTAAATTAGCATCTAAATAAGTTGGCATCTAAAACAATTGACCAGAACACTCCAATTATATAAATTTCTAGAAATTATTTTAATGATAACTGGTAAATATGGCTGTCTCTTTCCATTCAGACTTCTCTCCTTTCACACTTCCTGTTGTGTTGGGTAATTTTGCAGGGGTTATGAGCGTTTTGGGGAACCAGCTAAAAGGAAGCTGAGTTGGAGACAAGTTTTGTGTGTGTTTAATATGTTATTTAGGAGGTTGATAACCGAGTTATTTCAGAGTAGGAGGAACATCCATACAACAAAGTCAACTCATCTGGAATCTTGACTCAATGGGACAGGGACATGAATGTGTCCTGTACCATAAGCACCAGAAACACGTAGGTGGTATAAAAGAAGCAAAGCTTGACATTAAAAATAGACACAAAAGCTAGTCTATGGAAAAGAATTTGGTTTTCAAACGCACCAGGTCAACTCCTATTTAGAAGTTCTCACTTAGGGCACCTGGGTGGCTTGCCAATTAAGTGTCCAACTTCAGCTCAGGTTTCAAGATCTCATGGTTTGTGAGTTCAAGCCCCACATCAGGCTCTCTGCTGTCAGTACAGAGCCGGCTCAGATCCGTGGTCCCCTCAGCTCTCTGCCCCTCCCTAGTTGTGTGCATTCTCTCTCTCCATCTTCCTCACTCTCTGCTCCTCCCTCACTCACTTTTTCTTTCAAAAATAAAAATAAACATTTAAAAGCAAAATAGAAGTTCTCACTTAGCAGATATATATATATATATGAAAATGCAGCAGATATAATAAGTATTTCTCCATCTTTTTGATAGAAATCACACAAAATAGGCTTTTTTTTGGTCAGTCACAAATCTGTAGCAATATTACAAACAGCATTTGTGTCTGTGAGTAAAATCACTTGTTTTAATCATTTAAGTATCAATAATAATTCTTAAAATTGATCAGTCATGTTGGGGAGATCTTGAATTGTACTCCTATTCTTTCCATAAAATTGGTATATTGAAATTATTAGACAAAGAGACTATCAAACAGTATCCAGGCAAGAAAAATTTAAAAAAATAGTGAGAGATGTGTTAGGCACCTATACGGTCTGGATATTTTTGTCCCCTTAAATTCATATGTTGAAATCCTGATGTCCAATGTTATGATTCTGGAGGCGGGGCTCCCGCAGGCTAGGTCATGAAGGTGAAGCCCTCATGAATGGATTAATGTTCTTATAAAAGAGACCCCAGAGAGCTCCCCAGCCCCCATGTGAGGACACAACCAGAAAGTACTGTTATGAACCAGGAAGTAGACTCTCACCAGAACTTGACCATACTGCCATCTTGATCTTGAACTTCACACCCTCTAGACCCATGAGAAATAAATTTCTGTTGTTTTGAAGGTACCCAGTCTCTGGTATTTTGTTACAGAGCAGTCTGAATGGATAAGACCAGCATTTAATGAACATATTTCTAGATTTCAAGATATTTGTGTTGTTTCTTAGCTTTATGAAACATTTCAATGTTCTATAATTTTTCATTCTAAATAAATATTCACATTCAAACCTAAACTTGTTTTCTTTTCCTTAAAAAACACTACCATCTCCCCAAATTATTTAAACCTCAAGCTTCATAAAACTGCTATGCTTTGATTTATGGGCTTCAATCCTAGGGGCGATTGACTTTTTTTCTTTGTTTAATAATAATTTTTTTTAATTTCTAAAGTCCACATACAACAGTAATATCAAAGATCTCAAGAAGGTTTTATAGCCAATCAATTTCCTTCTCTAGAGGCAACACCATTACCAACTTCTTTTTATTTTCTTTTTATTTTTTTAATGTTTTTTTAATTTATTTTGAGAGAGACAATGAGAGAGAATGAGTGGGGAAGGGGCAAAAAGAGAGAGAGAGAGAGAGAGAGACTCCGAAGCAGTCTGCCTGCTCTCAGTGCAGAGACAGATGCAGGGCTAGAACCCATGAACCATGAGATCATGACCTGAGCCAAAACAGAGTCAGATGCTTAACCAAATGGGCCCCTGGATCCACTTTTATTTTTTATTTATTAAAAAAAAGTTTTTTAATGTTTTATTTATTTTTGAGAGAGACAGAGGGACAGCATGAGCAGGGGAGGGTCAGAGAGAGAGACACACACAGAATTTGAAGACAGGCTCCAGGCTCTGAGCTGTCAGCACACAACCCGACACTGGGCTCAAACCCACGACCTGTGAGATCATGACTTGAGCCAAAGTCAGATGCCCAACTGAATGAGCCACCGAGGAACCCCTGGATCCACTTTTAAATAGTAGTCAGGATACAGTAAACGAGGCTTCTGCCTCAATCTCTAGCACACCTCAATTTAGAATATCCCAAAGTACACCAAAATAGTCTGTTCTCATGTACAGTTTTTCCTTAATGGAGATTAGATTAAGTCAAAGAAAAAAGCCCCTTGGAGCCTTGATTAGGGATGTTTCATAGATACTCATTGTTTTGGGCTCATGAGTTTTTCCTCCCAATGTTTTAAGTTGAGAATTTTCAAATGTATGTGAAAACTGAAAGTAGAGTACAGTAACTATTCATTTGTGATTTCGAGATTTACCAAATGTTAACATTTTACATTTGCTTTCTCTCTTTTTAATGAATAATAAGTATAAGAACAATAGCAAGTATCCATTATTATTATTGCTGAATCATTTGAAAGTTGCAGAGATACACCACTTGCCAAAACCCTTAAAATCACAGATGTGTACTTTACTGGCTTTGTCACGTCATGAGAAAATGGTATTAGCCTACCTCTTATTGCCTCTCAAAAGCCACTGTAACTTAGTGGGGCACCTGGGTGACACAGTTGTTTGAGTGTCTGGTTTTGGCTCAAGACATGTTCTCATGGTTCATGTGTTCAAGCCCTACATCAGGCTCTGTGATGACAGATCGGAACCTGGAGCCTGTCTTCAGATTCTGTGTCTCCCTGTCTCTCTGACCTTCCCCTACTCATGTTCTCTCTCTCTCTCTCTCTCTCTCTCTCTCTCTCTCTCTCTCTCAAAAATAAAGAAAACATTAAAAAAAAAGTCACTGTACTTTTATGTGAAAAAACAGAGGCTTTAACTTGCTATCCATCTCTTTGGTTGACATGGAAAAGAGGCCAAACATTGATCTCCTTCACAATTTTCACTATTTACCTTAATTCTGAATTAAGATCTAGAGGCGTATTTTTACCTTCCTGCTGTTCTGTAATGAGAAAGCAGCCTGGAGGTTGGCCCTTGAGCAAGAGCCTTTATTCATGTACTGACGTCTTTTCTTGTTGCACCTGTCATGGGTTCCTATCATGGACTCCTATCATTCCATATCATGGTTTTCAAATAAATTATTAAAAAAAAACAAATCAAAAAACCAAAAAGCTCTTTTCTGATAGCATGGTGAGGGGATTGCTGGAATAATTCTGCCTTGAAATGACCAAGTGTTATTCAATGACCCCTTTTTCTTTTGGAAAACAGTGATTTTGACAAACCTACCAGGAAAATAATGAACCGTAAGGCTTCGGTCACTTCTTTGCTGAGAGATAATTTGTGATTATTATAACAAATGTCTGAGGTATTCTTGGCTTTTTATCATTCTCTATGTCATGAAAACTTTGCCAACAAACTTCCTGGTAATATTTCTACTAAAGAACATAAGGAAACTGTCTCTCAGTGCCCCAAATGGGAATGGAAAAGCTGGGATTGGTTATTGTCTATGTAAATCATCTCAGATATAAAAGAGGGAGGCAAGTCACTAAATTTAGGGAAAGAAGATCTAATTAAAGCCATGAAGCTTGACACAAACTGCTTTCTGCTTTCTGCCTTCTCCTCTTAAGAGGACAACTCTATTGCCAGAAGCATGAACAATTCAGTTCAAGGGACCCTACAGCAGAGAGCAAACTAAATTAGTTTACAGGAGGGAAATCATATATATGTATATATACACATATATATACACAACAGCATAGAAAATTTCATGTTATTATTTCACAAAGCTTCATTACAAGGGATGGGGTAGATGCAGAGTCTGTACAGTAAAATACAACATGTAGACATTTATAATGGCATTTTCTCTCTGTCCTTTTCTTTTTCAGTTCCTTGTATGAAACCACTACCCTCTATATTTATTCCTGCCCAGAAAGAGTCACTTAGATTTCACTGGAGGATTATGTTCTTTATCTTCCTGTATTGAAACCTTCCTGAGTTGTAGAGTTTGTTGCTGTGACCATCCTTCTGTTCAGTGAGTCATAGTGGGTCATTTTTGTGGGTTGGGGATGCAGCACAATGGTATTAATTACAATGTAAAATAATAAATAGAAAACATAACATGAAAATATCTTCCAAGATAACCTTACTAATGCAGTTTGTATAGAGAATGCAATGCAACAACTATTGAGCAGATAATGGAATTTCTGCGAAAATAATGCTAATCCTTAAAAAACGTTTTAAACAATGATTAATCTTATACCTCAGTTTTGTGAAATGCATGTGAACAATTTTATTTTTCACTTCATATGAACAGACTGCCTGTAAACCACTGTGGGTCAACCAGAGGTTGAAGAACTACATTTTAAAAACCACTGTTCTCAGTAAGAATCTGACCCATGGTTCCCAAATCCACCCATAAACCATAATTCCCAAATACCTATCTCAATCTTTCTCTTGATTAAGATATCATATCTTTTTGGATATCTCCTTTAAGATGTTGATATGTGCGGGGCGCCTGGGTGACTCCATCAGTTGAACATCTGACTCTTGATTTTGGCTCAGGTTATGATCCCAGGGTCGTGGGATTGAGCCTGTATTGGCCTCTACAATGAGTGTAGGGTCTGCTTAAGATTCTCTCTCCCTTTCCTTCCTCCCCTCTTCCCCATTCATGCTCTGTCTCTCTAAAATAAAGAGAAGGGCTGCCTGGGTGGCTCAGCTGACTTCAGCTCAGGTCATGATCTCACAGTCTCTGAGTTTGAGCCCCGCATCAGGCTCTAGGCTGACAGGTCAAAGCCTGGAGCCTGCTTCAGATTCTGTGTCTCCCTCTCTCTCTGCCCCTCCCCTATCATGCTCTGTCTCTGTCTGCCTCAAAACTCAATATTTAAAAAAAATTTTTAAATAAATAAAATAAAGAGAAAAAAATAGATGTTGATATATGCAATAATCTCAAAATTGCATCAGAAATTTCAGTATGTTCTAAACATGTTCACCCAATTTGTTTTGGGCAACTATTCAGAAAATTGAGAATTCCTTAGAAATTCTTCTCTTTCCTTCATGTTTCACTTACAATAAGCCACCAAACCTGGTCAATTCTATACTGTATATATATATATTAAACTTGACTTCTTCTCTCCACCCTACTGATACTGTTTTTCTTCAGGACCATGTAATTTCCTGTCTGTTTTACTGCAATCTCTTCTCTATTGGTGTAGCCCTCTGTTCCTTGACAATATATATTCCATTTTGATGCCAGGGGCTACCTTGTAAAAAATGCAAAATTATTATGTCTTAGCTCTACTTAAATTTATTTTATTTTTATTAAAAATATATTTTTAAATAGTTTATTGTCAAATTGGTTTCCATACAACACCCAGTGCTCTTCCCCACAAGTGCCCTCCTCCATCACCACCACCTCTCTCCCCTCTCCCCCTTCCCCTTCAACCCTCAGTTCGTTTTCAGTATTCAATAGTCTCTCAAGTTTTGCATCCCTCTCTCTCCCCAACTCTCTTTCCCTCTTCCCCTCCCCCTGGTCCTCCATTAGGTTTCTCCTGTTTTCCTGTTAGACCTATGAGTGTAAACATATGGTATCTGTCCTTCTCACCTGACTTATTTTGCTTAGCATGACACCCTCGAGGTCCATCCACTTTCTTACAAATGGCCAGATTTCATTCTTTCTCATTGCCATGTAATACTCCATTGTATATATATACACCACATCTTCTTGATCCACTCATCAGGTGATGGACATTTAGGCTCTTTCCATGTTTTGGCTATTGTTGACATTGCTGCTGTGAACATTGGGGTACATGTGCTCCTCTGCATCAGCACTCTGTATCTCTTGGGTAAATCCCTAGCAGTGCTATTGCTGGGTCATAAGGGAGTTCTATGGATAGTTTTTTGAGGAACCTCCACACTGTTTTACATATTAAAAATATTTTTAATGTTTATTTATTTTTGTAGGAGAGAGAGGCCAGAGCACGACCAGGGGAACAACAAAGAGAGAGGGAGACACAGAATCCAAAGCAAGCTCCAGGATCTGACCTGTCAGTACAAAGCCTGACATGGGGCTTGAACTCACAAACTGTGAGATTATGACATGAGCTGAAGTTTGTGCCTTGTTCTACTTAAATTTCTACAAAAGCTCCACGATGTTTTCTGGGGGAAAAAAAAATCAATATCCTTCAACACTGAATGAAAATTTTATCATGATCTGGTTTTGGCCCATTTCTCTGTTACTTTCTCAATATTAACATCTTTGGCATTTATATATTTTGCTATTCCAGGTCTTCATTGATTTTGTGCACACTGTTCTATTTGGCATCCTCCTGCCTTTCTCCCAAGTCTACTTTTACTAGACTGACTCCACTCTACAAGATACAGTTTGAACTGATGCCTCATCAAAATAGCCTTCCCTGAGACTCTCCTATTTCCACAGTATTTAAGGTAGATGCCATCCTCTTCAGTCAATAATGCTCTATATAACTTGATCATGACACTTTAAGTGATTTTTATAATGTCTAAACTGTTCTTATCCCATCTCATTTCCTTTCACTTCTTGATTTTATAACTCCAAAACAGAACTCAAGTGATATTTTCAAATTATGAAGAGACAGAAATCACCTGGTTTATATTTGTGTCTTTTTTTAACCTTTTCAATATTCAAACATTTTAAGAAAAAACAATTAAATAAGGAAATTAACTAGACTTGTAATATTTCCCCCTAAACCTATGACTCTCATTGCCATGGCCTTTATTAAGTAAAGATTTCTTTTTATAAAATTTTTTAAAGTTTATTTATTTTGAGAGAGAGAGAGAGTTAGTACAAGCAGGGGAGATGTGGAGAGACAGGAAGACTGAGAATCGCAAGCAGGCTCCATGCTGTTAGTGCAGAGCCCAATGTGAGGCTCAATCTCATGACCATGAGATCATGACCACAATCATGACAATGAGATACTTTCTGAGCTGATATCAAGAGTTGGATGCTTGGGGCGCCTGGGTGGATCAGTTGGTTAAGCGGCCAACTTCAGCTCAGGTCATGATCTTATGGGTTGTGGGTTCAAGCCCTGCATCAGGCTCTGTGTTGACTGTTTGCTCAGAGCCTGCAGACTGCTTCTGATTCTGTGTCTCTCTCTCTCTCTCTCAAAAATAAATAAACGTTAAAGAAAAATTTCAATTCCCCAAGATAAAGATTTCTATTTGTTACAATGTAAGTTAGTAAACAGAAATTGGAGGTACCAAACTCTTCCTTGTTGCATAATAATTTACTTATTCTAAAGTGTTATGAGGTTTCAAATCTAAATTTTAGACATTCTAATATGGAGTGTTTAGGGGAGAAGACAATTAAAAATAAATTGCCATTTCCTGTGGATATAGATTTTCCAAATGGAGAGATAGCTTGGTTTTTGTATGTTAGAAAGGGTCATCAGTGAGTCTATTGTGTAGGCAATACTTGACATTATAGAATCAAAGTGTTTTAAAAATTATGTTTATATTGTTGATCACCAAATAGGTGGAATATAAACTATTAAAATAGAACAGAAGCAAGCTTGTGGAATGACAGGTAGGTCATCCACAAGGAAATTTCTATCTCACAAGAAAGAATAAGAGGTAGAAATAGTATAAGAATACACACCAGTGTAATCTGGAAGCAAAACTGAGTAAGTGGAAGTACATGAAAACTTAACAATACATGTCTACATACTCTGTTTGATGGGGATTGTTTAATAAGTGCTCGGGTTCACATTAGTATAAGAAAATTCATTTATTCCTATTTTGATGAAAAAAAGTGACACCTCAGCAAACTGAGTTCAGAGCTAAATATAGACCTAATGAAAATTGGTCTGTTGTGGTATTAGCCTTAGCCTTGGTTCTCTTTTTGAAGTACTAGCTTCTGTTGTGAAGACAAAAGTTAAGAGATTCTTTCAATAACAATTTTGGAAAAAAAGCCACAGGTTTAGGAAAATTTTTTAAATTTCTTATGAAGTGTACATAAATCAGGTTACTTTAAAAAAAAATTTTTTTTTTGAGAGACAGAGAGAGATAGTATGAGCAGGGGAGGGCCAAAGAGAGAGGGAGACACAAAATCCAAAGCAGGCTCCAGGCTCTGAGCTAGCTTTCAGCACAGAGCCCAACGTGGGGCTTGAACCCACAAACCATGAAATCATGACCTGAGCCGAAGCCAGAAGCCAGACGCTTAACCAACTGAGGTACCCAGGCACCCCAGGTTACATTTCTAACAGGATCAATTAGTATTAGATAATGTTTATAACCAGAGTGTGGAAATTGGTTTCAGAAAGTCAAAACATTTTGATTAGTGTTTAGATGGTATATCTTTAAATGTCTTTATATCTAAAATGGGTTTATTCATTTTTGAGAGAGAGGGCATGCAGGGGAGGAGCAAAGAGAGAAGGGGACAGAGGATCTGAAGCAGGCTCTGTGCTGATAGCAGAGAGCCCGATGCAGGGCTCGAACTCATGAAATGTGAGATCATGACCTGAGCTGAGTCAGATGCTTAACCAACTGAGCCACCCAGGTGCCCCTCTAAAATGAGTTCCTTACAGAAAGTAGATTTGGGTCTTGCAGGGTCTTGCATTTTTATCTAATCTAAAAATCCCTGCCCTCTAGGGTATATAGACTATTGACATGTAACATATTAATATGGTTAAGTTAAAAATCTACCATCTTGCTAATCGTTTTCTATTTGTTCTGTGCATATTTTGGTTTCTTTTCTCTCTCTTGTTTGCTTGTGTTTAGATTAGTAGAGTATATTTTATATTCCACTTTTATTTCCACTATTGGCTTATTATTTATAGATCATTAGATTATTTTTGTATTTTCCCCAGAGTTTATAGTATACATTAAAACAAGTTTTAAAAATATTTATTCACCTTTGAGAGACTGAGGGAGACAGCATGAGTGGGGGAGGGACAGAGAGAGGAGACAGAGAATCAGAAGCAGGCTCCAAGCTCTGAGCTGTCAGCACAGGGCTCGAACCCATGAACCTTGTGATCATGACCTAAGCCAAAGTCAGAGACTTAACCAACTGAGCCACTCAGGTGCCCCTACCAGATACATTTTAAACTAACCACAGTCTACCTTCAAATAGCTCTGTGTGTGGTATCGGAATTTTGCAGCAGTAAGCTCCCATGTCATTTTTCCATATTTTGTGATATTGTCCAGACATTCTACTAGGCTATAAACTTTAAATACATTATGCCATCATTTTTGCTTTACAATAATCTTTTAGGGTGATCAAAAGGAAGAAAAATATGACTTTCATGTTCATTTTCATTTTAATTGTTTCAAACAATTTTTCCTTCTTTGTTTTTCAAAAGATTTTTATTTCTTAATGTAGATCCACATTACCGCCTGACCTCATATTCTTCCCTCCTGAAGAAATTTCCTTAATATTTCTTGTCATGTACATCTACTGGGACTGAACACTCTAAAAAAATATTTATTTATTCTTCATTCTTGGAAGATTTTTTTTTCTGGGTATGGAAACTAGGTTGACAGGTGTTTTTTTTCTTTCAGTACTTTAAAGATGTTGCTCCACTGTTCCTTGGCTTAACCTCCAACATAATGCTATTAGGAGGTGGGGGCCTCTGAGAGATAATTAAGTCATGAGTGAGGAGCTCTCGTGAGTGGAATTAGTGTCCTTATAAGAGACACAAGAGCTTGTCCTTGCTCTTTTTGCTCTCTGCCACCTGGGGATACAATGAGAAGACAGTTACCTGGAAACTAGGAAGCAGGATCTCACTAGACACCAGGTTTGTCTCCAGAACTTTGATAAATAAATGTCCTTTAAGCTACTTAGTCTACAGTATTCTGTGAGAGTGGTCCCAACTGGCTAAGACAGTATGTCTTTCTGGCTGCCTTCAAGACTTTCCTTTACCTTTGGTTTTTAGAAGTTTGAGTATGAAGTTTCCAAGTGTCTGTTTTTTGTTTTGTTTTATTACTTTTACAACTTGGGGTTTTCTGGTCTGTCCAAAGGAGAGAAGATCTCAGCAGGGCTTCCTGAAATTTCTACCATGGTGCTGATTTCCTTGCCTGCGCCTGCATCATGAGTGAGCCTTCACTGGTTTCCTGCCCTGTCTCCAATCTTTCTCATGAGCATCACACCAAGGTCTGAAGAAGAGCCCAGGAATGGGTGTGGATTATCCTATTACCTGCAGTTTCCATGGGTTGTATAGGATCATGCTAATTGACACTCAGACTTGAAAGTTTTGTTAAAAATTGTATATAAATTCTTCTTACCCACAAATATAAAAGTCACGTATTTTCATCTGTGCTCTACCCCAGGTAAGTCAATGATTATATCCTGTCTCTTCTTGGATTTTCTCATCTTTTCTTTGAGTTTGGGCTAAGTTGTTGCCCAGAGATCTCAGCTTTAGAAAAGTTAGGATTTTGAGAATTTTCTACCTTTTTTATTGCTGTTTAGGTAAGAGTGATAATTTTCCCATCTTTCAAAATTAATACCAGAAACTTGAAGCCCAATAATCAAGATATTTTGGATGGAGAAAAGATTTATTCCAGACAGAAAAGGATTTAATAATTTAGCTAACATTCATTGAAGAAAAGAAATAAATGTTCTACTTCAAAAGTGTTGACATTACAAAAGTGCTATAATTTTTAATGATTTTCTAAAAAATCTAAACATTTATTAATTATAGTTATTTTTATATTAATATTTCTATGAAGGAATATTACATTTAACATTTTTAGAAACAAATACCCAATTTCTATTTTCCATAATCTGATTTATCTGATTATAGTATTTCTATATGCATTAGCATGAGGTTTTCAAGTAAATATCTGTGAATCATACAGCAATAATGATTGTCAAAATAGATTGTGATGGAAAACACATCAAAAATACCTCATAACAATAAGCATAAAATAGCATAGCTTACAGCTACTTTACTTAACTTTTTTCTCCATCAAAGGCCTTTGCAATACTTTTTATGTGAATATGTCTTAAATATGTTTTCATTAATAAACAAACCAGATAAATGAATGTTCTATGACATTAGTACACAATTTCAAAGACTATTTTGTTGGACATTTGTTCTGTGATGTTAGTCAGTGAATATTATTATATAAAATTTTTTTAATGTTTACTTATTTTTGAGAGAGAGAGAGAGGAAGAGAGAGAGAGAGGGTGCAAGCAGGGGAGGGGCAGAACAAGAGACACAGCAGGCTCTCAGGCTCAGTGCTGTCAGCACAGAGCCCAACACAGGGCTTGACTCAGGAACTGTGAGATCATGACCTGAGCTCAAGTTGGAGGCTTAACTGACTCAGCCACCCAGGTGCCCCTACTCAATGAATATTCTATGGTTAAATATTGTATACTTTTTGAAAGTTTTATTTATTTATTTATTTTGAGAATGAGAGAGAGAGAGCAGGCATATTTGTGTGTACAGGGGAGGGGGAGAGAGAGAGGGAGAGGGAGAATTCAAAGCAGGCTCCATGTTGTCAGCGCAGATCCCATTGTGGGGCTTGATCTCATGAACTGTGAGATCATGATCAGATGCTTAATGGAATGAGTCATCCAGGTGCCCCAATACTTTGAGGTTAAAGAAGGTTAAGAAGGTTTGTGTTTAGCTTTTCCAAATAACCAGACTACTCAAAGCCATTACCATACTAATATGCATCGTAAATCTCATAAAGTACACAAATTTTCAGTGTTCCCAAAATTAATTGCCAAACATTTTAGGAAATGCTTTATAATTTTAAATAGAAAAAAGTTGACGGGTACTCACTATGTGCCAAGCTGTGTGTTGGATTGTGGAGATTATTGTGAATAAACTAGACATGGTCCTTGACCTCATAGAGCAAACTTACATTTTAAAACAGATTCTCTTCCTTCCTTCCTTCCTTCCTTCCTTCCTTCCTTCCTTCCTTTCTTTCTCTTCCTCTCCCCTCCTTCCCCTCCCCTTCTCTTCCTTCCTTCTCTCTCTGGCCTAGTGTGGAGCCCAACATGGGGCTTTGCAGAGAGCTTGCACAATGGAGCCATGAGAGGCCCCTCCTCTGCTTCCTCTACATGGCTCTGCTCTGCTCTCCCTCCTCCTCCCTCCTCCTCATCTCTGCTCTTCTCCTGGTCCTCCCCCTCTTCTTCTCCCTAACATAGGGCTTGAACTCCTAACCCTGAGATTAAGACCTGAGCTGAGGTCAAGAGTTGTATGCTTAACTGATGAAGCCACCCAGATGGCTCTAAACAGATTTTATTTCTTAAAAGAGAGCTAGATAATCATTATTTAAAGATAGCTAGATTCATTGCCATAGAAATTAAAATAAAATATGAAATACAACTTACATTAATAGAAAAACAGATTATATCAAATATGAGTGCTCATTAGTTAATATAAGAATATTTAAAGAATTAGCATCAATTGAAAAGAAAAATGGTAAGCCCTAGTAACAAGTAAACAAAGACTATAAGCAGATAAACCACATAAATGAAAGCACAAATAACAAGTAAATATTGTTAAAAAAGACTACTGTCCCCAGTACTCAAAGTTAAATTTTAGTATCATTTAACACCTCTGAATTTGCTCAAACTAAAGAACATCCAATCAAAATAAATAAATATAGTACTGACACAATTATAATCAAACAAGCTTTTTGAAAAGCATTAAAGGGCAATTCCTATTAATATCCAAATCCGCATCCATCTGCTCTCTGAGTAATATTATGATTGGGAATTCTTTCTAAGGAAATAATACAACAGAATAAAACTATATTCATGATCAAATACATGTTCACTGCAATTTTATTTATAATATTAAAAATTGGAAATGACCACAATTATCATAAAGGCAACAGTAAATTAATATTGTTATGCTACTTTGGCAGACGATTATAATTTCTACTATGCATCTACCTTATACAGCTTAGACTTTCTGAAAACAACTATAAAAATGAGGTTAATTAGGTGAGCTGCAGTGGGTTTACATAATCCTGCATTTTTTATGAGTACTAATACTTCATGCCTATGTGGAAAGGATTGCTATTGGATGATTAATTTGGATAGTCTACAGCTAGCCTTAGGGGTTGGTGTGGCTGGGTGAACTAGATGCTCCTACAGTGGGAGCTAAATATAATTTTGATAAATTAACACAGAATTAATATTTTCCTGTGCTGGAGTACAGACCTAAAGCAACTTATAAACATGCTGCATACATCTACATAATCTGTTAGTAATCCGTTTATGCTGTTAATAGGATGACTATCAAATAGTGGTCAAAGAGAAAGATAATGAGTAACATATAAAAAGGCCGAAATAACTGTGAACGGGGTATGAAATTCAATTAATTCTAATTGAAGGCAATTAGCTATATTCCATGTGGGTGCAACAGAATTCCGTTTATCCAAATCAGTTTATAAAAAGTTGAAAAAATTTACATGAAATTTGAAATATATCCAGAGAAAATATTTTAGAGGGGCCCAGGGGATAAAACTACATGACAGCTAACAAGTATTTTCTCTTTGGTTCCCCTGTTGATGTGGCGAACAACATTGGGTTGGTAAAAGAAGCGCTAATCTGATCCACATTCTAGTCCCCAAATTCAGACCAATTACCAGATCTGTAGCCATGTATTAGTTCTGAATCTCTACCCAAGGAACCTAGTCTTGTTGGAGATAGTAATTTTCACTCTGTAGCGGAATAATTGACTTTGCAAACCCAGAAAATCATAACGATAAGTGTAGTGATGATAAAATTAATCTATAGAAAGTGTTAATGCTGCAGTAGTCAGTTTATGTGGAATATATTTTAAGTGAAAATAATAATGCATGTTTCTTATATATAGTTTTGAAATGTCCAAGAGCTGTCATGTTAGAGAATGTCTGACATGTTTGAGGATCTAATTATTTGCCTTGTTCTTTTAATTAGGAATGTCTGATTGATACTTGTGACTTAAATTTGACATGCATCAGAGAATATAATTAATTAAGCTTATAAACAGTGTTTGAATACTTATTAAAGTTGTAAATTCAATTTGTTATATTTTAAAAAGCTGCTTAAGAACTTGTAAAGATTGCCTTAGTTTGTATGTTGGCTTGTGATGTATTTGAGAAAAAAAATTAAATTTGCATATATAAGTTAAAATGTTTAAGGAGATTCAGTGAAATAAGTTTTCTTGCATGGTTTTAATAATGACATGAAATCATTTAATATATTACGTTTATTAATATAGAGAATCAAAATGTATGAATAAAAATAAGTAAAAGTATGCCTTATTTTTTAAATATTTATTTTTGAGAGAGAGAGACAGAGCATGAGCTGGGGAGGGGCAGAGAGAGACAGAGACACAGAATCTGAAGCAGGTTCCAGGCTCTGAGCTGTCAGCACAGAATCCAATGTGGGGCTCAAACTCATGGACTAAGAGATCATGACTTAAGCCAAAGTCAGACACCTAACCAACTGAGCCATCCCGGCACCCCAAAGTGTGCTTATTTTTGATAAAGTTATTTAATTCATAAATCACCTACCAAAAATTCTAAGTTGAATTCAGAGGTTTAAGTAAAATTCAGTCTTTTAATTAACTACAGTTACAAATTGCATATTTAGACAGCTCTAAGTGGTTCGTTTTGCATATAAAAGCCCTCCCTTGGACATTAAAACATCACTGACATGCTAAGCCCAATGATAACTGTCAATTGAACATGACAACATGACAAATGCTTAAGTCACTCTGGAAAATTCATTCCATTATAACATTTGCATTTAAATAGTGAGATTTCTTGCATTTTAAATAAATTTAAATTAAAAAGTATCATATTTATTATAGAACATTTGTAAGATAAAAAAAAGTATAAGAAACAAATAAACATTACCAATAATCTGCCAAAAGTTAATCACTGATAATATGTTGGTATATTAGTACTCAGTCTTTTTACATATTTCAAGCATTAATTAAAGTAAATTAGCAGACTATGGTACATACGATATGTGTGGTTTTTTTGTATGTTGCTTTTAAAATGTTAACTTTTTACAACGACAGTGCTTTGCAGATTTTACGCATCAGGAAGAGAGAGCCAGGAGGCCTGGGTGACATTGGATGCTGTGTGATGGAGGGAGCATTAGGATTTGCTGTTGGAAAGAGAATTAAATACTGATGTCAATGATGTCAATGTTTACGAGGCAGAAAGACTTTGGACAAGTTCCTTAACATCCCTTAGCCTCAGTTTCCACACCTGTGAGGTGGAAATGATGATGACTGCCTAGTTGGCTTGGAGTAATTAAGTATCTCTATCTAAAGTACATAGGGTAGCAACTGATACTCAATAATTATAGTTCTCTTTATGCTTAGAATCCTAGCGATTGGGTTCAGTAGTGATGTTTGGCTAAGTTTGTGATGTCAGCTCCCTCTGAGGCTAAGGAATGTGCGAGACAAGGAAGGATTCTTTGTTCTCTCAAGTTCACATATAATTAGCCAGAGCCTCTCAGTGTGATGGCCCTGAGTTCAGAGTGAGAGACTACAGGCTAACTCAAAGCAAGAGATTCAAAATCAAGAAACAGACCAGGGGGAAAGAAAAAGGTTAGGTGGGGTTATAACACCTGGACTTATATAAAAGTATCTGTTCCAACTCCTTTTATGCATAGTGAGAGACAAACCATTTAAAACAGGACAAAGACGGGGGCGTGGGAAATTCAGCAGGCATTTTAGGACCCTGGAGAGCGATAGTTAGGAAGGAAAAATAATAGCAGCATGGTCCTCAATTTTCAGTAGGAACATTGGAGGCTGTATTTGTGTGAGTCCAAGTAGTAGAGCTAGTCAAGTCTTGTCAAAATGCAGAAGTGTAAGCAGTTTGTAGAAAGAAATTATGTAATCCTCACAGGATTGCACACAGTGCAGGTCCTGTTACATGGTTGGAAACAATGCTTTCTGTGAATGTTTCTTCTCAGAAGAGAAGCATTTCACTTTATGTACAACACATCCTGTCTTCTCAAAAAAAAAAAATGAGCCTCATAGAATGACCTTCTAGAAATGATCAAACACCAACTTATTTTCCACATATACATTCTACTTTCCAAGTATTTACATCCACCTTTGCTTAGAAATCCTCCTGTACTTCACCTGAGGCCGCATTCATTGCTAAACTTTCCTGACAAGCTTTTTTGCTCTTACTTATCATTGCACTGATATCCAGTGTCAGAACATTGTGAATTGTGCTGGGAACACTATGTAATTACATGGGCTTTCTGTGCTCAAAGTTACTTCACCTATTTTATCACTATACTTTTCTAACGGGGAAAAGGAAACTCAAGATATAAGACATCAGTGGGAAATTGGCAGCACGGATATTGGAGAACCAATGACACTATATTAAACTTCAAAATGAAAGAAGGATATTGATGGCAAAATTCACTTGCTTCCCCTTTCAAAGGTCAACAGGTAACATCCCGGAAGCTAGAGTGATTTTTCAAGTGATCTGTAAATACTTCATGTGCTTAGAAATGAATGTTGTGACCTAATCATTTTGGTGACTATAAATTTTCAGACATCAATGCTCTATGTCTTCCCTCTTATATCTGAGAATCTGTACGACATGTAGACTACAATAGATTTCCAGCTAACGTAGACTATCGAGGTCATGCTTCAGCATTTTCATCTTATTAAATCTTTTAATGGAATTTTTACTATATGCAAATTAAAGGGATTGAAAGTGGAGATTTATATATAAATATATTCCTCTTTGTGACCTGAAAACAATATTTATCCTCACAAAGTCCAATAAGTTGTTTTCAATCAATTAGCATTTTATTGGTAGCAGGGCCCAGAGTTGAAAGAAAAAAATAAAAGAGAATGGGATTAAAAATTTAAAACAATCTATTTTGGGATCAAATGACATTGTTGAGGTTATCCGATGTCTGCACTTTTGAAACTTCTAAGTCCAATGTCTTTTCTATGTTGACCTGCATAAATTTATTATAGAAATTAGAGGAAAAAGAAAAACATTAAGAATTATTGAAGTGGGGCACCTGGGTGGCTCAGTTGGTTAAGCCTCCGACTTCAGCTCAGGTCAGATCTCACGTTCGTGGGTTCGAGCCCCACATCAGGCTCTGTGCTGACAGCTAGCTCAGAGCCTGGAGCCTGCTTCCGGTTCTGTGTCTCTTTCTCTCTCTGCCCCTCCCCCTCTCATGCTCTGTATCTCTCTGTATCAAAAATAAATAAAACATTAAAAAAATTAAAAAAAATTATTGAAGTGTACAAGTCACATGATCTTAGTCTTTTAAACAGGTGCAAACAGTGCTCTAAAAATGTTGTAAAATAAGTAACATAGTAAAAAGTAACAGATTTTTTCCTTTGTGTAAAAATGCTTTGGGAATCAAGAGCTTTGTCTTCTCTCAGATCAGTAAAAATAATTTTCACTTCATTAGTTAAACACTTCATTAGCTACCTTTGCCAAAAATAGCTTACCCTGGCCAACTATTGGGTCATCAATTTTAATGGACTAGACTCTGAAGTTAACTAGTCTTTAAGAGGTCCCAATCTACTGGGTGGGCCCACTTAAAAGTATCTTCCAATAATAAAATGTATATTTTCAAATATTTATTTTTAAATAGGTTCCTTTTAAAAATCTGAACTTTTTTGTTTGCCTCGGGTTCTACTTTGAAGAGTCAAGTTTGGCCTCAGAGGTCAACACTCATCATTGTCTTCTGGAGATGATTAACTCAAGGTCAGTTGATCTAATTGGTTAGACCAGAGTTATGAGTCAAGGCTGAGGGTTCCGCCTGTGCTACTGCCAATCACCTTCACAAAGAGCCACAGCCCACATGCTTAAACACTCGCATTCAATGCCATGCCTTTGGCCACTGGGAATCTAGGGAAATTGGAAATTAAGGAAAGTGAAGGCTTTGTAGATCCACTAGAAAAAGCAAAAACCAGTCCAACTTGATGTTTTTGGGTCAAGATGGTCATTTTCGCATTCACAGAGCAGCACACTCATATTTATATTACTCGATCTGTATATGCTAAAGCTGTGGGTTTCAGGATGGACTGCCTCTAGAAAGAACAACAGCCCCCAAGGAATGCAAATGGCTCTCTTTTCCTTTGTACATAAGGTAACATTTTGACCGTACAGGTTAGTCAAGGGATGAAATACAGAGCAGGTGCAGCAGCAGAAACAATAGCAAAGATGTGTGAGGCAAAGAAAGGAGCAGAGTCAGCAAGACAGAGGGGAGTTTGTATCAGGGAGCTGGCAACCTATGACCTGAGGGCCAGGTGCCTATTTTTGGGAAATGAAGCTTTCTTTTAACTTGTAGTAAAATATATGTAACAAAATTTACCATTTTAACCATTTTGAAGCGTATAGTTCAGTGGTGTTAAATACATGCACAATGTTGTGCACTCATTACCGCTATCTGTTTCCAGGACTTTTCATCATCCCAAACTGGAACTGTACCCATTAAGCACTAAGTCTCCATTTTTTCTTCCTCAGAGTCCCTGGTAACCACCATTCTATTTTCTGTCTCTATGACTTTTCATAGTCTAAATACCTCATATTAGTGGATTCATATAATATTTGTTCTTCTGTATCTGGCTTACTTACCATGTTGTCAAATTTCATCCATATTGTAGCCTGTGTAAATAAAGTTTTATTTGAACCTGGCCAAGTCTACTCATTTGCACAATGTTTACTGCCATTTTTAAAATGTTTTTTATTCATTTTTGAGAGACAGAGAGAGACAGCATGAGCAGGGGAGGGTCAGAGAGAGAGGAAGATACAGAATCTGAAGCAGCTCCAGGCTCTGAGCTAGCTGTCAGCACAGAGCTGGATGCAGGGCTCAAACCCAGGAACTGTGAGATCATGACCTGAGCCAAAGCCAGACGCTTAACCAACTGAGCCACCCAGGCTCCCCTGATAATTGTCATTTTTACATTACGGTGGCAGAGTTGAGTAGTTATGACAGATATTGCAAGACCTACAAAGACTAAGATGTTTACTATGGACTCTTTACAGACAAAGCCTAAACCTCTGGTTTAGATTAAAGAACCATAAGCACTTCCTTGTTTCTAAAAGCCTGTTTATATTGTTATTTGCCTATGGTGATTTTAGCTTATTTCACAGGCTTATAAATAGGACTAATGAACTGTTTATCACACTGTTGTCACTAATAAACAGGTTCAAATGTCAAGATTTAAATTTTCTTTTCCTCAGGCCTGTTACAATGAAGAGGGCTCATTTGCGCATTTTACTGATGCATGTTTTACATGAGGATGTGTGAGAGACAGCTGATTAGGGAATCTTGGTGCAGGAGGTTCTGAAACATGATGGACAGTTGCAGAAACAAAAATGCTTAATGTTTCAATGCCTTTATCCTTTTTAATTTTGCATTTGTATGAAAGATCACAATGTTTCTGTGACATGTAATGATAAAAAGCTTATGTTTTTGCTTGAAAATCTGAAAAATCGTCTTCTACCTGAACTGTTTGGTATAGTTCATTATTTTATTGTATTATATTAAACATTTTTTGGAGTCTCCTAATTAGTGCCACAAATTATATGTTGACAAGTATGGACTAACCTGAGAAGAACATTTTTTCCCTGTTACCAAAGTAACCATGAAGGAAATTTATACTGTAGTTGTAAAAAAAAAAAAAAAGATGAAGTGGTAGATAATGCTATTTCCCATGAGAATAGGTTTCAATGATCAGTCCCAGTAGTGTGCTGTGGGTGACAGTCCAGATAAGACAGCGCCCAGTTTTATCCTACATGATAAACATGAAAAGATTTCAGGGACACTTCATGTTGTTATCTAGGTAATAACAACAAAACCATAATAGACTGTGCCACACACTATACCAAGGACTTTGGATATATCAACTCATCTGGTCCTTAGGCAAACCTATGAAATGGGAGCGATTATTATTACCTTCTTTTTACAGAAAAAGTATTTGAAGTTCAGAAGTGAATATTTCTAATTTTCCTGCTCATTGGAGGTAGAAGATGGCTACTGACCAACTGCTATGTCTGTTCTGTTTTAGAGATCACTGTCTCAAACCAGAAACCCAGAGGACATGGTCCTTAGAGGCAGGGGCATGCCATAAGGAAAGATCCTGACTGAATGGATGGATTGGGGAGCCTTCTCTCCTCCTGAGGGTCCCCATGCCTGTGTCTGTGTCTCTAGGGTCATCTCCATCAACCTTAAATGATAATCTTCCTTGTGGGGACTCTGATCCCTCCTCTTGCCTCATCTTTGGCCCTTCTTTTTCTTCTTGACACTTGTACTTCACAGCAGTCAGATCAAGCAATTTGGAATTCCTGAAATGTGCCTTTCCTATCTGTAGAGGCGACTTTTAGACAACAGGCTTGAGCAACAGAATGCAGAGCAAAGCAAAAGGGCCCCCAGGGACCACCTACCTGGTTGAATATAGACAGGGTGATCAGGTAACCAAACGAACAAAAAAATGGAAAATTCCATACATCCCCATACTGCCGCACCTTCCCCTTTATTTTATCTTATTTTTTAAAAAATGTTTAATTATTTATTTGGAGACAGAGAGTGTGTGTACAAAAGCACAAGTGGGGGAGGGGCAGAGAGAGAGAGGAAGAGACAGAATCCCAAGTAGGCTCTGCACAGCTAGTGGAGAGCTGAAGTCGGGCTCCATTCCACCAACCAGGAGATCATGACCTGAGCCAAAATCAAGAATTGGATGCTTAATTGACTGAGCTACCCACACATCCCATAAGAGATGTGTGGGGACACAAACATTCAGAAAAGACCCTTAGTATTTGTTAAACTTACTGTACATACATAAATAAAGGATGCATTTCATGGTGACTTTGGTGTTTGCATAGTTTTAACTCCATATGATCTTTGTTTTCTAAGATGCAGCAATGATAATTTTCAGCTACGGTGACTACTGTTTGGGAAACTAATTAGGAAAACGATGGGTAAATATTAAGTGTCTGTTCTGCATGATTCTACAAGGAAACTCACATTTTTGATGAGAGAGCAAGAGTAACTGGAACCCAAGTGAAATTAGGAGCTCCAGAAACTAAATATTAGCTTGGTGCCAATCCTGGGGCCAGTGGATGAAGTTTAAATGCCATTTCCTCTCAGACAAAGTTTCCAGACATATCTTTGTTTTTCTTTTCCTTAAAATAAATTCCATTTTATGAAAAAAGGCTTTAGGTTGGGCAGAATCTCTGTCTCTTTAAATTATCAAGGGTACCTAATAATGCTATAAATAATTCAGGTCCATCTGAAGAACAAATTAAAATTAAAGAACAGTTTTTGAAAATCCGTTGCTTATTGTGCTAGATACTATTGGGGGCATACAGATTATAGGATGAATTTCCTGCTCTGTGGGAGTCTCCTCTCTGGTCGGCATAGAACAGGGTAGATATTAGGTATTTTGTGGATCACATAGATTGCATATAAAGTAAGGAATGGAGGGGAAAGGAAAGAATGGAAGAGAAAGAAGATTTTTATCTCTACCAAGGGACCTGTATGAAAACAAGCCAGCCTATTTCTGGGCAGTTGGAAGAAGATGCTTTCGTTGATAGGTACACCAAATACTGCTAGCCAGGAAGCCAAAGTGGGGGTCACTGGGGGCCCGAGATGTGACTAGATTCAACATCAGGGATGCTTCCAGCAAAGGCTCCGGGCAACACCAAAGTCTGAATTAAAAATAAAAATGAGGAAGAATAACGTGGATTTTTCACTGGACTACTTGGGAACTTTTTCATGGAATAGTGATATTAATGTGGCAAAAGTTGTATTCTCCAAATTACATGCAGCTGTGAGGGTACTTCTATGTGGCAGAGGTAGGAGTACATATGGACAGGCAGATAATGGGATAGTTTGACAGATAGTCTATATGAGAGAGAAAGCCAAGATGGTGGAGGGAGATATGCAACATGAATTTTCTTTTTTTAATGTTTATTTGTGTGTGTGTGTGTGTGTGTGTGTGTGTGTGTGTGTGAGAGAGAGAGAGAGAGAGAAAGAGAGAGAGAGAGAGAGAGAGAATGAGGAAGAGGGAACACAGTGTGGGGAGGGACAGAGAGAGAGGGAAACACAGAACCCGAAGCAGGCTCCAGAAGCAGGGTCCAGGGCCCCAGTTGTCAGCACAGATCCCTATGCCGGGCTTGAACTCACGGACCAAACCGGGAGATCATGACCTGAGCCAAAGTCAGACACCCAGGGGGACTCGCAACAGGAGTTTTTAAGATAAGGGAATCAGAATGCATTGCCATGTGACTACGAGTTAAGGGAGACCAGATGTGGCCAAAAATATATTCATCTGTTAACAAAGGTCAAGTCAAGGTAGAAAAGAGAACATGATCTTAAAAAAGTGATAAATCCAAGAAGACAAAAAGAGTCCAAATGTGGAGTCTCTGTTTTAGAAGAAAATCATTTTGGTTTAGATGACAGAATGGATCCAGAGCCCAGTGAGAAATTCTCAAGGACACTCAATGTTCAGGGTTGGTAGGGTCACCGGTGGCCAAGAGGAAGAGAAAAAGGACCACACTGTAAAAGAAAGAGAGGTGTGTAATGCTTCAAGAAGAGGAACAGGAAAATGAGATTGCACCCTTGCAAGGTGGGTACATAGTTTAAGCCCATACATCTGGACACCAGCAATGAGAGAAGACGAGATATGCTGAGGACCAACAGATAAATGTTAACACAGAGAAACAAAGGATAGCTTGAGAAGGACAAGTTTGTATTTTCCTGGGGGAAGTGTAATGATGGGGAGTCTTTGGAATGGAGACCCCTGTCTATTTGTAAATGTGTATATAAGTCAGTTACTAAATTCAGTCTTCCATTTGTTCATTTCAGGGTGGTTCTTTAAGATTTTTTTTGATGTTTTATTTGTTTTTGAGAGACTGAGTGCAAGTTGGAGATGGGCAGAGAGAGAGGGAGACACGGAATCTGAAGCAGGCTCCAGGCTCTGAGCTGTCAGCACAGAGACTGACATGGGGCTGGAACTCATGAGAGATCATGACCTGAGCTGAAGTCAGATGCTTAACCAACTGAGCCATCTGGGTGCCCCGTAGGGGGGTTCTTACACTTCAAACTCCGTACAAAACAGAAAAGCAGGTCTAGAAATTCCCTTCACATACCATGTAGCTCTGAATGGTATTGCTAGGAAACACCTTAAATTGCTTCTCTGATGCTGAAGCCAGTGGGCTGGGAATCACTATAATTTGGCAGAGAGGACACAGGTTTTACTGTCATGGATCTGGCTCTAAAGCTGGTACCACAAATTATTAGCTGTAATGCTCTTGGATACATTTCCCATCCTCACACAACAACAGTTTCCTCTTCTGTAGAATGAAAATAGCAATATAGTAACACGTATTATTAGTTGGTGGTTATTATTAATGATAGTTTACATAAAAGGTGTCTAGGGAAGTATCTGATACATACAGAATACTCAGTAGGCAATCTTGTCTTTAGAAGTCTCTAAGGACTTCTAGTATTATCACAAAACTCGTTGTCTTGTTTGAATGTTCTATTTTTTCCCCTCTAGGAATCAGTAGGGAAAAATAATTGCCATTTTTCACATCTTTTCCTTCAATGAGTACAGGTGATATATCCACAACAAGTTATCATGAGTACAATTTACTGTTTTCATGGAGTTTTTTTTTCTTTCTCTAGTGGAACTGAAGGAGGCTGGATTTTTTCATTTTTATTTCAATTTTATTTCTATTGGGCAGGTAGAAGCAAGTTTTATTCCTTCTACTTAGTATAAAACAATAGACAACTGGGATTGTTTCACTAAAGAGCATTTTAAATTGTCCTTCAGGTTCGCCTTGGGTATAAAGTGTAAAGGCAGTGACAAAAAGTATCTAAGAATGGTAAGGGAACATTTTTACTTCCCTGTTCAGAGATCTCCTGACTATAAGACATCTCAACCAACTGATCCTATTAAAATTTGTCAATGCTACAGGTCAAAATAACACATGTCAATTGCTTCCATTTATCTGGGCCCCTTCTTTGATCAAGTTTTTCACTTTTAATATAGTGACTTATGGCAGAACTTAGTGATTTTATGAATCTCTTCTTTACTTCAAGAAAAGGATTGCCAATTTACACGGGTCATGTTTTCCCATCCTCTTCTTCAGTGATTGAGTGACAGTTAGTGTTTGGAGAGAGTTGTTATTTTGAGTCCCTCATGCAGATGGCAATAATTCACTTGTGAAGTGTTTAAACAAGGCAGCTGATAAATCACAAAATTCTTTCCTTTCCCCCCAGGGATTAGCTCTTGAAACTCATGAGGGAACAGAGGAGATTACTTTCTGATATGTCTTGGAATTATGTGGCATCTTAAGGTGCTGCTATTCAGGGGAGAAAAACAAACAAAGTTCACCATCTCCTGTGGGGGAAAGAGCAGATCCATGAGCAGACTTCAATCCAGCTAAGAATACACTTTGATTTACAATCATAGATACATGTATATTTAAAAAACTTCAGAGCACATATATCCAGTCACCTGACACTGAAGGAGCTTTTCCTAGGAGTCAATTTACTGTTCCTCGAAGGCCCCAATAACTTCGCTCTGCTTCAAGCAGTCTCACAGGACGCACAAAATGAATCTGACACTGAGTAAGCCCAGTATTTCAGCCTTCCCCCAAAGAGTGTCAAAGAGTTTCCGTGTTGAGGCTGAGTGTTTTGTACTGATGGCTAACGACTCTTTGCTCTAACTAGATGTAGCCATGGGGTACTGTTGCTCTGAGAAGGAAACCATAATGCATCTGATGTGGGTTTTGTTTTTTTTTGGCTGAGAAGCACGTTAGCATTGACAAGTAGCAAACAATTGTGCAAAATCCTGTGTACGTTGCATGTAACAGAGAGCCATCATTTCCTCTGACACATCTCCTGACTACCCTGTTAAACGCGGAGCATGGCAAACACTGATAATTGGGATCAGGTGATTGATTTCTTTGCAAAAAGAGAAATATCACTGTATGAATTCCACAAAAATATGTTTTTTTTCCATAAAAATATATGTGTTTCAAACATTTATATTTTTTTTTTTTGAGAGAGAGTGTGTGTGTGTATGAGCAGGGGAGAGGCAGAGAGAGAGGAAGACATAGAATCCGAAGTGGGCTCCAGGCTCTGAGCTGTCAGTACAGAGCCTGATGAGTGGCTTGAACTCATGAACCATGAAATCATGATCTGAGCCGAAGTCAGACCCTTAACCAAATGAGGCACCCAGGCACCACTTCCTTAAAAATATTTTTAAATGATAGTGGAATATGGTCAGTTTGATCACCTACATTCAAATTATGAATGCCATAACTCTTTACTCTTAATGCTTCCTAATTCATTCATACATACGGGCATGCATACCGCTCACATGTAATAAATACAAACTACGTGTAAATCAGTAGACAGGAACATTTGCAGGATATAAAGATGAATCAGATACAGTCTTTGACCCCAAGAGCTTGGGAAGAAGTTGAGGCAAGAGCTAAAAAACATATATACCAAAATAGTAACATAAGAGAACATGTAGCGAGGAATGCTGTAGTAGAGCCTTTGAGGCGGTCGGAGATGCAGAGGTAGCTCCTGGCTGCTGTGGGGGATCCAGCAAAGCTCAGAGATGAAGCTGGGGTAGGAGGGCAGACCTTGTAGGGAAAATGTCACTGTGAAAGCCAGAGATGATTTCAACAGAGAAAGGAACATGAACAAACATACGAGGTTGGGCAATTGGCATGTGTGTGGGGGGGGCCCAAGCAAGAGACCAGCTTCACCACAAAATATAAATTCATATAAACTGGAAAGCTAGCTTGGTCCCAGTATGTGGAGGGCTCCAATGACTAGAAATGTGTTATTTTGTAAACAACAGAAAACTGCTTACTTTTCTGAACTGGAGAGGGACATGATTAAAGAAAGGTATTAGGGAGGTTAGTTTGGGGGCAGCACGCAGACTGCATTATACATCGCTGGCTTTGGGATGAACAGGCTTGACAAAGGTTCTGTGGACTATCTGGTATTGCTTTTATGTTCCAATCGAATGCTCTTCCATTGGGCTTGAAAAATCAGAGTTGCCTCTACTGCTCATAAATAGCAATTCATATTTATCATTCAGATTTTCATTCTTAGAGATGTAATCAAGTTTCTTTTCATTTTTACTATTTGTCCTCCCTCCTTTCTTATCTGTTAGTGTCAGTGATTCTCAAATTAAAACAAAATTTTGCTTCGGTGCCTGGGGGGCACAGTCAGTTAAGCACCTGACTCTTGATTTCCACTCAGGTCATGTTCTTGTGGTTTGTAGGATCAAGCCCTGGGCCTGGCTCTGCGCTAACAGAACAGGGGCCTGCTTGAGATTCCCTTTCTCCCTCTTTGTCCCTCCTCCGCTCGTGTACCCTCTTTCTTTTTAAGTAAATAAACTTTATAAACTTTTAAAAAATATTTATTTTTGAGAGAGAGAGAGAGAAAGCACTGGTGTGCTAGCAGGGGAGGGGCACAGAGAGAGGGAGAGAGAGGGTCTGAAGCAGGCTCTGCGCTGACAGCAGAGAGCCTGATATGGGGCTCAAACTCGTGAACCTTGAGATCATGACCTGAGGCTGAAATCAGACACTCAATCAACTGAGCCACCCAGGCGTCCCTAAATAAATAAACTTAAAAACATTTTTTTAGTCACAATTTTTTTTTTTTGAGAAAGAGAGAGCATGAATGAGCGCAAGTGGGGAAGGAATAGACAGAGAGGGAGAAAAAGAATCTCAAGCGCTAATAGTGTAGAGCCTGACACAGGGCTTGAACCCACTAACTGCGAGATTATGACCTGAGCTGAAATCAAGAGATGGATGCTCAGCTGACTGAGCCACCCAAGCTCCCCTTCATAATTATTTTTTTTAACGAGTTAATTATTTTTAAAGTATTGAGATAATGCTCTTCAATGCGGCCTCTTCACTACTTTTAGCTGTGGTGTTTGTTTAGCCAGTCTTCAGATCGATTTCTAGGGTAGGTAGGATGATTGGTAGTTACCTAGTTGTTTTCATGGGGCAAGGCAAGCCCAGGATCCTCCTACTCTGCCACCAATTTCCCTCATTCACTCAAAAATTTTTAAGTTGAGTACCTTACGATTTGGTTTTGCATACTGCCTCCTAACACTCAAAGGAGATCTAGGATTAAATAAAACATTATTTAAAAACTTCCGCGGGGTGCCTGGGTGGCTCAGTTGGTTAAGCCTCTGACTTCGGCTCAGGTCATGATCTCACGTTTGTGGGTTCGAGCCCAGCATTGGGCTCTGTGCTGACAGCTAGCTCAGAGCTTGGAGCCTGCTTCCGATTCTGTGTCTCCCTCTCTCTCTGCCCCTCCCCGCTCATGCTCTGAATTTCTCTGTCTCAAATATAAATAAAACATTTAAAAAAATTTAAATAAAAAACAAAAAACAAACAACTTCCTCAATAGCCTCCAGAGCTCTGATGATCAGTGCTGGTGGTATTGTTCTCTATCTAACCCTAAAGGATGGTGAGTAAAATGGCGTTACTGTCAAAGGCCTTCAGATCCGTGGCTACACTAAGCTCAGAAGACCCTTGTACTCAGTCACGGTCTTCCTACAGGATGCATGGAGAGTGCTCTCACTCCCCACCACAGAGAGTAGCATCTCTACAACACACTGTGGTTGAGTGTATAATAGGAATTCTTTTCGGGCAGGTCATTTCCTAGTTGTTGATATGTATTGGGACTCCTAGAGACTGGCACAGTGAACACTGTTTCAAATTCCCTTCCACCTGCCCTCCTATACCATGAATACTAGGATGCTAAAAACTATGTTTCCCACAATCCTTTGCAACTAGCTTTCTGTCTGTGATCTAGGTTCTGCTCGGAAAAAAACTTGACAGTGGAAGAGAGCAACACGAGGAGGTAGCCACATACGCGGGAAGTGGATCTTCAGACAAGCGTGAGAGCAGGGGAGTTTGGTTTCTCTAGAACGACGGCTATAAAGAGTCTTCCCTTTCCCACATCATAGGTGCTAAGTATATGTGGGTTTTGCTACAACCTCATTGAACGGTGGGTCATTTCTCGAGGCTGTATCCAAACTTAGTTTTCCTCCTTCAAGTTTTGTTTACTGTGTAATACCCTGTAATAAATCTTTTTCTGCTTAGAGTAGCTGGAACAGATCCCATGGCCTTTAGCTAATAACCCTGAATGATACAGCACGAGCTCTAGGTGACCGTGGAGCTTTTCCATGGGGGTAGAATGGTCCAGGTAAAGAAGGAAGGGGCTGCCGAGTCTGAGCTGTGTAGTGCACTTGCTGTAGATCTTCCACAAGTTAATTTGGTTTCTTTCTCTCTAATATACAGACGATAATAAATACAAGATGATCCTTCGGATTGCCAGGTACAACTATTCAAATTACTTAAGTGACAGGAGGTGGAAGGCTGGGGAGGGGGGAAGGATTTTGACACTGTATGCACACATGCGTAATAATGGCAGCTGAGATATAATGTCTGAAATATAGTTGTATCTTAGAAGACTTGACATCTGATCCATAGCTGCTTTAGGGCCCTAGCAGAGGATTTTGAGGGGTTTCGCTCCTGTTAAGTGGATTTTTTTTTATCAAGCCTCTGGATTATTCTTCCTTATAACTTGGACTTCTCATAACTGTTCACAGTTATGATCTATCTATGGCTCTGAGTACACCCTTTCAGCTTTAGCTCCTTTTCTGAGTGCTGGATTCTCTTTGTTCTAAAACAAAATTCCTAAGCACTAAAAGAAGAGTAATCAAGCTCATTGTTTAATGCCAAGTGTGAGGTCACTGCTCAGAACGGCCACATCAACTGAGGTTGGGAGTTCAGCACAGCAGGGATGGCGAACTATCCTCCAAATTTGTGTTCCCTTTCCACAACACAGAACTGTCATTCAAAAGTACCTGCATTTACACTCGTATCTAGTGGAGCCATATAACCTTTTTTTCCCCAATGGTTATTTATTTATTTATTTATTTATTTATTTATTTATTTATTTATTTAGAGAATGTGCACATGGGCAGGGAAGGGGCAGAGAGAGAGGTAGAGAGACAGCATAGAGCCCAATGTGGGGCTCCAACTCACCAATGGTGAGATCATGACATGAGCTGATATCAAGAGTCAGACACTTAAGTGACTGAGCCACCCAGGCGCCCCACCACGTAACCATTCAAGCAGAAAGTTATGTCACTTTCGGCACTTAAAAAGTAGGCATGTGTCCTACATTCTATCTCTTTCCATAGACAACAGTGGAGACACAAGATAAAAAGAATGTCATCATGAAATCACCATGTGAAGGACAGCCAGCAATATACCTGAAACATCTACATAGACTGTAACTACTGAGTCTCAAACTTCTATTTGGAAGCTGCTAAAAATCTGTTAGAGCACCTGGCACTATCTCAACTACCTGAGTAGTTGTAGAAGGGTCATTATATTCATTTCCTAAGAGTGCTGTAACAAAGTACCAGAAACTGAATGGTTTATTTGTTTTATTTTTAAAGTTAAAAAAAGTTATTACTTATTTATTCTTAGAGAGAGAGAGAGAGATAGAGAGAGAGAGAGAGAGAGAGCAGGGCAGGGGCAGAGAGAGGGGAAAACAGAGAATCCCAAGCAGGTTCCATACTGTCAGTGCAGAGACCGACACAGGGCTCAAACCCACAAACTGTGAGACCATGACCTGAGCCGACACCGAGAGTTAGATGTCTTAACCAACTGAGCCACCCAGAAGCCTAGAAACTGAATGGTTTAAAATAGTCATTCATAGCTATGGAATCGAGAAGTTTGAAAACTAAGTGTCTGCAGGGCCATTCTGCTTCCAAAGGCTCTGGGGACGAATACTCCCTCGCCCGCTCCTAGCTTCTGGTGCTGCTTAGCTTGCAGCTGTGTTGCCCCATCTCTGCCTCTACTGTCACATGCCCTCTCTCCTAAATCTCTTCCTCCTTTCTCCTAGGAAGACACCAGTCATTGAATTTGGGGACCTAACTTCATCTGCTATGACCTTGACCAACATAGTTACAAAGACCCTCTTCCCAAATAAGGTCACATTCATAGGTTCCAAGGGGACATGAATTTTGAGGAGACACTGTTCAACCCAGGACAGTCATACAGTACAAAACGTGGCTCTGGAGAGTGCCCTTGTGGCACATGAATACAAGCATGTTAAACATGATCAACATAGTAAAGCTGCAAAATAATGTTGTTAATCTAACATGTTATGGAATAAAATGAATACTGCAAAAGTTAAGGTTTAGAGAGCTAGTGTGCTATTCTTTGCATTCCAAATCCTTTGCTTCAGTCATAGACACCAGTAAGGCACAACTGAAAGAGATTTGCTTTTGACTCACATAAATCATTCATTTGTTCAAAAAGATTTAAGGCGGATGAGATTCTTCCCTTTATTGAACTTACAGTTTAGCAGGGAAGTCAGATAGCAAACATTAATTATGCAAATAACCATTTAAATAGGCTTGTAATAGATACTCTGAAGGAGAACACAGGTGCAATATCAGTGGAGATATAACCAGCACCCCCCCCAACCCCTCGCCTCCAAGGAAGTAACGCCTAAGCAGAAGACTTAAGAGAAGTTTGCCATGTGTGTTTGTTTGGGTTAGACACTGTCCAACCCCAGGGCCATCTTTTACATTGTAATCTATGTGAGTGGCACTCCTGGGTCTCGTGCAGAACAGAGTCCAAGAACACGGCATCCCTGCTTACTAATGGATAAGAATGAGGGGCACCTGAGTGGTTCAGTTGGTTAAGTGTCTGTCTCTTGATCTCAGCTCAGGTCATGATCTCATGGTTCGTAAGATTGAGCCCCATGTCAGGCTCTGCACTGGCAGCGAGGAGCCTCTGTAGGATTCTCTCTGTCTCTCTCTCTCTCTCTCTCTCTCTCTCTCTCTCTCTCTCTCGCTTTTTTATACCCCTCCCCCACCTGTGTACAATTGTGCTTGCTTTCCCTTTCAAATAAACTTTTAAAAAAATGGGTAGGAATTAGATGAAGAATGTTTTGTAGGTGTGTATGTGTGTGTGTAGGGGTAATGGTGAGAGTGTTTTTTTTAAATTTTAAAAAATATCTTTATTTCATTTTGAGAGAGAGAGAGAGAGAGAGACAGAGAGTGAGCGGGGGAGGGGCAGAGAGAGAGAGGGAGACACAGAATCTGAAGCAGGTCCAGGCCCTGAGCTGTCAGCACAGAGCCTGACCCGGGGCTCAAACCCACCGACTGTGAGATCGTGACCTGAGCCAAAGTTGAATGCTCAACCGACTGAGGCAGCCAGGCGCCCGGAGAGTGTTGACAAAGTAGTTGTATGATATAGAGGGAGCAACACACTACAGACTCGGGCACGGGAAGGTGCTCAGCCTTCCTAGCTACTGGACATGGAAAAAATTACCTAAACTCTAAGAATCTCAGCTATCTTATTGGTAAAACTGGGGATCATAGTACCCAACTGGCAGAGACATTGGGAGGCTTCGGTGCTCTGGGAGGAAGCATCGAGCCCAGCACAGAGTCCTGGTGAGTCCCTGTGTTTCTATTTGTCTTTGATTTCCTAGACACAAGGTGAACTTGGGGTCACCGACATGACAGTTACTGAACAGCTGCTACTTCCCTTACACCTCCACCAGCCACACCTGACGTTCTAGGGCTACCAATGGTTGCTAAGTGGTTGCTAAATAAAGCTTGCTTTCCAGGCAGCCTGTGTGAGAAAGTGAGGTCTTTGTCATATCTGAACAAAAGGAACACATTCCCCTAGGCTCGAGATGACCAAAAAGAGAAGTGAAACTATGCCACCGCCGGCCCCCACCCCACAGTCCACACCCTTCTCCTTGCCTACACTCTGATCTTATCTCCTGCCCCACAGGACACTTTGATCTTTCAGAAGGCAGCCTGTACAGCAGCTGTCCTTTTCTTATGCTCCCACTCTATTTTTTTTCAACATTTTAATGTCTTTTATTGTGGTAAAATAGACATAACATGAAACTTATCATTTAAACTGTTTTTATTTAAAAAAATTTTTTTAATGTTTTTTATTTATTTTTGATACAGAGAGAGACAGAGCATGAGAGGGGGAGGGGCAGAGAGAGAAGGAGACACAGAACCTGAAGCAGGCTCCAGGCTCTGAGCTAGCTGTCAGCACAGAGCCTGATGTGGGACTCGAACCCACGAACGTGAGATCATGACCTGAGTCGAAGTCGGAGGCTTAACTGACCGAGCCACCCAGGCCGCCCCTAAACCGTTTTTAAGTGTACAATTCAGTGCTATTAAGTCCATTAACAACGCTATGCAGCCAACACCAATATGTATTTCCAGACCATTTTCATCATCCCAGACACTCTGTACCCATTAAACAATTACTCTTCCTTTTCCTCTTCCCCTGGCAACCTCTGTTCTAGAATTTGCCTATTCTAAGTATCTCCTATGAGTAGAATCATATACTATTTGCCCTTCTGTCTCTGGCTTATTTCACTTACATAATGTTTTCAAAGTTCATCCATGTTGTAACCTGTATCAAAATTTCCTTCACTTTTACAACCGAATCATATTCTATTATACGTACATATCACATCTTACGGTAATGCTATTGTTGGTCTGTCCCCATTAGACTGTGAGCACCTTGATGACAGATGTAGTAGGTAGAATTTCTGCAATGGACTCCCACAATGGCCTGCCTGTGTCCCTGGGGACCTGTGAATATCTGTGAATCAGAAGCTATCACTCCTGAGATTACGTTTTGTTAGATAGGAAGATGAATCTGGATTAGCCGGAGAGGTCTACACTAATCACATAAGCCCTTAAAAGCAGAGAGTTTTCTCTGGATGGTGGCTGAGGAGGGCAGGAAGGTACAAAACACTGACACACTGTTGCTGGCTTGGAGGAAAGGGCCGTGTGAAAAGGAAAGCAGGTAGCTTTAAGAAGTGGGAGAGGCCCTGGATGATAGGCAGCAAAGAAACCTGGGCTTCAGTCCCGTAACTGCAAGAAGCTGAATTCTGCCAACACCATGAATGAATTTGGAAATGGATTTGTTTTCTGAACCTCTACCTGAGATCCCAGGTTGGCAGATAATTTGATTTTGGCTGGGTTAGACCCTCAACAGAAGTTCCTGTTATGCTGTGCTGGACTTCTGACACACAGAGCTGGGGGTGGACAGGCGGGTTACGGTTAAACTACTGAATTTGTGACAATTTGATACTGAGCAACAGAAAACTGCTATGGCAGGCTCTCTGCCTTTGCCTGAATCCCTAGGGTTTAGCTCAGTGTCTGGAATCGCTCAGCTTCCCATCAGATACTAACCATACAATTAACTGAAGGAGGTGGGAAGTGGGGATGAAGGAAGGAAGAGAAGAGGAAGGGAAACAGAAAAAAGAATGGAAAATGGAGGGGGAAGAAGAAAAAGAGAGAGATCCAGTATGGGGGAGAGCATCTGAAAAGGGCTGTCCACTCTCAAGTGCCTGATGGAAATATTTGCCCAAATCATCTGGATTATTCTTCACCTTCTCCAGAAATTCACGCTTGTCAATGCTCTTTTTATTTTTAGTAGATGTTTTGATTATTCAGTTGGGTAAATCAGTCATTTGTGTGGTGTCCTACAGGCATGACCTGTGACTTGGATTCACAGAAATCATTAACATGATTTTATTTTAATTAAGAACCGTTCAGATTTAAGGCCTGAACATTCATTTTCTGATCTCGTACGTACCCAGATAGTAAGGAATGGCCTGCTGGTGAAAGTCCCTGGGGGAAGTGAGTCCAGGGGAATTGGGACATTAATGTGTCTGGGTTTTGAAGGAACTTGGAAGAAATAATTGTAAGTTATTTTTGTGAAATTACATGGCTTGTTCTACTCTAAGAAACAAAGAATGAGTTGATCCCTTGTGTGACCACATATCTGGATTGTGAATAATGTGAAGAGACACGTGAGCTTCTGATATCTAAAATGTCACTTTTATAGCTCCTCATGTAAATAGGAGGATGATTTCCTTGACACAAAATGTCTTCCTCATCCACACACCACAGTCCTTGTAATTTCACTATTAGACAACCATTTCTTTAGATTACAAAATGATGTTAGCCCTTATGAAATACAGCTATACTAGAAGGAGTAAAGTGTAAGTTCATTAACTTTTAAACATTAATAACATACAATGTAAAAATATTAAGAAAACCCTCTCACATGCATAAATGAAAGATTGCACACAAAGAACTCATATCTTTTCAAGCTTCAATAGTAAATATTCTGCTACTATGTATTAAATACTGCATGGTTTGCCCAAGCTAAGATGAAACCACATCATAAATCAATAAGCATTTTGCATTTTCTTTCATTATCTACTCAAAGTCATGCCTACTGCACCTCTAAACATTTCATTAAATCCAATTATACAGCAAACACTCCCAAAATAAACTT
>NC_043701.1:95704338-95725385 GCF_006229205.1 Suricata suricatta | reverse complement strand
CAGAAGTTGGTGTTTTGAGTTTTTACTTTGCTTTTCTGTTTGGAGTGTCATTGTAACTACCGTATTGTAAATGATGGAAAATAATTGCATATGTTAAAAAAATACGAAACTTTATAAAGTAAAAAAAAATAAAATAAAATTTCAAAAAAAATTAAGAACATATATCAGCTGACTCTTTTCTCTGCTGTATATGAGCAATGAAAAACTGCTTTTAGAGGTTGAGAGGGGAGGGATGCTAAAGAGAAACTAGCATCAAAATCAACTTCACTTTTTGGAATTCTCTGTAACACAAACTCTAGATAGAAAGATTGTAACTGAGTTCTGTTCTGATTTTGAAACCCCGTCTACTGCATGGTCAAAGTCATGTTTAAATGTCAAGGCTAGGAAGGCTGCTGTAGAGCTTCCTTTTCCTTTTTCTGATTAGATACATAAAGTGATGATGTTTATCAGGATATTTATTTAAAATACATACATATATTTTACCATCAATACCATCTTTAATTTTCTTATTAAAAAATTGTAAATCAGGGGTACTTGGGTGGCTCAGTTGGTTGAATGTCCGACTTCAGCTCAGGTCATGGTCTCATGGCTCGAGTTTCCAGCCCAGGGTCAGGCTCTGTGCTGACAGCTCAGAGCCTGGAGCCTGCTTTCAATTCTGTGTCTCTGTCTCTGTCTCTCTCTGCCCCTCCCCTGCTTGCACTCTGTCTCTCTCTCAAAAATAAATAAATATTTTCTAAAAAGTTAAAAAATGTAAATCATGTTTCCCCAACCCCCAGTGTTACGAAGGTATAATTGACAAATGTGATGTTTACTTTTCACAGGGACAGAATGACGACCTCGTCCTGCTCAAGGAAAACAGCAATGTCTTTGGGCACGTAACCAAAGAGTCCAGAAGAGTGCAGATTTCAAATAGAGATAAAAGGCCCTTGTGTCAATGTTCATTGATGCTGTGTCCTGTTCTCTCTTCCTCACTGTTTCTAACTTTCTCCATTCTTGCGTTTTTCCTTCATCCCTCCAACCTGTCCAATCTCCTCTCTTTCTGTGTTTCAACTCTGCTTTATTCTCTGTGCTGGCTTGAAAATCTGAGTTTTTCTTTTTTCTTTTCTTTTTCTTTTTTTACTTTGGTAAAAGAGATGGTGTCCTACAGTGCTCCAGGGATACATTCTGCTTTAGAGCCTATAATTTCACAGAGAAAGGAAGCAGTACAAGTACTGGGAATGACCCTACCTGGCCAAGGTTTGATGACTGACATCCCCATGCCTAAACAGGAAGATTGCTTTCCTGTTCTCCACATGGGAGACAGGTTCTCTTACCCAAAGAGGAGGGGAAAAGAAACTGTTTTATGCAGATGAATCTCAATTTTCACAATCTAGTTTCTAGGCTCTACCTGGAATCATGAGATGAATCAATGCTTCATTTCTTTACTGCAGAGGACAAAGTTTGTACTCCATACCAATGTTATAGTCTTTCAACATTTCTATAGCAGAGATGGAAGAGAAGGAGGTGGAGGGGAGCAAAACTGAAATTTTATTGTTGTCTCTTCTAAGAACACAATGGCTGAATCCCTGCCCCTGAAATTATGAAAAAAAATTCAAATAGAAATATGTGTTGTTTTGATGAAGTGGGAGCTCCAAATCCCAATTTGACTCCCATAATTTCAGAGTTAAAAGGTAGTAACATCATGTCAAGAATTAAATTCTGAAATGAGATTTTTAAAACAAATTGAAGAGTTTTAGGTTTGTATCTGATTTCAAGTCTTTAAGAGATCATTGTTGCTTGATCTTTTTTTTCAAATAAAAATATAAAAATATTGGTGACCATTTATAGGATTAATGAAGATCAAATAATGCTACATAAATAAAACTAGTATTGGGGTGCCTGGGTGGCTCAGTCGGCTAAGCGTCCGGCTTTGGCCCAGGTCATGATCTCACGGTTCGTGGGTTTGAGCCCTGTATTGGGCTCTGTGCTGACAGCTAGCTCAGAGCCTGGAGCCTGATTTGGATTCTGTGTCTCCCTCTCTCTCTGAACCTCCCTTCTTCTCACTGTCTCTCTGTCTCTCAAAAATAAATAAAAAGCTTAAAACACACACACACACACACACACACACACACACACACACACACACTCCCTAGTATTATAATCTCCTCCAGAAAAAGAATGGATTTGGGTCTTATCTTTTTCCACTTCAAAGTGCTTTGTGTGGACTCGTTGAGGGATGTGTTTGGTACACTCCTAGTGTTGACTAGATATGTGCGTAGAGAGCGGGCAGGGCTGTTTTCAGGAAGGTTGAAATAAAGGCAAATCTTCCCAGAGAAGACAACACTTCCCTCCCTTCCATAGTTGTCCTTTTTAAAAGGAAGCCCCAATTAAAAAAAATTTTTTTAAACCAAGAGACCTAAAATTCCTGCTAAAAGTGTTTCTGTTTACTCTCATATATTTGGAGTCATATGGACAAAGAACATTGCCCTCTCATTTTAAAAAGACTTTGATTTTGGGAAACTCTTGCATTGTTGGTGGGAATGTAAACTGGTGCAGTCACTCTGGAAAACACTGTGAAGGTTCTTTAAAAAATTAAAGATAGAATTACCCTACAACCCATCAATAGCCCTACCAGGAATTTACTCAAAGGATACAGGAGTACTGATTCATAGGGGCACATGTACCCCAATGTTTATAGCAGCACTATTAACTATTGACAATATACACAATTTGGGAAGAGCCCAAATGTTTATCAACTGATGAATGGATAAAGGAGATGTGGTATGTGTATACACACACACACACACACACACACACACACACACACACACCCTGGAATACTACTGGGCAATAAAAAAGAATGAAATCCTGCATTTGCAGCAGCATGGATGGAACTGGAGGTTATGGAACTGGAGTGAAATAAGGCCATCAGAGCAAGACAGATATTATGTTTTCACTCATTTGTAGAATTTGAGAAACCTAATAGAAGACCATGGGGGAAGGGAAGGAAAAAAATAGTTACAAACTAAAAGGAAGTCAAACCATAGAGACTCTTAAATACAGAGAACAAACTGAGGGTGGAAGGGGGTGGCAGAAATGGGGAAATGGATGATGGGCATTGAGGACGGCACTTGGGATGTACAGTAGGTGTTTTACATAAGTGATGAATCATGGGAATCTATTCCCGAAGCCAAGAGTATACCATATACACTGTATGTTAGCTAACTTGACAATAAATTATCTTAAGAATAAACAAATAAGTAAATAAAAAGACTTTTATTAAAAAAGTTTTTTAAAAAAATGTTTATTTAAAGAGAGAGAGCACAAGTAAAGGGAGGGGAGAGGTAGAGAGGGAGACACAGAATTCAAAGCAGGGTCCAGGCTCTGAGCTATCAGCACAGAGCCCAATGTGGGGCTCAAACCCACAAACCATGAGATCATGACCTGAGCCAAAGTCAGACGCTTAACTGACTAAGCCACCCAGGCGCCCTGAAAGACTTTCATTTTAAAAGAATTTTAAGTTCCTCCAAAGTGCAAAAATAGTATGGATTTTCCATAAAACTTTCACCTAACTCCCTCTAATGTTAACACCCTATAGAACCATAGCACAGTAATCAAGACTAAGAAAGTAACATTGGTATAATACTATTAAGTAAACTACAGACTTTATTTGGATTTTCTCAGTTTTTCATCTAATGTCCTTTTTCTGTTCTTGATTAAGTTGAGGATCCCATGCTGCATTTTACTGTCATGACCTCTGACCTCCTCCAATCGTGGCAGTTCCTCAGTCTTTCTTCTTTTCTCTTTTAATTTTTAAAAATGTTTTTTATTTATTTTTGAGAGACAGAGAGAGCGCGAGCAAGGGAGGGTCAGAGAGAGGGAGACACAGAATCTGAAGCAGGCAGGCTCTGAGCTAGCTGCCAGCACAGAGCCTGACGCAGGGCTCAAACCCATGAACCGTGATATCATGACCTGAGCTGAAGCCGGATACTTAACCAACTGAGCCACCCAGGCGCCCCAGTTCTTTAGTCTTTCCTTGTCACTCATGATCTAGATACTTTTAAAGAGTCAGTGATCTTGTAGAATGCCTTGCAATTTAGATAATTGTTTATCTGATGTTTTCTCATGATTAGATTGGGGTTATGTAGTTTGAGGAAGGATGTAACAAAAGGTTTTCCTTCTTAGTGCACATGTGGGGCACATGATGTCAATGTATCTTAATTCTAGTGATGTTATTTTTAATTACTTGGGTAAGGTAGTGTTTGCTGGCTTCTTCACTATAAAGTTACTATTTTTTATTTTATAATTAATAAATGTCACTTATTTGAAGGGTACACAAATATCCTCTTGCTCCTCAAGTTTGCTAACTAAATTTGGAATCCTTCAGAGGATCTTGTCTAGAAACATTATTACTTATTATTGATTTGGATGCTTCTGTAAAGAAGAGCTGCCCTTCTTGATTTACTTACACATTCATTATTTATTTGCATTAGCAAGGACTTATGGGTATTTGTTTTATTCTGTGGGTTATGATCCAACATCCCAGTTATTTATTTTGTTGCTCAAACTCTTCCAGTTTTGGCCTTTGGATGTTCATTCAGGTTGTCTTGTTCTGTACTTCTTGTGACCAGGAATGAAGGGAAGGAAAGGAGCCATATGTACTTAAATTTTTTTTTTTCATGTTTTATTTATTTTTGAGAGAGAAAGAGAGAGACAGAGCATGAGCAGGGGAGGGGCAGAGAGAGAGAGGGACACACAGGATCCAAAGCAGGCTCCAGGCTCTAAAGCTGTCAGTACGGACCCCGACGCAGGGCTTGAACTCACAAACTGTGAGATCATGACCTGAACTGAAGTAAGATGCTTAACCTACTAAGCCGGCCAGGCGCCCCCATATGTATTTTGCACACTAGAAAGCCATATGATGAGCACCTTACATGAGTTTCTCTTGTAGTTTTTATAACAGCCCTGTAAACTATAGTATTCCTAGTCTACATGGATTGCAGATCTAACACTCACATAGGTTAAGCAGCTTGTGCAAGGCCACCACGCAAATTTGGGGTACAAATAGAATTTACACCTGGATTTGACTTTAGAGCCTCTTTCTGATACATTACACCGCCTTTCTGTAAGATTGAGGCCTCGCCCTGGGAAAACCTTCCAGTAACTGAATGCTGAGTGTCAATGCCCTCTGTATCAATGCCCCCAATTCTGGACTTCCATCTCTCTTTTCTTTCTTGTCCTTCCCCCAGAGGGACTGAAGCCAAAGAATCACAAACTATAAGGGTTCTAGAGGATCTCAGAGAAATTCTGTTTCAAATCTCTTACAATGCAAGTAAGAAATATGGGGCTCCATCTGGGGGACACGAGTAGGTAGTGAACTAAGTTTGGAGCCCGGGTCCCTGACTCCTCGCCTCACGAGGTCAGAGCCCCACTCTCTACAGACAGTCAGTTCTCTGTTTCTGAGCTTAGTGAAATGCATTCTGGAAACTGAAGGCTTTCCAAGGCACATCAGAACTCTAGAGAAACATCTTTTCATTCATGTCACTATACCAGTATTTCTGTAAGGATAAAGCCCAAAAATTCACTCTAACAGCGCATTGTTTTGAAATGAAAAGTGTCCCGGATTGATCCACAGGGAATCAAATGGACCCTTCTAGCCATCTGAGGGAATTGACCTTTAGCATCTTGGAAACTGCCTATCCCATCCAAGTCTGGGAGGTTTCAACTGAGTCAGATGTAGCCAAACAACAAAAAGAAAGAAGAAAGCAGAGAGGTATGGAAAGGGGGAGGGAAGGACAGAAGGCTTTTCTGTAAGTTAAAACTTAAGACTGCTAACATTTGCATCGTGTACATTAAAGCTGCCAAGTATTTCATAGAGTATTGGCTTTTCACTCCCCCTCATCCAACAAAATCAAAACCCCAGAATACTTAAAAAATGTTAATGTTATAGTATTTAGAGAATAGCAACCAGATTCTGCAATTACTGCCTATTATATCTCAGGGTTTCAGAACCTGAATGATGCTTTTTCCTAGTCACGGAGAATAAACACAATCAAGGAGAAAGCTGGAGGCAGGCATGATGCGCAGCCTGATTGCTGGGAGACAATCCCGTGAACTGTAAAATAAAGACAGTACCACCCATTGACTGAGGGTCTAGAAGCATAGGTACTAGGGCAGGGGCTTTTCCTATATGTCATCTACATGACAAAGTGCATGATCATTACCATAACACTCATTTGCAGTGAGGCCAAGTTATTCGGCTAAGGCCACATGGTTTAGGTGCTGGCACCACCCAGTGTGACTCAGGCCACTCGGTGGTTTCTGGAAGAAGCTGTGTGGTCTCAGCCAGGCAGCCAGATCTGACAGGAGGGTAGAGGGGCAGGCAGTGTTCTGGAGTTTTTTTGGGCTGCGCCCGTTGTTAGGGAAGTCTGTCTTCAGCTTGTATTGGGCTGGGATTCAGGGGGCTTTGAGACTTCAAGGAGAGTGACAAAGAGGAAATTACAGCCTGGCCGATAAAAGCTAGGGCTCTTGAGTGAAGCCACATCTGGGCTGGAGGTGAAAATGAGGGTGATCTGTGTCCAGGGGCAAAGTAGTGGATTCCTTTGTAGTGTGACATTCTCGTCTGTCAAATGGGAATAATAGTCATATTTTCTCATAGGGCTTTGTAAAAACTGAGACAATAACATATGGAAAAATATAAGAACATCCCACAACAACGCAACATTCAGATGCAGTGCAATTAGCAATTGTCTCCTGGGTCCTGGAACCTGCCTGCTATGGGGCGGGCTACCTCTAATCATTTTACAGCTTGCAATAAAGCAACTCGCCATTTATGTGGTTGAATTTTTGGGTCCCCCACTTACAATCTTGCCGTAGGGATTGACTCCGTGGTACCTGAAGTATTGCAAAACTTTAATAAGCCCACAATAGCAATGATAATAACAATGTAAGAAAAAAGGAAGAGAGAAAAACATTATCAGGAGTGCAGGCCTGAGTTCATAAATATGGGCCCAAATAAAGCCCTCTCCTGTGTCCCCAAAGCCAGAATTTTAACATGGGAATTGTAGGGGCCTGGATTTCAGTATAGGGACGAGGGGCTGTCTAAATCCTCTTTGCCTCATGTCAAGAATGACAGAGGAGATGCGGCTGATGACTCTTGAGGAAGAAAAGTCAGCACCCTTGAGGGGAGTCAGGAAACAGACCTAACAGAAATGAGATGAAGATTGATAAGTTCGTCAGTGCTAAAGACATTTTAAACCAGAGACATTGATAGGGATGCAATTACTCCACGTGTCCCAGCACCAAATTCTCCTGACGACAGGTTTAAAGCTCCTGGACAATTGCTCAAATAGAATTGATACTTGATTATAAACAATCTGCCTCATAAAATCCATTTAAACTGATGTTTTAAAAACTATTTGTAGTACCTCAAGTAGCTGAAAAGGAGAGTTTTCTTTTGTACAGCAAAATCACAATAATTGGCTTTAAACTGAATGGAAATGCGCTGATTATCAATTAAGCAATGGGAGTGATAGAAATGCAACACTTGGCTATTTGTTTTCAAGCTTTGTCTTTCTTCCTGATACTCCGCACTTGCTTCTCTCAATCTAGTGATTAGAAAAACAAAGTTCTGGTAAATGATGAAAATACTATACAAACAAGAGCTATGGAGGAAAAACCGTATTGTGCCAAGTAATGATACTCTGTTCATCTCAACGCGTTTGTCAGCGAGTGCACATAGCAATTTTCATTATGAGCTTTCACTAGAAATAAATACGGACCCAAATTTAGGGAAAAGCCATTGCCTATTTCCTCTTCCCGGGAACCCCATTTGGCTGCATCTCCCAATATGTGACTTCCACATTCTGTTGATACTGTTAGAGCCAGAAACCTACAGCGTAATTAGCTTAGGTTTTGTCTATACAGCACCAACATAAGCAATTGGAAAGTGAAAAATTCAGCCAAATAATTGGGCTTTGTGTGTGGAGGTTCCTACATGACTTTAAATAGCCAGTTAGCTCCTTTTTTTCACTAAAACGGAAATGCATTTGGAGCTTGTTTGGAGGTTCTAGCAGGGGAGTGCAGCTACTCGTATACCCTTGACCGAAGAATGGTCCTCCTCTATCGGGGATGGTCGTCCTCTTCGACCGAGCGCGCAGCTTCGGGAGGGACGCACATGGAGCGGTGAGGGAGGAAGGGGACACCCGCCTAGCCAGCCAGATCAGCCGAATCAACCCTGGCGATCAATGGGGTGACAGATGTCGCAGCCAGATCGCCTTCACATCCTAAAACGGAAATGCATTTGGACTAATTGGCTCTTCCTTCACCACACGGACCATACTATGAGTGATCAGCATTGGAGTAGTTTTTGGGATGGGAGAGGCAGAGTAGGAGGGATAAAATGGCTGACAAACCATAGGAAGGACTAGCACGTTGCCTGAGGGAGACCAGAGGGATGGATGAAGGTATAAGGGTGATGGGCAGGTCTACCTGAGACTCACCAGTGTTAGCGGCACTGTCCTTGGTTCTTAACGTTTCTATCTCTTTTCCTCACTGACGTGCTCCTTGGGCATGAGTGTCTATCCTGGCCACCTGGGAGGCCTGATACAACACAGACTGTGGGCCTTTCCCCAAAGTTGCTGAATCCATAGATTTGGGCTGGGACTCCAGGTTTCCATTTCTAATAGGTGTCAGGGTGATGCCAGGTCTGCTCAGACTAAAGCATTTTGGATGTCATCTTAAAGAGGAACCAGTGGATGAGTGGCTAACTTGTCTGAGGCAACACATGTCCTGAGTAGGAAAGGGAGCTAAGACAGAAACTCACATTCTCTGATTCCATATTCCCTGAGGCCTCCCTAGATACAAAGGTTGGTAGGGGCCTAAACCCAGTGGGCATTTTAAAACCTTTGTCTTACTTTATTCCTTTATGGCGTGAATCCTGCTGACCTTGTTCCTGAAAACATTAACTCTCTGGTGTTCTATGAGGCCTGTCTCTTTATTTCTACTTCTTTTCTTTAAATGCTGATGTTTCCCAGGGCTCCATCCTTGGCTTTGTTCTCTTACTTCAGTAAGATACTATTTTGGTATGTGAAGAGATGTCTTTTTTTTCCCCTGGTATTTGGTGACTGATAACCCCTGCTGAGAGCTATACTTGAGGTTCTTACTGCTTCATGGTATGCTGGCACAGAGAACCAGAGGAAAAAATAATCAGATCCTTGGTGATTGAATTTCAAAAGCCAAGGTTAAGGCGTGAAAAGTTTTGAAAATCTACAGGACAGGTAGAGTGCTTATTTTATGGTTCTTGCCACAGGAAGACAACAAAAATTTGTCAGATGGTAGGCGTGGGGAAGAGACAGGAGTGACAAGGTGAACTTAGGGTGGAACCAGGATGTGAAAGGACCACCGAAACTGAGTTGAGTCAACACACAGAGATGGTCAGCCTCCGTTCCAGCAGGGCCCACTGGGAAACAGTGCTAGGAAGCCAAAGGGGATGAATTAGTGGGCCAGTCCAACTGGCATCCATTCGACTGACAGGCCTGAGAAGAGTCCTTTGATGACCTCCTTGCTGGTTCGAAGAAAGAGCCCCTTTCATTGACAGGAGTTGTGCACATCTCATCCGCCTCCCATGCCGGACATTTGGTCCTTGACCTTGCTTAGTCCCTAATCTACCACTGTATGGGGCCACTCTTTTTGATGGCCTAGGACACTTTTAAAACATGGTGAAGGTATGGTTTTGGGCTCTCAGGATATGAATGCTGCTGGAAAAAAGTTATTGACAAGAGCTAACTTAGCAGAGGTGCTGCATTAATGTTGGAAGTTAAAGAGTTGGGAAGGTCTCTAACAATTTGGTTTGCTGCCTGAAATATGGATGAAAAGGTGGACCATCACATGTAAGTGAGAAATGCCAGACATGCCTAGGTTTACTGAAAAGAAAGGAATTCAAAGTCTGCAGAAGACTGGAATGTTAGAGTGAATTTGTCATTTAAGACCTACTCACCCACACTGGGAGGGGCCAGAAAACATACCTTTTATTGTGATTGTAAGGAAAAAAAAATTTAAGCCTTTAATTTTTAAAAAATGTTTATTTATTTTGAGAGAGAGAGTAAGGGTAAATGAGGGAGTGGCAGAGAGAGAGGGAGAGAGAATCTCAAGCAGGCTCCATGCTGTCAGTGCAGAGCCTATGTGGGGCTCAATCCTATGAACCACGAGATCATGACCTGAGCCTGAAATCAAGAGTTGGATGCTCAACTGACTGAGCCACTCGTGTGCCCTGAGAAATAATACCAAGTGGGCTTCTCCAGATTTTGGAGGCAACACATTCCTCATTCATGTGTGTTACTCAAGCCCACTTACTGATTGACTTGAAAAGTTTCTAGTTTTGAGAATGGCCCAAACGTGAGAACGCTCTTCAACAGGTCTAGGCTTCTGCTCTGTCACTTGGACCATGTGATCCAGCCCATCAAAAGGTGCTTGAAGTGTAAGTGGCAGGTGGGAATGATGTTTTGAGCTTTTAACCAAGCCAAAACCATGATACAAGTCCCCACAGATAATTCCTTTCCTTTTGAGAAACAGCTCTTGGAAAGATACTGGGCCTTAGCAGAGACTGAACACTTAACCATGGACCACGAAGTTACCATGCAACCTGAGCTTCCCATTGTGAACTGGGTGTTACAGGTATTGTCTGCCTGAGCAAGTCTTAGTGTTGGGTGAACTCAATAGCATTCCATTATCCAAGGGAAGTGGTATATATGTGATCGGACCCAAGCAGGCCCTAAAAGCACAAGTTAGTTACATGAAGACCAAATGCTCATGGTCCCTACTTCTACCACATTATTGTCTCTCTCCCAGCCTGCACCTATAGCCTCATGGGGAATTCCCTATGATTGGTTGACAGAGGATGTGAAAACTCAAGGCAGGTTTATAGATGGATCGACAGGATATGTTGGCACCACTTGAAAGTGGACGGCAGCAGCACTATAGTCCTTTTCTGGGACATTCTTGAGGAGCAGTGATGAAAGAAAATCTTCCCAGTGGGTAGGACCTTAGGAAGTGCACCTGGTTGTTCACTTTCCAGAAGGAGAAATGACCAGACATGTAATTATATACCAATTCATGGGTTGTGGCCAATGATTTGGATGGGTGGTCGGGGACTTAGAAGGAACATGATTGGAAAATCGATGACAAGGAGATCTGGAGGGGAGGTCTGGGCATAAACCTCTTTGAATGGACAAAAAAACATGAAGATATCTGTGTTCTGGGGAATGCTCACCAAAGGGTGATCTCAGCAGAAAAGGATTTTAATAACCAAGTGTATAGGATGACCCATTCTGACACTAGGAAGTCTCTTCCCCCAGTCACACGTCATTGTCCAAAGTTCATGAACAGTGTCCATGGTGGGAGAAAAGAGGTTATGCATGAGTTTAGGAATGTGGGCTTCCACTCATTACGTCTGATCTGGCTATGGCCACTGCTGATTGAACAATCTGCCAGTAACAGAGACCAACACTGAGTTCCTAAGATGACACCATTCCCTGGGGTGATCCGCCAGCTACCCAGTGGCAGGTTGATTACATTGGATCTCTTCCATCTTGAAAGAGGCAGTGTTTTGTCTTTACTGGAATAGATCCTTATTTTGGATACAGATTTGCCTTCCTTGCACATAGGCTGTGTCAATTCCCTATAGCATGAAAATTTGCTTTTGTGTTTTTTAGTGCTGATGCTCTGGTGATGAATTCAGGTTCTTGTTTATCTGACATTATCTTTATTTCCTCTTCATTGTGGAAAAATATTTTTGCTGAATGGAGAATGCTTAGTAGGAAGTATTTTCCTTCCACTTTGAATTATGGCTTTCTGGCTTCAAATGATACATGAGCCATTAATCTATCCTTGTTTCTCTAATGTAATGGACTGCTTCTCCCTGACTGCTTTCAAGATTGACTTTATTACTTGCTTTCAGAAGTTTGACTATAATGTTTTTAGGAGTGGTTCCATGTTTATTATATTTTGGTTAAGTTTCTTTGCCCAATAAGTTAGTATTTTCTATCAAATTTGAGAAGTTGTCAGCCATGATTTCTTCAAGTATTTTTCCTCTCCTCTCCCAATGGGATTCCAGATGTTTATGCTCCATCACTTGCTCTTGTCTTACAGGCTCTAGGGTTCTGTTCATTTTTTTAAAAATCTCTTTTCTCTCTCTTCTTCAAATAGGATACTTTCTATTAACTTTTTAAAAAAATGTTTATTTATTTTTGAGAGACAGAGCGTGAGCTGGGGAAGGGCAGAGAGAGAAAGAAACACAGAATCTGAAGCAGGCTCCAGGCTCTGAGCTAACTGTCAGCACAGAGCCCAATGCAGGGCTTGAACTCATGAACCCCGATATCATGACCTGTACTGAAGTTGGCCACTTAACCGACTGAGCCACCCAAGCACTCCAGATACGTTCTATTAACTTTAAGTAAGAGATTCTTTCTTCTGTTAATCTGTTTTTTAAAACTTTTTTACTTAAAGAAACCTGTTTTTGTTTTTAATCTACTGTTGGTAACAGGTAATACATTTTTTCATTTGTTGTAATTTTTAGCTATAGATTTTCAGTTTTCTCCCAAGAGACCTGTTTTTTCATTGATATTATGTTATTAATTTCTTGAAGATCTTTTACTTTAATTCTTTGGATATCAATACAGATGCTGATGGTGCTTAGAAGTCTTTAGCTGCCAAGTGCAACATCTGGACCCACTTGAGGTCACTGTCTATTGTTAACAATAGTTAACATGCAGTTAGTTAACATATAATGTAATATTTGTTTCAGATGTACAACATAGTGATTCAACACTTCCATACATCACCCATTGCTCATCACAAGTGTACTCCTTAACCTGTTTAACCCATTTCTCCACCTCCTTTCACCCTGATAACCATCAGTTTGTTTTCTATGGTTGACTCTGTTTCTTGGTTACCTCTCCCTCTCTCTTTTTCCCCCTTTGCTCATTTGTTTTGTTTCTTAGATTCCACATATAGATTCATAGATTTGTTTCATAGATTCCACATATGGTATTTGCTTTTTCTGGCTTATTTTACTTAGCATAATGCTTTCTAGCTCCATCCATGATGTTGCAAATGGGAAAATTTCAGTGTTTTTTATGAGTAATATTTTATTATATATATAACATAAGTATATGTATGTGTATATATGTGTGTGTATATATATATATATATATATATATACATATATATATGTGTGTATATATAAAGACACCACTTCTTCTTTATCCATTCACCAATCAATGGGGACTTAGGCTTTTTCCATAATGTGGCTATTGTTGATAATGCTGCTATAAATATCAGGGCGCATGTGTCCCTTTGAATTAGTATTTTCATATGCTTTGAGTAAATACCTAGTAGTACAATTGCTGGGTTGTAGGGTAGTTCTATTTTTAACTTTTGGAAGAATCTCCATACTGTTTTCTACAGTGGCTATACCGATTTGCATTCCCACCAATAGTGTAAGAGGGTTTGCTTTTCTCTGCATCCTTGCCAACGTTTATTTTATCTTGTGTTGATTAGTTTAGCCATTCTGAAGGTGTGAGTGATGATATCTCATTGTCATTTTGACTTTCATTTCCCTAGTGATCAGTGATGCTAAGCATCTCTTCATATGTCTGTTGGTCTTCTGTAAGTGTTCTTTGGGAAAATGTCTATTCATGTATTCTGCCCATTTTTAAATAGATTATTCATGGTTTGGGTGTTGAATTTTATAAATTCTTTATATATTTTGGATACAAGTCCTTTACTTAATATGTCATTTGCAAATACATTCTTCTACTCTGTAGGCTGCTTTTTAGTTTTGTTGATTGTTTCCTTCACTGTGCAGAAACTATTTTGATGTAGTCCCAACAGTTTGCTTTTGTTTCCCTTGCCTCAGGAAACCTATCTAGAAAGAAGTTGCTATGGCTAATGTCAAAAAAGTTACTGCCTGTGTTCTCTTCTAGGATTAAAAAAAAAGTTTATTTACTTATTTTGAGAGACAGAGAGAGTGAGGAAGGGGCAGAAAGAGAAGGAGAGAGAGAGTGAGAGAGAGAGAGAGAGAGAGAGAGAGAGAGAGAGAGAGAGAGAGAGAGAATCCCAAGCAGGCTCTGCACTGTCAGCATGGAGCTTGATGCAGGGCTGGAACCCATGAACCATGAGATCATGACCTGAGCCTAAGTCAGACACTTAACCAACTGAGCCACCCAGAATTCTTTCTCAGATTTTTATGGTTTCAGGTCTCACATTTAGATTTTTAATTCATTTTGAATTTATTTTTCTGTATGGTGAAAGAAAGTGGTCTAGTTCCATTCTTTTGTGTGTTTTTGGTCTAGTTTTCCCAATACCTTTTGTTGAAAAGACAGTCTTTACCCTATTGGATATTCTTTTTTATATGTTTATTTGTTTATTTTGAGAGACAATGTGAACAGGGGAGGGGTGGAGAGAGAAGGAGAGAGAGAATCCCAGGGGATCCATGGCATCAGTGCAGAGAATGAAAGTGACTCAACCCCACGAACCATGATATCTTGACTTGAGCCAAAATCAAGAGTCAGATGCTTAAATGACTGAGTCACCGAGGTGCCCCTCCCATTGGATATTCTTTCTGGCTTTGTCAAAGAATAATTGACCGTATAATTTTGGGTTTATTCCAGGTTTCCTATTTTGTTCTATTGATCTATGTATCTATTTTTGTGTCAGCACCATACTGTTTTGATTACTAGAGCTTTGTAATATAATTGAAGTCCAGAGTGTAATGCCTTCAGCTTCGCTTTCTTTCGCAAGTTTGCTTTCACCATTTGGGGGCATTTTTGGTTCCATACAAATTTTAGGATTTTTTGTTCTCACTCTGTAAAAATGCTGTTGGTATTTTGATAGGATTGCATTAAATATCTAGATTGCTGTGGGTAGTATAGACATTTTAACAATATTTGGTTTTCTAGTCCATGAGAATGGAATGTATTTCAATTTTTCTGTATCATCTTCAATTTCTTTCATCCATGTTTTATAGTTTTCAGAGTATAGATCTTTTATTTTTTTTTGGTTATTTATATTTCTAGCTATCTTATTATTTTTGGTGCAATTATAAATGGGATTGATTCCTTAGTTTCTCTTTCTGCTGTTCATTATTGGTGTGTAGGAATGCAGCAGATTTCTGTATGTTGATTTTGTATCTGATGACTCTACTGAATTTGTTTATCAGTTCTAGCAATATTTTGGTGGGGTCTTTCGAGTTTTTGTGTCATCTGCAAATAGCGAAACTTTTATTTCTTCCTTGCTGATTTGGATGCTTTTTCCATCTTTTTGTTGTCTGATCACCATGACTAGGACTTCCAGTACTATGTTGAGTGCAAGTGGTGAGAGTGGACTGCTTTTTTCTGAACAATGGGTTTCACAATGCTGTTTGTATGACTAGTGTTTTTGTTGAAATCTGGACACTACAGATGATCTGTTATAGCAACTCTTAATTCTTGTGTATCCTTCTGAAAACTGTTGATTTTATGTTCTAGTAAGCACTTAACTTGCCTGGATACAAATTGCAAACTCTGTCTCCCCTATGGTTTATAGCAAGTGACATCTCCGCCCTGTCATTTTGTTTTCCCACCGCAGCCTTTTCAGCCTGACTTCATGGAGTCTTTCCATAATTTGCTAGTCAGTTAAGGATGGGGCCGAGATGAGCTCTTCTTTGCTGTGTTTTCCTTGCTTCTAGGGAAGGAATTTCAGTGTTGGTCTTGTGTTCTGTCCTCTGACACTCTGAGTCTGGTGCTACCTTTCAAATCTGTAAGGCTTTGGGTTTCTACTGCCTGAGCCATGCTCTCATTAAAAAAAAAAAAAAAAAAAAAAAAAAAAAAAAAAAAGAGGTAGCAACTCCCGTATTAAGCCTTGTGTGGATCTGTGATGTAAAAGTCAATTCCTCTATTCTCTGGTTTTTGTTTTTCCTGGGCCATTTGAAACACTCTTATGATGCATAATTAAGCTGTCAGCCAGGGATTTGGGCAGAAAATGAGTCTTACATCCTTTTCTAGTTCTCTTGCTGCTTACATTTCCCTTTTAAAATTCTACCTGTTTTTCTAGCATTGAACTCTGATCTCTGACACCTTGAGCTGGTATGGACTGTCATTGCCACTGCTTCTGTTTCCCACAATCTTAGCTGTGGGGGCTAGCAAGTGCTCACAGCCCAGAAAGCCACAAACTGACAATTATTATCTTCCCCAATTGCAATTTTTAAAAAATAAATCATCCAATGATTTCAGTACTCTCTTGGATGCTTTCTAGCATCTTAATTTTTAAAAATTCAGTTAAAAAATTAAAATATGGCATAGTTTCTACAATCACAGTTACTGGTTTATCAGTTCTAGCAATTTGGTTGGTTGATTTTTAGAAATATGCCTACCAGGGAGCTATAAATTCATTCTCTGCATGGAAAACAGGCCATCTTTTACTTCAAAACAATGAAAAATAAATAACAAATTCTGGCATCAAGCAAGAAGATTTGCAGAATGAAGAATTTTCTAAATTATTTAGACAAATCTGGGAATTAACACTGGCCTTCATATGTACATTGGAGTCTGGCATTATATGCCTTATAGGAATGTCTACTACACAATAATTTCAATGTGGAATTATGAGGAAAGTTCACTATTGGCTATGTTCTATGCTATTTCCATTATAGATCATTAGTTTTTAGGTCATTAGAATTTGAAATATATAACAATGTCTTTCTTCATAGTGAATATCTTTCTTTTTTGAGAGTTAGACTCTTTTTGACTATCGTAATAGGAGTATAAGGCATACTATTCTTCTTGGGATCTCTTGGTTTCTTGAGATTATATTTTCTATTTGTATAGAAATTGGACAAGCCTTAGCAGACAACCTTAAATAGACTGACAGGACTAGTCATTCATGACTGAATGCTCTGAATGGACTGGCCAGAAAGGCAGATTGTAATTGTCAAGAGTGAATGCTTCTATAATAAGGAAAATTCTTCTGCATCATTTGATCATTCCCCAACATGCCAATCTACAACCGTCTTAAACCACAGAACTCCAACATGGCTACTGCTTTAGAGGTTTTCAATTTTCAGATTTTAAAGCTGGCATTGTAGAGAACTATTTCACTTTCAGCTTACTGCTCTAAACACCTGGGTATCATCTATTTGAAGAACCTTTGAAACTACTAGAAAAATACAAACTCCATGACCTATTCCAGCTGGAGATAATGAAATCAGTTTTGAAAGTTATTGTAACTGGATGCAGCATAAGATATGTCTAAAGCCAGCTTAGTTATATGGATGTTAACAATGACCAAGCACTTGTGTTCATTGTAGTATATGCCTCTTAGATTGTTTTAAAAATTGAAATCCCAAGTGTCTTCAAATTTTCTAGACTTCAGGGGTCACCTTTCCCTTTAAGATTTAAAGAATAACAGTCAGATGTCATATTCTGTAGGTTATTAAGAGGTACAGATGTGTCCCCAAATGTTTATGAGGATCCCTGGGAGGGGCCCAGAACCCCGACTCATCACACCAGTCTTGGAATATAGTTTGCTAGTGATATATTAAAAATGATTTGTCAACAATAGGATAGTCTATACAAAGAAGTTATTGTCTTAGGGACAAAACTAATACAAGTTAACTTCCAAGGTATGTCAATTCAAATACTGAGGTTTAGGGGTGCCTGGGTGGCTCAGTGAGCTAAGCGTCTGACTTCAGCTCAGGTCATAATCTCACAGTCCCGTGGGTTTGAGCCCCGCATTGGGCTCTGTGCTGGCAGCTAGTCAGAGCCTGGAGCCTACTTCAGATTCTTTGTCGCTCTCTCTCTGCCCCTCCCCAGCTCACTGTGTCTGTGTCTCAAAATAAAAACATAAAAAAAATTCAAGGACCCCAAAAAACAAAAAAAACAAATACTGAGGTTTATCTTACATTCATAAAATGTAGACAAATGGTAGCAAGTAAAAGATACCTACTTAATGAAATGATTGACAACGAAAAAAGGCACTATAATGGTAGGCAGAAAAATCCCTTAGCAGAGATATAATCTGACTTAATGAACATTCAAGGAGCCCAAAGGACTCTGCTTCACAACTCTGGGGAGAGCGGAGACTTAAAACAGCAAAATATGAAGTCACCATTTTCCCTACCAAAGAGCATGTTTCACTTTATATTTTTTCTTTTTGTGAGAGAAAGAGAGTGAGTGAGTGAATGTGTGTGTGTGTGTGTGTGTGTGTGCGTGCGCGCGTGCATGCAGGGGAAGGGCAGAGGGAAAGAGAGAGACTCTTAAGCAGACTCCGAACCCAGCTTAGAGCCTAAAATGGGGCTGGATCTCACCAGTGTGAGATCATGATCTTAGCCGAAATCAAGGTTCCGCGGCTTACTGACTCAATCACTCAGGCATCCTTCAGCCTTATGTTCTCAGTTTAAATGAATGTTTCTATGAGGAAATGCAATACTACAATAGCCTTGTGATTTTAGATCCTCATGGCCTCATACAACACTTGGATTCAAGAATGGGTTGTGCGGAGCACCTGGGTGGCTCAGTTGGTTAAGCCTCTGGCTTCAGCTCAGGTCATGCTCTCACTGTTTGTGGGTTCGAGCCCTGCGTCGGGCTCTGTGCTGACAGCTACCTCAGAGCCTGGAGCCTGCTTCAGATTCTGTGTCTCCCTCTCTCTCTCTGACCCTTCCCTGCTTGCGCTGTCTCTCTCTGTCTCTCAAAAGTAAATTAAAAAAAAAAAAAAGAAAAAATTTTTTTAAAAAAATGACTTGTGCGGGGAAGCAGCACAGGGCAAAACCTCCATTGTGCCCACACGGACTGTGGCAGGGGCAACAGGACCCTCAACCTGCCATCCACCAGGGCTCATCTCTGGGATTGAACAGTCTCCTGAATGTGGCAGGTGCAGCAACACAGGGGGCATGGGGGAGGGTTTCTTGTGCTCTGTGTATCATTGCTGGAACATGAGTCTCTAGTTTCTTTCTAGAGCTCCTCCAGTGATTTTGTAAGCTACCTATAGCCCATAATAAATCCCTGTATCGAAACAAGAAAGGAAGAGATTCTGTTATCCGCAGTGGAGAACCTAGCTCATTACATTTGCCAATTCTAAGTATGTCAGCTGCATCAAATCTGTTATTCATTTATAACCTTGACAAATAATATTGGAATCACATAACCAAGCTCATCAAGGCCATAAACTTAATATGTATCTGGAAATCAAGTTTAGTGAAGTGTCAGTGTTTCTGTATTTCAGAGTAAAGTAGAAAATAGTTTTGATATATATATATATATATATATATATATATATATTTTTTTTTTTTTTTTTTACTTTACTCTGAAGTAGATTCTTAGGGCCACAGTTCAGGGAAGTGATGGTTAAAGATGTGTGGAGAAGCAGAAATTATTTTAATACAAATTAGAGAGAAAATAGTGAACTATATACCTTAAACCCCCCAACTCTAAAAGATAAGAAAGTGCTTATATGAAAAGAAAAATTCACAACGTCCAAACATATTTCAAAATTTTCTACATGAATTTTAAATCTTTTTTCACAAAATAGATTTTCTTTCCAATAGTGCTATTTATACTGTTTATCACAGATCGCTTTTCATGACCCTGTCCATAAGTTTAACATAAATTGGGATGTGCACTACGGGGTTAATATTGAGATTTAATAGTCCAAAGATCCTAAATCCAAAATATACCACCATCAGTAGCTCACTGTAAAATTAGAGCTGTCTAGATTTCTAATTTCTAATTGAACTTGAAGAGCAAAGCCAACATGGAGAAACAGTATGTGGTCAATATTTAATAACTGATAAAGTTGATAAAGGTTAGATATGAGTATTACTATTAAAAACAAAAAGGAACAAATAAATATAAAACTTTACTATGTAGAATAAGTCTTAGATGATTTTTGATTTAAGAAATCCATGAATAATAATGATAATATGGAAATTACAGGGAGAGTTACAGTTAACTCTGGATGTTTCATTCTAGTATTTATTCTATAGATAGTTTTATTTTATTTTTATATATAAGAATAAGTACATGAGGGGCACCTGAAGGGCTCAGTCGGTTAAGCATCTGACTCTTGATTTCGGCTCAGGTCGTGATCTCACGGTTCATGAGTGAGCCCCTCCTCGGGCTCTGTGTTGGCTGTGCAGCCTGCTTAAGGTTCTTTCTCTTTCCCCCTCACTCTGCCCCTCCCCTGTACATGCAAGCTCTCTCTCTCTCAAAACAGGAGAAGAAAAAAGAATAAGTCCATGAGAATCCTAGGAACTATTCCTTTCACTTAGTTTTATAAGTGTACTGTGTTTTATTCTTACATAATTCATATAATTTTATGGGTGTATAATATTACCAGTGAGCCTACAATGGTTGTTATTCTCCTATTAACTGTTACCAGACTTTGGGTTGTTTTCAGTTTTACGGGAATATACACAATTGCATAACAAACATCTTTGTGCATGCAGCTGTTTTTCATATTTAAGATTCCTTCCTTAGGAGAGGTTCACAGAGCACTAATTAGTAGAATCTCTTGATTAGAATTTGCTAAAAGCTTTCCAAAACAATTATTCTAAATTATACTCCTCTTGAAGTGCCAGGTCTTTTGATTTAAAACCTCAAGGAACAAACACACCACTGGGTATGGAAGAGGGTGATGGAGAGATAATTGTATTTCATTGATTTAATTTGAATTTTGTAATTACCAATGAAATCGAACATTTCTCCATGTATTTGTTAACTAGTTGAGGCTTCTGCTTCATAAATTATGATCTTTGGGGTCTTGGTGATCTTTAAAAAACCCAATACTTAGGGAGACAAAATTTCAATAAGTGGAAAGAGGCAGATCCCAGAGTCCAAGTACCAGCCAGAAACATGTGTGCCACTTAAAAGAAGTCAGAGCATTTGTGGGCCCAGGTCTGTATTCTCTATTCTATTCCATTGGTCTATGTGTCTGTTTTTGTGCCAATACCATACTATCTTGATGATGACAGCTTTGTAGTAGAGGCTAAAGTCTGGGATTGTGATGCCTCCCATTTTGGTTTTCTTCTTTAATATAAC
>NC_043701.1:95519053-95704238 GCF_006229205.1 Suricata suricatta | reverse complement strand
GTCTAGCAGGAAAACAAGAGAGACCTAATGGAGAACCAGGGGGAACAGAGGAGGGAGAGAGAGTTGGGGAGAGAGAGGGATGCAGAACTTGAGAGACTATTGAATGCTGAGAATGAACTGAGGGTTGGGGGGAGGGGGGAGGGGGGGAGAGAGGTGGTGGTGATGGTGGAGGGCACTTGAGGGGAAGAGCACTGGGTGTTGTATGGAAAACAATTTGACAATAAAATATTAAAAAAAAAAAAAAGAAGTCAGAGCAGCTGCAGAGACCAAAGAAATAAAGATGTAAGGACTGAAGCCCTAGGTCGAAAGCCAGCTTATTGGTATTCTTATGGCCTCATAAAGGAGTCAGCTGAACCAATTCATATTTTTGGGTGCTTCATCTGGAAGTGGCAGTGCAGTATGAGAGGCAAGTGTGAACACTGAAAGACCAAGTCCCAGCTATGTTTTGGAATCAAAACAGTATCTATCTGGGGTAGAGAGTGTGAATGCCAACAAACTCTTTCTGTCTCAATATACACGCCCTTTTGCAAGGTGCTGCCAGTGCGGCCCCTTCCATTAGAGATGGAGCCTATTTTCCCCACACTTGAATTTCTGCTCTGTCACACACCTTGCTTTGGCCAAACGGCCCATAGTAGATAATGTCTGGGCTGTGGGAATCAGTGTATGATTTGAGCAGAACGAGGATGTTTGAACTGTGATTTTTAAAGTACTGACAGTGGTATAGAGAAGGGATCACGATGGGGAAGGACTGGAGGCAGGGAGGCTTGTCAGGAGGGTGCAGGCAGAAGGCAAGGGAGATACACAAACTGCAGATGGTGTCACCCCTGAGGCGAGTCCCAAGTTATTCAGAGGAAGCACCGAGAGGAGCTTAGGAAGGGATCAGATATGAAGGGTTAGAGAGAAAACTGAGTGAAACACAATGGCACTATTAAAATTTTTTTAATGTTCACTTATTTTTGAGAGAGAGAGAGAGACAAAGTGAGAGCAGAGGAGAGACAGAGAGAGAGGGAGACACAGAATCTGAAGTAGGCTCCAGGCTCCGAGCTGTCAGCACAGAGCCCAACGTGGGGCTCAAATTCATGAACTGTTAGATCATGACCTGAGCCGAAGCCAGATGCTCAACCAACTGAGCCACCCAAGCATCCTAACAACAGCACTTCTAAATGATGGTCCTGGGAAGATAGTGCTGCAGGATTGAGGTGCCAGCAGATGATTCATCTGGAGATAATCAGCAGGCACCGAAGATGGTGTCACTAGCACATTATAGCCCCAAGTCAGTTTCCCATTTTTCAGCTGGCCACTCTTGTTTTGTGCCTGCTGCATGAGTCTATTCAAGGACTCAAAATGCTCAAAGGCCATGTGTGGGGAAAGAAGGCATCACTATGACTCCAAGTTAGGGCACCTGGGTGGCTCAGGTGGGTAAGCGTCCAACTCCGTTTCAGCTCAGCTCATGATCTCCTGGTTTGTGAGTTTGAGCCCCACATAGGGCTCTGTGCTGACAGCATGGAGCCTGCCTGGGACTCTGTCTTCCTCTTTCTCTGTCCCTCTCCTGCTTGCTCTCTACCCCTATCTCTCAAGAACAAACATTGAAAAAAAAAAGAAATAACCCCAATTTATATTTCAGAAGTACAGAGTGAATTTGTTCTATGGTTCTTATATTCTGGATAATTTTCCTCACTATATAACTTGTTATAATATTACTTGTTATAATATTTATATGGTATGAATAATAAAATTGTACATATGCTTCAGAATTTCTTTTCTTACATTGTATTATTCATTGAGTACCTACAGAAAAGCAAAGAAGGTAACCAGTAAAGAACAAGGTTAGGGCTGCCAGATGGAGCCAATGAAAATACAGGATGCCAGTTATGTTTGAATTTCAGTTCAAGGAAACAAATAATTTGTTCAAATATGTTCCATACCAGGGGCAACTGGGTGACTCAGTCAGTTAACTGTCCGACTCCAGCTCAGGTCATGATCTCATGGTTTGTGGGTTCAAGCCCCATGTCAGGCTCTGTGCTGAAAGTTCAGAGCCTGGAGCCTGCTTCAGGTTCTATCTGTCTCCCTTTCTCTCTGTCCCTACCCCACTCTCACTCCGTCTGTTTGTTTCTAAAAAAATGAACACTTAATAAATTAAAAAATATATGTCCCATACTATATTTGGGATATACTTGTACAATTAAGTTTTTTTTAATCTGAAGTTCATACTTAACTGGATGACTGTATTTTACCTGGTGGTCTACCTGAGATTCTTCTGATGGAATATTCCTTTCTGAAATGCTGATCCATGTTAAGGAGGAAAATTTTTACTGTGGACTAAGAAATTAGAGGAGAGCTATAAAAAACAAGTTGAAACAGAGTTCCTTTCCTTCAGGCCTTCTCAGAACGTTTAATCGGCAATTACACATAGTAGGTTTCGTAAAGGAAGGTAGCATGAAGCATTTCCCACCTCTTATGTGACTAGATGTTTCCATGATGCTTTGTAGATATTGTGTGGAGAAAGGTGGTTAGTCTATTTGTATCTCTGCTCATGTAAGTAACAGGTAGTATGATGCGGTCAACTTGACCTAAAATAGAGATTCAAAAATGTAGGTTCCAGTTCCTGGCCCATCGATCACTGCATATGTGAGGCCGAGCAAGTTGCAAACTTGACTGAGCTTCAATTCCTTGTCTAGGGATAACATAACACCTAATGTGTAGGATTCTTCTGAGAACACTTTGTATACCAGAGAGTATAATCCAGATGCCCCCAAAATATATAATAAGAGGAGAGAAACAAAATGAAGGATTAGACCAAGGGAGGAATTTCCCAGCGGGAATTGGAGCTCCGATGCTTTGCAGCGGACCTATCTCTGGGGTCCTGGCCATGTGATTCGAATTTGCAGGCTCTGTGATTCACTGCACTTTATATACACTACCAAGCCTCATCCATGTCTGATTGTGCCGAGTGCTTGCTGATTGTACTGAGGGGAGCTTCCTCTCGCGAATGTGACCAGAAGTTATTCTCTGGTACAGATTTCACTCAGTTCTGCCCCTGAACATAGCTGCATCCTAGGAGGATTGATAAGAACACACAGGAAACAGTCTGTCTAATTCGGTGAAAGCTCATTTAACTAATTTACTTGTTTCCATTAATTATTTAGTTTCAGCTGACTGCTTTCCATTGTCATAACAACTGTAGCTGTTTTTGTACAAAAATCATAATTAGAATTTTGAGGGATGTTCAGTTTGTCCTGCCCTAGCTTTTTACCGTGGCCGAAAACAAGGGGAATGAAAATTGGAAAGGAGCAGAGAGAGGGGAGACGAGAGGGGCTTACGTGAATATGGGGGCCTTATGAAACTAGTTTTCCACTATTTATTTGTAAAGATTCTTCAGACTTAAGATTAGTAAGTAAATCATCTGTTAATGGATTTTAGGAAATTGGTGCGGAACCAAACAGAAATATTAACAAAACTGTTGGGGGTTCATGTTGTCTTTTGTTGCAAAGCCATTGAGCCTTCCATTTTGGTTTTGTTGGAGTTTGAATAAATCTAGGGAGCCACCGGTAGAACCTTCTTGGCCCCAGGAGAGAATAAGCTATGACACTTCACATGCATGTGCATCCTTCGCCTTTTATATCATTAATACAAAATCAGGGGCAAGGGACAAGGGAAGAATGATTCCCAAGTATATTTCTCTCTCTCTCTCTCTTTTTTAATGTTTATTTGTTTTTGAGAAAGAAAGATTGAACGAGTGGGGGAGGGACAGAGAGGGAGACAGAGTATCTGAAGCAGGCTCCATGCTGGCAGCAGAGAGCCCAAAGCAGGGCTCGAACTCAAGAACTGTCAGATCATGAGTTCATGACCTGAGCTGAAGTCTGATGCTTCACTGAGCCACCCAGGTGCCCCTGCCACGTACATTTCTAAAGAAAAATGCGGGGCGCTCGGGGTTCTTGTGATTGTTAGCATTCATGCTGTTGATTTCCTAATACTTCTCACCTCGTAACTATCCTGCTGTTCAACGTTTAGTTTTGATTCACAGATGATTTTGGTCTCTGGTTCTACTGCCTGTGAAATGGTGAGACTCACAGGGACTTCCTTCCTCTGAATGTTATTAGAGACCTAACAGAAAAGGGCATGCTTTAACTCGCCAGCTAAATGCATAACTGGAGCTGCACAGAACAAATGAAGAGAGCATGTGCTGCGAGCCGGGGCTCGTGTGACCTTTAACATGTTAGTGATTTGTGGCTGCTGCGAACATAACTGAACTATAACCAAGAGAAAAGAATTTATTTTCTCTTTTCAGAGTATCATACTCCTAAAAGCATTATCTCACCCAATTTGTTAACAGTAAGAGCTTACAACAGTAAGAACTTGCAAAAGGACGACAGAATGGGAGAATTTTAATGCATTTTGCCAAAGGGAAATTTACCATCTGCCTGTCTTCATGAATCACATATGCTGAGAATAATATTTTAGAAGATTCTGACAACAAGATGCTGTAATTTGTAAATGAATATTACTGATGCTGCCCTTTTTAAAGCAATCTGTGGAATAAATCAGGGCAGCAATCTATAGGATTATAAGTCAAAGACTTGAAATAGGAGAATAATAAACTATATTATTGGCTTTTTGTAATTGTAATAAAGATCCCAAATCTTTAAAATGTAATTACTTTGATTCAAATTTTAATGTTCCCATATGCATCCTTCCAACGTGTTTCCGAGTTAGGTAGGATAGGAAAATACATCATTAGGCCAAGACTACAATAAAGTCTTATTGGCAAACACTGTCAGACACGGAAATAAAGAACACAGAAATGTGTCACTGGCTGGTCTGCATTCCTTACAGCACGGATCTTGAAGGCGTCATCAGTGGAAGACTTCATTTTTCAATGTGTAGAGCGAACTCATAAGACATGATTTTAACTTGGGAAAAGCAAAACACAATTTAAAATTATGGAAAATCAGTTAGGAATTGGGGAATCAGACATTTTTGAGCAGTGGTTTAGTGGTATTCTTGCTTTATCGGTCATACCTTTGAATGAAAACTATTTACATTTAGAATGAAAACTACAGTTGATACAAATTAGGAATTATTATCTCTGAAAAAATTGGTTTGAAAGGGTATTTATTTATTATTTAAAAAAATTTTTTTATGTTTATTATTGAGACAGAGAGAAACAGAGCATGAACAAGGGAGGGACAGAAAGAGAAGGACGCACAGAATGTGAAGCAGGCTCCAGGCTCTGGGCTGTCAGCGCAGAGCCCAACGCGGGGCTCTAACCCACCAACTGTGAGATCATGACCTGAGCCAAAGTCAGACATTTAGCTGACTGAGCCACCGAGGTACCCCTGAAAGGGTATTTAAAAAGTGGAAGAAAAGCAGAGTTGCATAAACATTGACAAGTGTTCTATCATGAATCAGGAGATGTGAGCCTGACTGTATATAGGCCGAGAAACCAAATTTTATACAATTTTCTCTTCTCCCACTATGTCAGTGGCGGTACTTGATACTGCCACAATTTTTTGCTGGCTACTAATGAATCTGAAAGATGATTTTTTAATGATAGAGGTATTACAAGAAAGACAAGTCCGTGGTCAGTGAGCAGGAGGGGCATTATGGCAATTGCCATTTTCTCAAACAAGAAGTAAATTTTTTCTTCTCTGGAAAATGAACAAGAGGAAAACTTCTACAAATGAAAATACACATTCTGGCAATGTTTAGGCATGTTTCTTCCATTGTTTCATTCTTTCATAAGGCTAAGTTGTTTTTCAAAGAGTAAAAGCATGCTAGTTGGGTATACTTATCTTTTGGGTCTGGCAAAGAAAAGTCCAGCAGTTTCATGATTATCTATCACTATAATATATGGTAGCATTTATGGTATATACTTATAAAGCATGACAAAGAATATAGTTGTTGTTTCTTTCTGAAAATGGTCATTTGCATGACAGTTATGTGGCACTTTGGGAGTCACTTTCTGTTTTTCTCAGTTTCTTGAGGTATAGTTTCAAGTGATTAAAAAATGTATATTCTCATTTTACCTACACTTCTCTCCCTGCCCCCAATTTTTAACTTTAAGGATGGAAGATATTTACTAGTGCCTGGATGTGGAACTAAATTTGTATGAAGTCCAAGCTGTTAGACCTTCCAAAAGGACTCAAAGTGCCAGGGAAGCTTTTTGCTTTTTACTGAGATCTAAGAAGTCCTAGAAAATATTTTGGAAGCTTCCAAAAAAAAAAAAAAAATGAGGGAGAGCACTGTTCCCAGAGAAGAGCGTGATTCTCAAAATACTGTCTCAGATGGTAATTTTTTAAAAATTGTAGGGACAGAGCTATAGGCAGAAGAAATATAAATATCGGGGCGCCTGGGTGGCTCAGTCAGTTAGGCGTCCAGCTTCGGCTCAGGTCATGATCTCATGGTTTGTGAATTTGAGCCTCACATCGGGCTCTGTGCTGACAGCTCAGAGCCTGGAGTCTGCTTCAGATTCTGTGTCTCCCTCTCTCTCTGCTCCTCCCTTGTTTGCACTCTGTCTCTCTCTCTCTCTCAAAAATACAAGAAAATAAAACAGTAAAAAATTAAAAAAAGAAATATAAATATTTTACTCATTTTCATTTTGCTTATTTCTAGTGAATGCAGAAATATGGTCACAAAATTTACTTAGGAACAGGCTTCTCAAGCATATGTGGGTTGCAGACTAAACCCTCAGCTTGGTGAATTATTTGCACTTATCTAAAATGGCAATAACAAGGAATAAAGATTAAGTACAGGAAAAGCACTGTTTGTAGGTTAATCTGGCATATGAAAAGTATGTGAAGAAAAGGTGAAGAAAGAGCAACGCAAAAAAATTGAGATCCAATGTATGGTGGTAAATTATAAGTTATTGAAAATTTTGACATTAGAAGGCATGACAAGTTGTTCTATTTTAAGTTTCAAAAATCTGCATAACTGTTTCAGGGTAATAAGACTGGATTCATATTTGAGTTCAAGTAGCAATAAACTATTTTACCCGATAGTACCAGAGGACGTCATATTTAAAATTTTAAGTCAAGCATAAAGTGATATTTTGATGCAGGCATAATAAAACTTAAAAGAAACTTAAGTGAATATTTGAATATTTTATGATCTTGAAGGTGGAGAAGACCATATAGACATAAATGCAAGGGAAGAAACTCCCAAAGGAAAATACTAATGATTTAACAACATAGACTCTTACACATCTTACACATGTCAACTGACACCATAAATAAACTTAAAGACACATAACGTACAGGGGGGAAAAGGAATATATAAGTAATAAATCTACACTGTAGTTGTTGAGTTGTCTATTTCTCCTTTTAATTCTGTAAGTTTTTGCTTTCCATATTTTAGGCCTGTTTTTAGGTACAAATGCATTTATAATTTTTCTATCTTTCTGAGATATTATTTCTTTATCATTGTGAAATGTCTCTCTTTCTAGTCACTTTCCTTGTCTTTAACTCTGTTTTTATGACATTATAGTCTGCTTATACAGTTACTATCTGAACGGTATTGCTTTTTCATCTTTTACTCTTAGCCTATTTACATTTATAAAAAGGTGTTTTGAGATATAATTGACATATAATATTCTTTTCTTTTATAAAATTTTTAAAATATTTATATTTGAGAAACAGAGAGAGAGAGAGAGAGTGTGTGAGCTCGAGCAGTGGAGGGGCAGAGAGAGGGAGACAGAACCCAAAGCAGGCTCCAGGGTCCGAGCTGTCAGCACAGAGCTCAATGTGGGGCTTGAACCCATGAAATGCGAAATCATGACCTGAGCTGAAGTCACTTGCTTAACTGACTGAGCCACCCAGGCACCCCGACATTATTTTCTTTAAAAAAGACGTTTATTTATTTATTGTGTGTGTGAGAGAGAGTGTGCATGTACATTAGGGTGAGAGGCAGAGAGAGAAAGAGAGAGAATCTCAGTTGGGCTCCACGCTAACAGTGTGTCAATCTCACAAACTGGGAGATTGTGACCTGAGCTGAAATCAGGAGTCTGACACTTAACTCAGTGAGCTGTCCCGGTGCCCCAGGTTTTGTTTTGTTTTGTTTTAAAGATTTTATTTTTAAGTAATCTGTACACCCAATGTGGGGCTCGAGCCTACAACTGCAAGATCAATAGTTGCACACTCCACTGACTGAGCCAGCCAGGCGCCCCTTTGCTCATTAAGTTTTAGGTTCATCTTGTTAGATACTTACAGTACTTAAAAAGAAAACGTTCAAACTGAATACAGTTTAAAATATTGAACTAACTTAATTATGTTTATAAATAGAACTGATTACATAATGAAATTCAACTTGAATTAACCAGTGATCGAAAAGTTAGCAAAAGTAATTTAACACAAATTTATATGTGTATATATTTTAATATTTCATGACAATATAAACTGATGAGAATTGGTAGACTAAGACCTTTAGATAAGTAGAATTTGGCCAAGGTGGTTGTATGGCCAAATTATAGTTTTTTTCTTTCAGTGGCAGTGGCCACAAAGACAGAGTATGCTTAGAGCATATTCTAATGCACAGAGGATGAGAGGAAAATGTATACAATCAATGCAACTGCGAAAGCAGCAATGTTATTAGTAGGTAAAAAAGATCACTAGCTGTACGTGAGTGTACAATTAAGGCAGAATATCCATGCATTTCATTAGTGGATTTAAGAAGCTGCAGAAAGAATAAAGATGTGTCAGTTAGTATGTTAGTACTGATAAAAAAGAAAATTATCAATTAGAGCATCAGAAGGAGGTTATATTGTCGTACAGAGAAAGCTCAATAAGAAAAAAGAGAAGGCTAAGACTAGGATAAATGCTACCTAAACTACTTATTCATGGCTAAGAGCTACACAATGTGTTGGGGAGGGAGTTAAATCTTGACAAAATGAGATTTCACTGATTTCACTCCAACCCCAATGATATATTGGGACATTGGATTTCAGGTCTTGTGTTTGTTGTCTGTTTGCTTTAACTATTAGAGTCATGCTAATTAACATTGTCACCAACATTTCTAACCTTGAGAGGAGAGAAGCAAGGATAAGAATGGCTAAAAGCCTGAACTCTAGAGGTTACCTAGAACTCAATTTTATGACATTGATCAAGTCAACTGGCTTCTCTAAACCTCAGTGTCTACATCTGTAAAAATGAGAGCAATGATTATCCTTGCCTCATGAGATTATTGTGAGGACCAAATGGACCCAAGCTTTTAGTGTATTCAGTAAAATGACTGGCCATAGTAAATGCTAAAGATTTATTATTATTGGGGTGCTTGGCTGATTCAGTCAGAAGAGCATGTGACTTTTGATCTCAAGGCCATGAGTTTGATCCCTGATGTTGGGTGTAGAGATTACTCAAAATAAACAAATAAATAAATTTATAAAAAAAGATTAGTTATTATCATTAATATGTGTTAATTATTATATGTGTTAATCAACATTAATCAGGTGTTAATTTGTATGGCCTTTTAATTTGTCTTCTGTACTTTCATGTTAATTATCCCTTTTTATTCTCAAAGTTATGAAAAGGAAACCACTGGAATGTTATGGGGCTGACCTCAAGTATTGACCCATCAAAAGAGTATTTTCTTCCTGAGGAGGTTGAGACAGAGGAAGTATATTCAAAACATGTCTTTTGATTGAGAAAAATCACTATCCAAAATCTTTTAGATATTACATGTACTGTGATTTATCATTCAGTGATACCTATCCTCCCCGGAGTCCAAAATTTCAGGAGATAAGCATGCAAGCATTTTAATCCTTCCTCTACCACTTCCTAGCTATGTAGCTGTTATGGGTTGAATTGTATCTCCTCCGTGTCCCCCAGGTATGTTGAAATCCTAACCCTCAGTTCTTCACAAGAGGATCTAATTTGGAAATACCATCTTGTAGATGTAATTGGTTATGATGAGGTCACACTGGAGTAGTCTGAGCTCCTAATCCAACATGACTAGTGTCCTTCTAAGAAGATAGCCAATCCATATATGACAAGTTTACAGCTAACATCATACTCAGTGGTAAAAAGCTAAAAGCTTTTTCCCCTAACATCAGGAGGAAGACATAAATGTCTATTTTCAGCATGTTTATTCAACATAATATTGAAAGTCTAGGCCAAAGAAATTAGGCAGGAAAAAGAAATAAAATGAATGCAAAGTAGGAAGGAAGAAATAAAATTGCTTCCATTTGCAGATGACACAATATTATATAGTGAAAAGCCTAAAAACCCTACCAAAAAACTGTTAGAACTAATAAATTAATTCAATAAAGTTACAGGATACAAAATCAATACACAACAATTTGCTGTCTTTCTCTCTACATATTAAGCTATGAGAAAGAGAAATTGAGGAAACATTTCCTCTTAGAATTACCTCAAAAAGAATAAAATACCTAGGAATTCCTTTTACCAAGGAGGTGAAAGACCCATACACTGAAAATTATAAGACATGGATGAATGAAATTGAAGAAGACACAAATAGACGGAAAGATATTCTGTGCTCATGGATTAGAAGAATTAATATTAAAAATTTTTAATGTTTATTTATTCTTGAAATAGAGACAGAGAGGGAGACACAGAATTTGAAGCAGGCTCCAGGTTCCGAGCTGTCTGCACAGAGCCTGACATGATGCTTGAACTCACAAACTTGAGTGAAATTATGACCTGAGTTGAAGTTGGAGGACACTTATATGACTAAACCATCCAGGTGCCCAAGAATTAATATTTTTAAAAATATCCATACTACCCAAAGCAATCGACAGATTCACTGCAAAAAAATCCTATAAAAATTTCAATGGGAATTTTTCACAGAAATAGAACAAACAATTCTAAACTGTATATGTAACCACAAATGACCCACAGTATTCTTGAGAAAAAATGATGCTGGAGGCATGACATTCCCTGATTTCAAACTATTTAACAAAACAATAGCAATCAAAACAGTATGCTATTGTCATAAACATAGATCAATGAAACAGAATAGAGAAGCCAGAAATGAACCCACATATATATGGTCAATTAATTTATGAGAAAAGAGATAAGAATATACAACGGGGAAAGAATAATCTCTTCTCTAAGCGTGTCTGGCAAACTGGACAGCCACATGCAAAAGAATGAAACTAGACTACTATTTTACACTAAAATCAACTCAAAATGAACTAAAGATTTGAATGTAAGGCCTGAAACCATAAAAACCCTACAAGCAAATCTAAGCGGTAAGCTCTTTGACATGGGTCTTGGTGATGATTTTTAAAACTTTGACTCCAAAGGCAAAGACAACAGAAGCAAAAATAAACAAATGAGATACGTTAAACTAAAAAGCTCTGCACAGCAAAAGAAATCGTCAGCAAAATGAAAAGGCAACCTACTGAATGGGAGAAAGTATTTGCAAATCATGTATCTGATAAGGAGTTAATATCCAAAATATATAAAGAATTCACACAACTCAACAGCAAAACAACAATCTAATTTAAAAAGGGGCAATGATCTGACTATATGTTTTTTTCTGGAAAAAAAAAAAAAGGCATGTAGATGGCCTACACGTACCTGAAAATAGGCTCAACCTCCTTAATTATCAGGGACATGCAAATAAAAGCCATCATGAGATACCATCTCACACCTGTCATAGAATGGCTATAATCAAAAAGACAAGAAATAACAAGTGTTGGTGAAGATGTGGAGGGAAGGGAACCCTTACGCTCTGGCTGTGAGACAAGACTGGTGCAGCCATGATGGAAAACAGTACGTGGTTCCTCAAATAATTAAAAACTGAACTACCATATGACTCAGCAATTCTACTTCTGGATATTTATCTGAAGAAAATGAAAACATTAATTTGAAAAGATATATGCTCCCTCATATTCATTGTAGCATTATTTTATAATAGCCAAGACATGGAAGCCACCTAAATGTACTTCAGTGGATGAATGAACAAAAAAGTATGTGGTATCTACACAATGGAATGCTATTTAGCCATAAAAAATGGAAACCTTAGCATTTGGGATAACACTGTTGAACCCTGAGGGCATTATGTTCAGTGGAATAAATAGGACATAGAAAGACAAAGACTGTATGATTTCACTTATATGTGAAATTAAACAAACACACAAACAAACCCTGAGCTCAAGGATACAGGGACCAGATTGGTGGTTGCCAGAGGCAGGGGGTAGAGTATGGGTGACATGGGTGAAGGAGTCAAAGGTGCACCCTTCCAGTTATAGAATAAACAAGTCCTGAGAACATGACATACAGCACAGTGACTAGAGTTATTAACACTACACTGCATATTTGACAGCTGCTAAGTCTGTAAATCTTAAAAGTCACTCATCACTCTATGGTGACAGATGTTAATTAAAATTATTTTGATCATTTTGCAATGTATATAAATATCGAATCCTTATGTTATGCACGTGAAACCAATATAATGTTGTGCGTCACTTATAACTCATTTAATTAAAAATAAAGATAGCTATGTGAAAACACAGAGACATACAGGGAGAACAGTACGTGAAAATGTTGGATTGAAAGGGGAAGGATAGGAATGATGTATCTACAAGGCCGGGGTTCCTGAGAGAAGGGAGAGACAAGGACGCATCACAGTTTTCAGATAAAGCATGGCCCTGCTGACAGACCTCCAGCCCCTAGAACCGTGAGACCATAAACTTTTGTTGTTTTGAGCCTGCAAGTCTGTAAGGACTTTAGTACAACAGTCCTAGGGAAGTGATGCAGTGATCTCAATCAATTTAGTTTCTCACCTTTAATATAGGAATAACAAATTTACCCACCTCATGTAAGCAATATGTTAACTGTTTTTTATTATTTATTTATTATAAAACTGGGTGTTTAATAGTTATTGGCCTACAAAAACTGACATTAAGGTCAGGATATACTTCTGAGGACCAGGTGGATGCCCAAAGGCCTTAAAAGCTGTCAAAACAATATTGAAAATAATGATAGAGTAAAATCCTACAATCATGTGAATTAGGACATTGTGCAGTTGGGGACTGGCTTTCATTCTCTGCCCAGCTTGCATTCTCAAATTGGGATAGAAAAAGCAGACAACTCAATCTTAGTAAATGACAGAAAAAAAGAAGAGCCCCATAACTCCAATTTCTTTCTTGTGTCATCTTCCAAATCATATAAATGAATGGGGCATCAGCCATTGGGGAAATTCTTGGAGTGATGCTTGAGTCCTCAAAGTCCCAGGCAGCCCAAGGAGCAACACTGTTTTCATCGATATTTAAGCCGGAAGTGGCACAAAAGCATAGCTGGAACCAGAATATTGTTGATTCATGTAGCCAGAGCCCCACGACTCGAATGGGCTATGTGGGCAGGTTTGCCCTTGGAATAAAGCAACTCTGCATTTTACTAAATGTGAACTTTTGGATTCTTCTTGTCATTTGATGTTTAGCAAAACTCATCCATTTATTAAAAGCCTTGAATAGATATTTACAGTATTAATCACTTTATCAAATGAGTGTTTGGAAATACCTCACGTGAATCATTTAGCTGCTAACTTTCTATTTTGAAACAGAAACCAATTATGCAGCTCAGGGATGTGAATACCTGTATGTGCACAGCTCTTTTCTTTAAATATCAACATGCATATTGCACTCAAAATTAGAAAGACTGACATAGGATTTTTTTCCCCAAGGAAAATGAAATGCAAATAAATGGTCTATTAGCACGCAGATTAGTGCTTCTGATTCATGCAGTGTTCCCACCTGTTTAGATATTGTGCTCTCTGACATGAATCATCCAGAGACTTGGTAGATTTCCTTCCCCTCCCCCAACTCATCAGGATATTTGGACATAACATGGACCTTGGCTTAAAGGGAGATGTTTGACTTGGAACTTAATTTTCAAGGAACAAATTAGCCAAATTATATGTTGTTAAAATAACACAAATTAAGAGTGACTTAGATTTTCGCTCAAGTGGCAGAATTAGAGGAGGAATAAATAAGTGACCAGGCTATTCTAGTTCTATGAAGCAGCAACCATAAATTATTAGAGGAAGACTATCTAAACAGTAAAGAGGTCTCTAGTCTCCCTCCTAATGATCTTGGATTCTTTTTTATTTTTTAGAGTTATGGCAAATAAAGGCACACAGCAAATATTTAGGAGTTCTAATTTTAGGGATTGGTATTAGAATCCTGAAGACTGAGAGTCTGTGCTCAAATGGTTGACAAATTGAAAGGGTCAGTAAAATAAATCACTAACAACTGAAAACATGTGTAAGTGAGGGCCTGGAAACTCATTGACAGTGTTCCTCATAGAAGACTCAATGTGTTGAACTTCACACTATTGGATTCTACTAACATATCAAGTGGTGTGCAAATTACATTTCACAGTAATACCAAGGGCTTGATCCTTCCCTTTGATATGCTATGAGCAAAAGCACATTCTCCAAGATTCACTGAAACATAAATGAGAGAGGGCAAGGCTTAGCCCTGGTGGGTCTGTTACTTCCAGAGTGCCAGATGTGGAGGATTATTTTGTGTCTTGATACTTCACTGGACTTTTCATGCATTACTGGAATGAGTCTGCATTAGGGCAAGACAATGATACATTCTTTTAACAGGAAATACATCTACACATGCATAGTTCCAAGAGCACATGTGGTTCTTGACAAAGCCCAGAGCCTAAGATGTTCCGGTTGACATGGTCTTTACACAAAGGGGACACCTGGTCATCTCTACATAATGTGGGCAATATCTTAGCTCAGATATTCTAAAATTCCATGGTCTGAAGAAAGCAAGTGATGTTTGAACCATGTGAACTTGCTGGTTTCAAGTGTGTTTGGCTTAAAAAATGGTAATATGTATGATTCAACCTAATATTGTTCAAAGTTTGGGAGAAGCAAGGGAGAGAGGGGAGTTCATTTGCTTCTTTTTTTTTTTTCCCCCTTAGTCTTTGAGACCATGTTAACAAATTGAATGAAATGTTCAGTTTGGTTCAGAATCACACTATTCATTCTAAACATGAAGATATTTACTCTTTCTACCTCAATTAAAATTTCTGACAAACAGGGGCATCTGGCTGACTTAGTCGGTGGAGCATGTGACTCGATGTCGGGGTCATGAGTTCAAGCCCCACGTTGGGAGAAGAGATCATTACTTTAAAAAAATTCTTTTTTCTTACAAACCTTATTCTGTTTTGGGTGTATTTCTAATTCCTACCTAAAAAAACAAACCATAAAGCTGCTTTATAATACTTGTATTTTCAATCTTAGAATTGGTCATCTTTGTTTGACAGACTCTAAATCCACTAAACAAAGGAATACCAATATGTCTGAAAACAAATAAATACTTCACTTTCATATGCATAATAAAACTGTTAACCCAATCATAGATTAAAAAGATAAAAAAACAAGATAAGTGTGTTTTCTTTCCTCTCTGTACAGAATAGAATATTTTGCCACTACAGAATATAGAAATTTCTCTCTCATCTCTTTTAACTCAGCAAATGCCCTGTGGACCAGCTCTGGAAAAAAAAAGTCAGGCTTCTCTGAGTGTCACCTTGTTAAAAAAAATTGCAGAGTTCTTTGAGGAGATGACATGCATTGGGTCCCTTCACACTTACATTAATAATAAAACATGGTATCTGCTATGTTAAGGACTCCTGTTAAGGACACATTTCTGGATTAAAAATTAAATTCCATCTAATCTTTTAGGTAGCTCCATTCTCCCCAGAGACTGTCTCCAATAAAAAGTATTTGATTTGCTAAAGCCATGGATCTTTTTTGCTGCCAGCTAAAATTAGGATTTTCTGAGGGGAGTGAGGGCAAGCAAACATGAGAGAAAAAGAAGATAAAATTTCAGATACCCTTTTGGAAGGTGTTCCAATTGGTGGTAATCTATCAAATTTTTTTCTTTTACCTTTTCTTTCTTTAAAAAAATCAACTGGACTCAGAATTGGCAATTTTTATATATTGTTGCTTTAAACTAACTTTCATTCATCTCTTCTTGCCAAAATGGTGGCCCTGTTTATGGGAATGGTAACTTTGGGATATGCAATTGGAGCTCTAGAAAAAACAAAACCAAAAGTTTAACCGGTTTGAGACATTTATCTTCTATGTAATTTTAAAAAATTTGACTCATGTTTTTTATTGCTTACTTCATGACTTTTTCTTTTCAATGTGTACCCTAATGACCATCCTTTATAGCACATTATGGTACTGAGTATGATTTAGACATGTGAAGGACACTAGACATTAGTTATAGTAGTAACCATTTTCTACTTATACAGTATTAGTTCAAGGATCTTAAAGCACATTCTAGTTATTTTGTTTTCAAGTTTGCCTTTATTTTAATGATGACAGAAAAGCCACAGATAAGCTAGGCATTTTTCCTAGGGTTTCAAATAGAATCACTGATAGTCACAGAAATGGAATTTGGAAGCCAAGTTATTCTAAAAGACTGTTAGTCATCAAATACACTCAGAATAGTAGGGTTCAATGGCTCTTAAATGTTGTATGGTTAAAAGCCCAGCCTGAATCAGCATTTAATATTTTCCATAATGTCTTGGTCTAGTATTTGTTTGGCCTCTCTTAAGACATTTGCTTCTGGAGTAGCCCGTTCTATACAGTGAATCACAAAAATCAAACATCAAAGCATTGCAGTCACATGCCCATGAGCACAAGCACCAGCACAAGTGGCTGCAAAAGCCAGTTTGTGGTACATAGTCTACACGGAGAGCTGGATTGGAGGTTCCCAAACTGAAGGTGGATTTACTTTTTTAAAAAACTTTGTCAAAATGAACGCACCATAAAATTTACCATTTTCGCCATTTTTAAGTGTCCAGTTCAGTGGTATTCATTACATTCACATTGTTATGCAAGCCTTTCCACCATCCATCTCCATCCACACCATGGATGTTTATTTTCTGTCTTTGTTTTTTAATGAGAGCTTTTCTACTGGGTGTGAAGTGGCATATTATTGTGTCCTTGGACTCATTTTGTTTGGCTATGTGGGTAGGCCTTCACAGCGCTTTATAAAAGTTTGATTTAATTGGCAACATTGGAAATCAGCAGCATGGAGATAAAATTTCAAGTATCTGCCTTGTCCTCAAAAATCAGATGACCTAGTAGCATTGGGTTCTAATTCTTGCATACTGATCAGCCACTAGAGTTGAAGGCTGTGGCTGCCTGTGGATATGGTAGGACATGTGCTCCCAGATTTTCCACAACCCCCCAACTCCCTTTATACCCCACATGCTAATTTATTTAACTGTCTAAACTTATAAAGGCACTTAAGGTTGCAACCACTTATGAACTGAAGAGTATTAATAATAAGATAGTATCTTGAAATGTGAACTATAGAACATTGAGTAGGAGGCTTTTATTCTGGATTACTTTCCCCAAGAATGAAGAACAGAGTCTATTCGAAAGGAATAGGTTAGGAGACTACAGCGATATGAAAAGATACATATGATATGTTCAACATTAAATCCACAAAAGAATTTCTGTGCACCTATAATGTATCAAGTATTTTTTTAAGCACTTGAAAAATACCAGTGAAAAAACAAGCATCCTTCCCCTGCCCCTCTTGTAACACTCATATTCTAGTAGGAGTAGATATAAATAATAATTATAATTAAATAAGTGAATAGGTAAATTATGAATAAAAGAAAATGCAGGATATAATATTGTGAGATTTAGTTATATCAGGTAAAAACCAGGCCTATTTCAGAAAAAGGAAACAGGAAAAAAAATCTTAATTTATTAGGGTTTAAGATTTTATATTTTTTAATATATTCTAAAATTTCATTGACACTATTTTAATTTGGTAATATAAAATTAAATTTAGATTTTTGAAAAGACTAAAGAAAAGTAGTCCATTCAGTTGTTGGGCACCAATTTTTTGATGAGAGACTGAAAATAAATAAGAAGCTGTTGTCTGACCATCTGGTGCCCTAAATTCAAGGGTTGAAATTATGTTTCCGGGCCCAAATTTGTGAATATTTATTTTTTCTCTACTCAAAACAATTCAAGAGTCAATATAGAACTTGAGTCTTAGGAAGTCCCTCCAGAGATAGGGACTCTCAGGGTTTAGAGCAAGTCTATTTTTATTCTTTCAGGAGCAAAGCACATGATCTGAAGTCTTCATATATTTGGCTTGGATGTTTTTACTATTGATAAAAATGCTGAGTCTAGTAGAGCCATTCTTGGCATATATGTTTTCCCTTATTTTTAAATTAAGCTTTTTAGTATTTGTACTTTAAAATCTTGCTGAAAAACATTTTAATTGAAGGATAGTATATCCTTATAAAGGTGCACATCTATATGTATATACAAGTATGTGTATATATATATATATGTATATATATGCTAGGCTTCATCAAGCCATATATACGCTTGTGAGAATTGATGAATTCTCACAGACTGAATGCTTTTCCTTTTGACATTCTCACTCCTCTTCTTTCTCATCATTGGCATCCTGAGCTAAATGTCATATCCTCAGAGAGACCTCCTCTAACCTCCAAGGCAAAGTATCAAGTCATTTTCCAACAGAAAAGTATGGTCTGGGGATTCCAAAGGTCCTCGAGATTGTTGTAAGGGGTCAGCCAGGCCACACTGTTTTTAAGTAATACTGTCGTTCTTTGTCTTTTTATTCCCATTTCCTTATGAGCGCTTGGTGGAGTTTGCCAGAAGCTCCATGGTAGGTGATTATATCTCTCTGATGGCTATTAAAGGGATATGTGCTTGAGTGTTCTTGTGGGGTTAAGGATTTTTCAGTTTTTATTTCTCATACACTACATAACAATAGATATAACTCACATTGGAGTCCTCAGTAATTAAAAAAATGTAAAGGATTCCTGAGACCAAAACTTTTAAGAACTAGGCTCCATTTCTTTACCATATTATCCCTTTTAGATAAGTAGTTTGTATTGTCTTTTACAATCAGATTAAAACAAAAATTTTTAACCCATTTACTATATGACTTTCCCTAGCCTGTTAGCACGGTGGGATCAGAGACTTTGCCTTTCTGGTTCACTGCCATATTTTAAAGTTTCAAATAGAGATTGGCACATAATAGTTGTTCAATAAGTATTTGTTAAATAAACAAACAGGTGAATGATAAGGAACAGGAAAAGAAAAATAATTTTTTTAAGATAAAAACAACTTCAGAGGTGTATAACAATGTTAAATATTGTTTGTGGCTAAGAAAATCAAAATAAAGTTATTAAAAAGATTTAAATTATTAATAAAGATTTGAAAGCGATAATAATAGTACTGTGGAGAATATGAGGAAGCAGGAATTCTCATTTCCTACTGATCAGACTGTCTATTGTTTCACTGTTTTTCAAAAGTATTAAGAGCCATAAAAATGTGCCTACCCCTATGAAGCAATAATTACACTTCTGGTAATATATTTAAAAGAAATAACTAGAAATGCCAAATATATTATTTATAGTAGTGGGAAAATGAGAAAAAAAATAAATGTTCAAGATGCTTGAATGGTTATATCAATTATAATATATCCATATAATGAAATACTTTTCAGCCATTGAAAATAACATTTGTAAATCATGTTTAATTGCATGGAGACAGGGTTATACTGACAATTTAAACGAAAAAAGCATAGTTAAAGTGTATAGATACCGATCTGAACTATAAAAAATATGTACCAAAAACTACTAGCATGAAATACATCAAAACTGTAATAATATTTATCTCCAGGTGGTACGATTATGGATTATTTTAATTTTCTTTTTTATTTCTCAACTTTCTTGCAATAAGACTCCATTATTATAGCTAGAAAGTTATTTTCAATCACAGTACAAATGTAAACAGTTTGATAAATAACATGTTTAAAATTATATCTCAAGTTTTAAACCATCATAGAGAGAAAACTGGAAAGACAAAACGGTATTAAGATCAGTATGAGAGCATCAGGGAGACTGATCGTAAGCTAGGTGATTTGCTAGCAAGTCATTTAAGTCCCAAATCTCAGTGTCTTTACTTTTAAGATGAGATGATAACAGAACCTACTTCCGAGGGTGGTGGTCAGGATTAAATTTAAGATATATTTACGTATCTTAACCCATGGCTTGGTACCTGGTAACACTCAATAACATTATTTAACTATGTCTTCTTCATCTAGAAATGCACCTACAAGATCATAGAGGTTTCTCTTAGCTCCAGAGTCTCCACGTGCTTTGAGAAAATAAACCAAAGATAAAAGGGGTAATCAGAACACAAGCCTATGTGGAAATTGGTAAAAGCTGATAAACAGACACCAGTGAGGTGTTACTGGCCTCTAAACTTTAAGGCTGAAAGGTGGCTGTCAAAGGCAGGCTCAGTGACAGAAAGCTCTGGCTGCCATGGACTCCAGCCACACTTGGGGCGGTTAGCAACTAAGAGAGAGTTTTTGCACCGCCCCACCTGGGACACAGCGACAGCTCTCTCTCTGTGTTCTGTCTGTGACTACTGTTTTCTCCAGTGCCAAGTGCTGGGCAAGCCCAAGCCAGCAACTTAGGTGCCGTCTTTGACCCCTCTCTTTCCCTCTTTTAGTGTTCGATTTTTCTCTAAATTGTGCTGTTTTGACTCCCTTAAAACATCTTTGTCCACTTCTTTCTGTGCTTATTGTCACTAACCTAAAAACTAATACTTTCCTTGACTAATTGCCTTCTCTCTTGCCTCTCCCCAGTCTATTCTTCCAAGCACAAAGTCCTTTAAAAATTCATCTCCCATTCCTTCTGAGGTGAAAGTCTTTCAATGGTTTCTCAATACTATTGCTCTTTAGATGAACTCTAAACTCCAGCCTACCTTGGTACCCTGCCTCTCTCTAGCAGCCAAACACCCTAACTATTGAATTATGTTCAGATCCTTGAAAGGAGCAGCCTGTCAGTTCTACAATGACTTCCTTAAGTACTTTCCATGTGTCCCCCTAAATTCACATGCTGAAGCTCAACCTGCAATGAGACTGTATTTACAGATGGGACTTTTAGAAGGTAATTAAGATTAAATGAGGTCATTAGAGGGGGCTCTCGTCAGATAGGATTAGTGTCTTTATAAGAAGAGACACCAGAGGGTGCTCTCTCTTTCCACTCACCAAAGCACCACGTGAGGACACGAGAAGTCAGCCGTCTACAAGCTGGGAGGAGAGCTCTCAGCCCGAACCAGACTGGCTGCTACCTTGATGGTGGACTTCCCAGCATCCAGAATGTCTGGTGCTTAAACCCTTCAGGCTGTGGGACTTCGTTATGTTTTCTCAAGCAGACTGATACACCATATCCTCAACTCTGCCAGCTCTCCTCTCATCTTTTGAATGATCTCTACTGAGACAATTTTTCCAGCCTTCTGGAAATGGTCCCTTTGGGTGTGGGACCTACCCTTCACACTCTCCGAGCATCATGTATTACCACCATCCTATCTCCCATCACGGTATTGGCACTTCACGCTTCACATTTGGAGGAAGTGTGGACTAACGAAAGGCGAAGCCAAAGAACGCTGTAGCCTGAGGATCTCGCACTGAGTCTGATATAGTGATGCCTCTATGAATATTTTGTTGAATTGATTTGACTGTTTGAAAGGGCGGGCTATCTCTACTCATTCTCTCTCTTTCCTAACAATGAAAAGTTTGTATGGAAATTTTTGAAAAATATATTGAAGAAAGGACCAAAGAAATAATAGCCTCAAGGGCAGTAATTTGATTTATAAGAGAACAGTCTTTTAGACATGATTTATAAATATCCATGAGGCTAAAACCAAATAGAGAAAGCAATTGTAGGAGTCCTTCACAAGTATTTTATAAATCCTCTGTGAGTCATATTACATGGTGGCTAAGGGTCAGGGTTTTGGAGTCAGGCCGCCTCCAGGGAGACCCCAGCTTGCCACTTACCAAGTATGTGACCTTAAGAAACTTACCTAATTTCTTTGACACCCATTTCCTCAGCTGTACTTTGGGGATAAAGAATAGTACATGCAACTTAGAATTGTTAGGGAAATTATCTGAGAAAACACAGGTAAAAGTTCTTACATTAATATTCAGAACATACTAAGGATGTGATAAATGTTAGCTACTTTAATTTTCTAACTTAGTAAACCAGGTTCAAGAAAAGGCTAACCGTAGGTTTTGTGCCCACTGAGCCCCAGATGAAGGCTGGGACTGAACTGCTGCAGGCCGTGTTAAGAATTATTGATTTCTATGGACTCTTTTTCTGAAGTTACCATGTCCAACACACAGTATTTTATTTTATTTATACCCTGCTGTGTTCCAAAAAGGATTTCAGGAAGCTTGCAGATGAACATAAAATACAACAAGTAACATGAGTTAAAGGCAGAATGAAAGAAGAGAGAAAAAACAAGAGTGAGAACAAAGTTGGGCTAGGAATAAATAATATATTACTAGAAATTACGAGCATGTTAAAGCTTGAGACAAAGCACTAAATCAAGAGAAGGTAGGGTAGGAATGTTATTTTAATTTCTCTTTCATCGCCTCCCTCCTTTTCTTCAAGATGATTTAAATGCTATTTTAATTTTAAAAAACCCAAACTATTTAAGTGACTATCAGTATCCAATAATTCTGCATTTGTGGATGAAGACTGATTTTCTGTATTTTGGTTCATGAATCTATATTTAAACTTATAAATAGATGTACATATAGACTAATGGGGATGAGGAGGGTTAATATTAATTAAGCACTTATGATCTGCTGGATACCAGTCCAAGCTTTCACCCAAGTAGTTCTTTCTTGATACCACAATCCTAGGAAGTAATCAAATATCCATTTTATACATGAGACACAGAGAAGTAAAATGATTAATTCAATGTACCATAATTATAAGTATGTAACTCAAACCTACATCTGTCTCTGATGCTTGAACTGCTTCCACCATATCAGGGGCAGATCTTCAAGAGAAAACCCACACATTTGCCCAAACACATCAGGCAAACAAACATTTAGTTTCATTTTCCTATTGAGAGATTTTTCTGGTAAGTGGTATATACCATTACTTGGCTTTGTTTATATAACTTGCCATAATGGTGGCAAGTTATTTCTGAGTGGTTGGAAAAACAGTCTTAGCAGGGATAGGCAGGCTTACATGATCGCTCAGAAGTTCCAGATCATCTTGCTCGTGTGTAAAAAAAGACTCTTACAAACGGATGTCAGAGAAACTTATGGATGTTAAGTTTCAGGAGTAACTATGGTGGAATTAAAGAAGATCGTTAGAAACCAAGTGAGAAATGAAGATGTTAAAGTTCTTACATTCATTTTATTCACATCTAAATGCTAGGGAATGACTATAAATGGAAATATGAACACTTCTTCCTCTCATAGGTAACTTAGACTCAAAAAGTACAATGAGAAAAATTAAAATGAGATATCGCTAGTCATTCCTTCTCATGACCTCCAAACCCCCTCAGTAAGACAGAAGACTGTCATTAATGTATTATTACACAGGAGCAGTTTGACTTAGCTTGTGAAATACCAGGTTTAATCATATTAACTATGGTTAATTCAGTTCTCTGAATAGTTCATGAATGGTTAGTTTTTTTCATAGCTGTAACTTTGCACATGACTTTTAATCTATTTTGATCATACCGTTCCTCCCTTGGCCCACTATCCTGAAAAATTCTTTCTTTCTTTTATTTATTTTTCAGAGAGAGAGAAGGTACAAGTGAACAAGGGGCAGACAGAGAGACAGAATCCCAGGAGGGGCAGAGAGAGAGAGAGAGAGAGAGAGAGAGAGAGAAGCAGGGCTCATCTGAAGTGGGGTTCATTTTCACCCCAAGCAGGACTTGAACTCACCTGTTGTGGGCCACGAACTCATCAACTGTGAGATCATGACCTGAGCTGAAATAAGACACTTAACTACTGAGCCACCCAGGCACCGTTTCTTGAAAAAGTCTTAGGCATCTTAGAACTCTTAGCTAATGAGAAAAAAAAATTGGCCAGGAACCACACTTTTTATTACACATCTCTGGGGTTTGGGGTTAAGGCAAGCGTTGGCGAACTATGGCCACATCCAGCTGGCTGCCTATCTCGGTAAATAAAAATTCACTGAGCCACAGCCAGTCATTTGTTTGTGTATTGTCTGTGGTTGCTGTCATGCAACACCGGCCTTGCTGAGTGGCCGTGACAGGGGCTGTCTGGACCACAAAGCATAAAATATTTATGATCTTGCCTTTAACTGATATCTGCCAATTTTAGAGGTAAGAAGGGGGGAGATTTTTCGTATTTTCACATGTTCAAGGATAAAACTAAACTAAACTAGATGATGGAGGTGCTGTTTTCTTTCTGGTGTGATTTTCTGTGTTCCATGACTTTCTCTAAAAAAATTATAGACTTTTTATTAAAAATTGTTTTTAACCTTTATTTATTTTTGAGAGACAGATAGACACAGAGCACAAGGAAGGGGAAAGGCAGAGAGAGAAGGAAACACAGAATCTGAAGGAGTCTCCAGACTCAGAACTCCAAGCAGGGCTCAAACCAATGAACTGTGAGATCATGACCTGAGCTGAAGTGGGACGCTTAACCAACTGAGCCACCCAGGCGCCCCTCTAAAAATATATTTTTAAAGATCTGACTCAAATGGCATTTCATCCGCGAAGCCTTCTGTTATGGTCTGCTTCCTGTATGTTTCCACGGAAATGTTAGACTTTTCTGTATCAGTAGTTATCAAACCGCATAGCAATCATTGTTTCCATATCTGTCTTTCAGACAAGCCCATGATAACATCATAATGGAGACATCGGGCTGACTGTATTTTTAGGTGAGGGTCTAACCCAGAACATGATGATTTTGTAGCATGTTGAGAGAAAATTCTTCTTTACCTTTTTAGTTTACAGAGTAATTTTGTAATGATTATTTAATTATCTTACTACTTTTCTTCAAATGTCATCTAATTAGAGGCTTCCCTGAACATCCATAAAAAATAGCAACTCACTACACTCAACCTGCTTTATTCAATTTAATTATTTCTGTAACACTTGACATCGTAATTGTTAACATAATTGTGTAGGAGCCTTCTCTCCCCATGTCCCTAGAATGCAGGCTTCCCGAGGGCAAGTACTTGGCCTCTACAGTTCACTGCTGTATTCTCAGTGCTTAGAACAGTGCCTGCAACAGAAACTTGTTAGAGTTGAGTTATTATTCTTTTACAGGTACTAAGGAAACCAAGGGAAGTTTTTAAGTAGAAAGGATTTTATTTGAATTACATATAATTGTCTCATTTCTTATTCCTTGGAAAATAAAGTCTAGCTTACAAATTTAAAATTTCCTGTATAAATATACAAATATTTTTGAGAAAGATAATTTTTGAGCTATGGCTTCTCTGAAAACATCTTTTTTGTCCATTTAATTATTATCTCTGTTTTTATTTATTTATTTATTCTGTGGTTTTAAGCAAATGTTTTTCAGCTTTATTGAGGTCTAATTGACAAAACTGTAAGATACGGAAAATGTAAAGACATGATGATACGTATATGTACGTGCATATTGTACAAAGATGACTCCATCATCTCACAAGTTTATCTATTTTGAAGAAGTTTGAATTGATTGCTTATAGTCACAGTGACTGTAATTCATAATAAATCGGGGGAAAAAAGAGAAAAGAAATGGCGGAGGAGGCAAAGGCAGAAGAAATAAATTGTACTTGAGGACTAAATGTGTCAGGATGAGTTTGGCCAAAAGGACCAGATGTGCAAACCATCTATGGCTCAATAGTAAGAATAGTGATAATAGTACCAACAACACTGTTATTCATAGAGGATAAGTAGCTATTGAGTATAAGACGATTATTTTATGTACCACTAAAGAAAGAAAAATATTTCCAACTGAGCTAGGATATGCCATGGATTAGTAGATGCATCCTAATCGCAGAGTTGCCAAAATGGGAAAAAAAAAAAACCTGTGCGTTAGGATCAGTATAACAAAGCTAAGTCCTACATTCCCCACGCTTTGCCACACCCACAGCAACTATCATTTCTCAGTGATCTACCAGCTTTCGCAACTGCCCTGCCAATTTTCAGTCCCGCTAACAATTACTGCTTTACTGAAGAGGAAACTAAGTCTTGTAGCAGTTAAGTCATTTCCTTGAGAAAACAGCACTAACCTGGGAGTTAGAGTCCACAACCATGTGACAGAAATCCAGTAACGGGATTACCTTAGCAATATGTGCTTGCAACTAAATTTTTAAAAATGTATTCATAAATATTGAATGATCGTCTTTGTACAACTTGTTTTAAAAAAATTATTACAGTATTGTTATACCCAAAATTAAATTTTATGTTAAAATTTCTAATTAAAAAAATGTAAAAAATATATTACTATATCAAGATGAATAGTCCCTTTATATCTGATTTTCAGTCAGATTTCAAGTCTTTGATGTAAATGTTTAAAAAATAACTTTGAGATATAATTCATAGGTCATAAAAGTCATCCTTTTAAAGTGTACAGTCCAATGATATTTTAGTATATTGACAAAGCTGTACCTGCATCATGACTGTCTAATTTCAGTACATTTTTATCATCCATAAAAGAAACACCCCATAACCGTTAGCAGTTACTCCTCATGTACCCACAGACCCCCAGTCCTAGGAAGCCATTTATCTTTATTTGTTTCTATGGATTTACATATTCTGGACATTTTGCATAAAAGGAAACAAGCAATATCTAGACTTTTATATCTGCCTCCTTTCACTTAGCACGTTTTCTCCTTTTTTTAAAAAAACTTGAATATAACTTATTTTGCATAAATGAAGAAATATCAATATGCCCATGTGAAACAGTATCTGAGTGTTACAATATTTTGCCAGCCAAAGCTGCAAATTTCTGGCCTTTTTTTCGGTGTCATAAATGATATTTGTAATTCAAATATGTAACATGCATATGTGAATTTGGATTCCCAGAATTTCTTTGGATACACAAAATATTTTGTTGGATGGGTTAGCAAATGCCACTCTAGTTTACTTTAATATAATATATATTTTTCCTTTAAATTTATATATTTTTCTTTTTTAAATTAGACAATAATGATTCATTATTTTCATTTTATGCAAAAAATAATAGAGAAAAATTTTATATTTATTTTTTAATAATATATTTATTTATTTATTTTTAAATTTACAGCCAAGTCAGCATATAGTGCAATAATGGTTTCAGGAGTAGAATTCAGTGATTCATCCCCTACATATAACACCCAGTGCTCATCCCTAAGCATGTTTTCTTTTTAATATTTATTTTTGAGAGAGAGAGAGAGAGAGAGAGAGCAAGCAAGCACAAGTGGGGTAAGGGCAGAAAGGGAGACACAGAATCTGAAGCAGGCCCCAGGCTCTAAGTTGGCAGCACAGAGCCTGACACAGGGCTCGAACCCACAAACCATGACATCATGACCTGAGTTGAACGCAGATGCTTCACCAACTGAACCACCCAGGCGCCCCTCACTTGGCATGTTTTCAAGACTCATCCATGTCATAACATGTATCAGTACTTCATTCCTTTCTGTGGCTGAATGTTCATCTATTGTAGGGATTTACTGCATTATTTTTAACCATTTATTCATCAGTTGATGGACATTTGGGGTTGTTTTGACTTTTTGGCTATTATAAATAATACTGCTATGAATATTTGTTTATGATTTGTGTGGACATATGTTCTCAATTCTTTTGTGTATCTGTATAGACATGGAATTTATGGGTCATATGGTAACTCTATGCTTAACTTACTGAAGAACTGCCAAACTGTTTTCTTTTTAAAATTTTTAATGTTTTCTATTTATTTTTGAGAGACAGAGAGAGAGAACATGAGCAGGGTAGGGTCAGAGAGAGAGGAAGATACAGAATCCGAAGCACCCAGCTGTCAGCACAGAGCCCGATGCAGGACTCGAACCCATGAACTATGAGATCATGACCTGAGCTGAAGTTGGACGCTTAACCTACTGAGCCACCCAAGTGCCCCTCCAAACTGTTTTCTATAGTGACTGTACCATTTTTTTCTCAACTGCAACCTATGAGGATTCCAATTTCTCTACATCCTTTCCAACACTGGTTATTGTTTCTCTTTTTTATTATAACCATCCAAGTGAGTGTGAAGCAATCTCATGGTTGTTCCATTAATTTTTTAAGTATCAGTTTCTATGTCTGAAAAAAATATGTCACTGATTATCATGACTGTGATCTCTGAAAATTTGACCAATGGCTTTAAAGCCCCATGTGTACACATCACTTCTCTTAAATTCCCTGGGTTTAATCTGATGGATATTAACTACATTCCTGTGGAGTAAGCTGGTAGGAAAAGCATCATCACCAAGAGATATGAGCTTAGAAAAGCCACCAGCCAAACATAACTCATCCTATTTACTCTTCAGTGCTTCATGGTTTCTGGGTCACTCTGCCCATGGACAAGGAATGGAAAAAATAGGAGATGCAGAAAAAACTCACTGAATTGCAATCTCCATTAGAAAATCTAAATTTAACACAGAATCTGCACCTACAATATGTCTTTTTATGATTTGTCCCTTTCACTTTTAAAGCCAGGACAGTGACAATAAAGAGACTCTGTATCAGGTAAAATGACAAGTTTTATTTTTCATATTTGTTCCCCAAAGAGGAAGCATTGCAAAGAAATAGCATCTTGCTGAAAGCCAAAGTACTTCCATCATTTATGAACTCTTCATGGCACTGGCAGAAAGGCAAATATTTCAGTTCTTAGAAATCAAGACACATTTAACTTTTAACACAGAGTCTTGTTATATATTGTGTATGTGCATGTGTATAGAGATCCATTTTATATCAGATACCTCAGCCATAAGAAATCATGGTGTACTGCTGTTTGTCAATCAAGATAAGACTGTGAAGTTTATATAAGAAATTCCTTTTTTTTTTTTTTTTTTTTAGAGAGAGCAAATGAGAGAGCATACACAAGTTTGGGAGGGGAGCAGCAGGGGATAGAGAGAGAATCCTAAGCAGGATCTACACTCAGGGCAGAACCCAAGATTCCAGAGCTCATGACCTTGGGATCACTACAAAATCAAGATCTTGTCAGATGCTCAACTGACTGAGCCACCCAGGTGCCCTGAAGAAATTCCTTTTTGGAAGAAACAATGATAAAAGCAAACGGCAACAAAATATTAGCTCCTACAAAAATCCAAACCCGTTGAACCAACCCCCCCCCATTCTTTCAAATCTCCATTTCAAATACTCCATTTATGAGTAATCTCTTTGATACTTACCTACACTTGAGGGAAAAAAGGGGGATCTTTTAAGTTAAGTTGCAACCCTTAAATGTGTCTTTTATCAGTAGGTATTACTAAGTATTTTCCCCCAAATCAATCTACTGTCATGCGTATATATTGATTGAACTTCTAGAACAGAGTGATTACTTGATACTTTTCTGAATATAAATTGTATTCATTCACTGCATATATACTGAGTACCTACTATGTGTAAGACACCAGACAAGGCTAGTCTTCACTTGTTGGTCTAGCAATGAGAACTACGTTAGCAATGAGAACTTCCTTGCTTTCTAGACTGTTCCGATCAGGTAATTGTTTTGCTCAAGCCTTCATGCACTGTAAATAGTTTTTCAAAGGCCACTTCATAGATGAAGAATGCCCTATCTAAAATTGAAAACTTCCGTCCCATTTTTCCAGCTTAAACCATTCTCCTCTTATTTTTCTTCAAAATATTCATTACCTTCTAATTTCACTTAATTTAGTTGTTCATCTTATTATTTGTTTTCCCCACTACAGTGTAAGCTTAAGGGGGGGAGTAGAGATGTTTGTCTCTTTTCTTCTCTCCTCCCCATTATTTTATTTCTAGGGTCTGAATAATCCTAGGCACTTAGAGCTCAATAAATAGTTCTTGAATAAACAAATGAATGAAAATGGCCACTATTTATTTGGTTTTTGACAAAGATGTCTTTTTTTTTATATCACACAGATATTAGCCTTTTCTTAACTTTGATTTTGATTTTGGATAAACTCATAATTTTTCATTTTTCCAGTTGCTTACTTGAGTTTTGTTTTAGAGCCCTTCTCTTCTCATTCTGTATGTTCTCCTTTGTTATCTAAGGTGCTGGTTCAGAACTAAACCCTCTCCATTACATCCCATACTCCACTGCCTAGAAGTCTTTTCTACCTTGAGCACCTCAAATTGAGTATGTCCCAAACAGAAATTATCACCTCCCCTGAACGCCTGCTGTGGATTCATAAGCTCCATCTTCATTGATAACATCATTAATACTCAGTCTCCTAAGCTAGCAACGTCTGAATCCTCGGTTCCTCTTTCACATGATCTGATGAATGTGACCTCTCCAACCACCTTGACCCCAATTTCCCCATATTCACACTGACCTCTCCAACCTCCTTGACCCCAATTTCCCCATATTCATACTGTCGCTAGCTTAGCCCAGGCCCTTACCCTCCTGCTCTGAGGCAAATGCAAACTTCTCTAAGAGAGGAAATCCCAGGGACTTACCACACCTACAGCTTCATTTGGAGAAGAGAAGAGTAGGTCTTTCCAGGGCAAGTTACAAAGCCTTGTGCAGATGGTGGGGCGGGGTGGGGGTGGGGCAGAAGCTATATCACTACATGATCCTATGATCAGAAAAAGCTGGACAGAATCACATGTGGGCTGGACATAGACGGGTGGGGTGTGGTATTCTCTGAGATGGCTGGTGAAAACAGGAGTAGCAAGCTCTGACTTGGGGACCTGGCCAGCTGGGTCTCTGTGTGGTTAGCAGCTGACCTGGCATTTAGAGCTGGGCCACAGTGATCTCAGAATCTCCCAGAATTATAATAGCTGGCAGGTTCACTCTTTGATTGTGATTAAGTGACACCAACCACCCGCCCTCCCACACACAACTCAAAAAACAAAAACTAACTTCGTAATCTTATCTAAGTTCAGAGGAAAACAAGGTCACTATGTAAACCACAAAAAGTCACATGTCCCCTTTCGAGTTCATATGAGCTACCCCTGCTTCCATACCAGTTACAGCTTTAGCCTCATTCTAGTCATCCCTTATGCTAGATATGATTTAAGGCACCCAATCATAGAAGTACCTCCTCTTCCAGAGAGTATCCAACCTGGAGCAAAGCCTTGCTTTCTTGAGCCCTCTCACAAATCACCCAGCACCAGCCCAAATCACATCAAAAGTCCTCTCCAACGTGGTCTTACTGAGATGGCTCAAGGAACAGCTGCCCAGCTCTAGTTTGTTCTTCATGGTCTCTGCAGGGCATGGACTCTGGTATGGGAATTCCACGCCGTATTTAACCGAACCAATCAAGCCATTTCTTTTAGGCAACCTTAGAGGCTGAGTAGGCAAAGAAAAGATGGGTGACTCCGTGTTGGAAGCCTAAGAAATACACAGTACACAATAAAGACCTCTTTTCCTGGGGGAATAAATATGAAGTTATGTTTAAAGTCAATGAAACTACATGCTAGGAATAAAACTGATTTACATCACAGTTTAAGGTATGAATACTTCATTTGTATAATATTTTCCATTGAAATATTTTGAATTACAGACCAGGAAAACTCCCCCTTTTAGTCTTACATTCTGTACTTTCTCCAGGAGATGGACACTGATATTGTTGGCCTCACTTAAGAGACTGGCACTCTCATAGCAGTTTATGAATCTTTCCCAGCCTTGCTGAGGATAATGAGCAAACAGAAATATAGAATTTTAAGGCAGTTGACTTACTTATGGGGCCAATAGCCCTTATGTTTGTTCTACTTAAATCTCCATGTCTGCTTTACCAGAATGTACTACCTGAGACTCCTCCATGCAAAGGATTTGGATACTGTCATATATTCAGTATGTATACAGGAGTGCCACCAATAATTTGTGGGAAAACTTATATTTTACTTTACTGATAGTCAGAAAGAAACAACAGCAGTGCTTAAATAATAATAGTGTACCAAATTATGAAATTTATTTCTCTTTGTCAAATCTCTGTGTGTCTGGTGGTGGGCTAGCCATAGATATGGTCTGGGGTCTCCCTCATGAGGTCAAGCTCAGTCAAGTCCAGTTATTCTAGAAAAACAGCATGATGAATCCCTCAGTGGAGGAACAAAAACCCATGAATACCAGTTGAAACATTATTTTGTCTAAGTATGCAGCTTCCTCGAGGTGTACATGGTAATATGTACCATTAGACCTGACAATATAGAGGTTGTGGGACGAAAATCTGAGAAGACAGGTCTTAATGCTGCCGACACCCTGAGAAGATAAATGATAGTTTTGTAGGAAGAGGTAAGAAATAAACTCCCAGAAACAAACAGTGACGATGACTATGTCTTCACAGCATCATTCATGGATTCACTAGCAAAATTGCAGGGTTCTGGCAATTTCTGAATGGAAACATTACCTGAGCAGAGAAGACTGCTGCTATAATCAGAGAAACACCTTAGGACAAGGGTTTCTTACCCTGGTTGAGTATCAGATTCCCTGAGGAGCTTTAAGATCAATCAATTAATTTAACAAATACATTGTGGCAGATTGAATTATGGCCCCCAAAAGACGTCCACTTCCTAATCTCCAAACATGTGATTATGTTACTTCAGGGACGTTGCAGATGTGATTTAATTAAGGATCTTGAGATGGGGAGATTATCCTGGATTACCTGATGGCCTCAATGTAATTGCAAAATCTTTATCAGAGTGAGGCAGGAAGGTCAGAGTCAGCAAAGGAGACATAACTGAAGCAGAGGTCCGAGTGATGTGGGGTCATGAGCTGAGCAATGTGGATAGCTTCTAGAAGCTGGAAAAGGCAAGCAAATGTGTTCCTCCCTAGGACTTCCAGAAAGAACATAGTCCTACCTACTCATTTAGACTTCTGATGTCCGGAACTGGTAAGAGAATAACTTTGTTTTGCTCTATGTCACTAAATTTGTGATTTATTACAGAAGCACTAGAGAATTAATAAATACACTTAACTAGATTCCATGTCATAAGTCACAAAGGTAACAGTGTTTATCACCACAAATATATAAAATTAAGATAAAAAAGAAAAAAATTTCCTTCCTCCTCTATTTGGCACCTCCCCAAAACTTACCCCCTGAGGTGCCTGAGTTTTTCTATAAACACCCAGTGCCCAGTGCTGGTATTTCTAGCTCTTTGGTTAACTATTTTTTAATTTACAGCAGTTAAGTATTAGGTACTAAGGTTTTTTCATTTGCTTACATTCCCCTACTGCCTTGTTCTGTCACTGAAAATGGCAGATTGCACAAATGGCCACAAATCATTGCCTCCCTCTGTTCAGGCCCCTTTGAAGAGTGATTTGCAATAGTTCCCATTAGGAGCTGGATTTTACTTCCCAAATGAACGTTGGGCTTGGCCAGGTGACTTGGTGTGGCCAATGGGACAACAGCAAATACAGCTCAAGCAGAGACTATTGGGAATTCTACCATGATTGAGAGCTAGGCCAAACCATGCCAACCCTAACTGGAAGAAACTGCCACCCTCCTCACAGAGTCATGATAAATAATAATAGGAGGTTGAAGCCACTAAGTTTCCAGATAACTTATTATAAAATAAAAAGTAAACATCCATTAACTAAGACTTTCAACACCTTTTCAGGTGCCAACAGAATTTGACTTCTCTCTCTGGGTCTGAATTTTTGAATGGAATGATGTACAGATAAAATCTATATCAGGCTGAGGCACTCTATGGTTCAGTCTTCATAAGCAGTCACGTTCAAAGATACAACAGTAAAAGAAACAAGCAAATAAATAGGTTGATTAAGTTAAAAGCAACTAAAATAATTTCTGAAGGTCCTTGAGAGAATACCAAAGGGGAACTACATTCATAATACACTGCAAAACTTCTTTTTTTAAAATGTTTTTTTAAAAATTTTTTTTGTATTTATGAGAGACAGAGACAGCGTGAGCAGGGTAGGGTAGAGAGGGAGGTACAGAATCCGAAGCAGGCTCCAGGCTCTGAGCTGTCAGCATAGAGCCCGACATGGGGCTCAAACCCACAAACTGTGAGGTCATGACCTGAGCCGAAGTCAGACACTGAACTGACTTAGCCACCCATGCGCTCCAACACTGGAAAGCTTCTTAAAATCTTTTGTGACAGGTTTTTTTCTTCCTCCGTATTTCCATATATGTCAACTGTCCCCAAATCCAAAGCTCCCTCTTCTCTAAGGTGTCCAGAATCTTTGCACCATGTCCACGCACTTCATTGATTGAGTCTACTTCTTTGGCCCCTTCTTTCTAGAGTAATTCCCTGCCTTTGCCAATAAAGATTTGCAAGCTGGCAAGCACTCATCTGTTTTTGAACTTATCCATTACTTCATGCCAACTGACATCAGGAATGAAGTTGGAAAGATGGAACAATCTGTAGAAACTGGTTATGGCAGTGGGGGTGGGGTGGGCAGAAGTCATGGAGATATCTGTGAAGATGTATGATGTAATACTATTTCTGCCTCTGTCTCACAAGAACCTATGGTAAATAAAGACACTGGTAAAATTTACAGCTCAGTTTGAATAAAGTGGCTGAGAAGATTATGGCAAATTAATTAAAAAGCTTTCTGAAAAAAGAAACCCTAATAATATAGAATGAACATTTCACAAGATCTCAGCTGAACATGGAAAGTGCTGGTGATCATGGGTGACAGATTAAAATGAGGCATAAATCTTGACATTGATAGACAAACATGTTTATTATTATCAAACATGTTTTGTTATAAATTTTAAGGAACTTTGGGGTAACTGGGTGGCTCAGTCAGTTGAGCACTCCACTTTGGCTCATGGCATGATCTCATGGTTTGTGAGTTTGAGCCCTGCATTGGGCCTTGTGCTCACAGTGTGGAGTTTGCTTGGGGTTCTCTCTCTCTCTCTCTCTCTCTCTCTCTCTCTCTCTCTCTCTGTCACTTCCTCACTTGCACTCTGTCTCTCACAATAAATAAACTTTAAAAATTTTAATAAAAAAAGAAAATTTAAGAAACTGTGCTAGAAGAACAGAGTAATAGATATAATTTCTAAGTCACTGGAGTAGAATGAAATTTAAGACAATTCAACCAGTTCAGTTCAAGACAAGAACTATTTCAATTAAAACAATGTTAATCTTATAAACCAATTTGGGATGAATTGATATCTTCCTAGTTTTCAGGCTTTCATGCAAGCAAATCTTTCAATATCTCCCCAAAATGGCTTCTCGTTTCTTCTTTGTAATTGTTGAATGTTTTCTTTTACATTTATTCTAGGTGCATAACTGCTATACATTGCCATAAATGAGAACATAACCATAGCTTTTGATATTTTTAGTATTTTTATATTTATTTAAAATCATAAGTTTCCACATTTTACCAACACTTTAGTGAAATTCTTAATGATTCTAAGAGATTTTCACTGGCTAAGTATATAATTTTATTGATTAAAAATAATCATTTCTCTCCTCCTTCCACTAGTTATATCTCTTATTTCTGTTTCATATCTTATGAATTTGCCAGACTATTCGGAACAATGTTATATAATATTTGAGATGAGACATCCTTTACTTTTCTTGTTTGAAAATTGTAATGGAAATGCCCTTGGCATTTCACCATGAAACATGATGTTGGTTCTTAGCTAAAGAGAAGAACTACTTATTCTAATTGAGGAATTACCTTTGGTCAAAATTTAAAATAATTTTTAGAAAATTAATAAATACTGAAAAAAATTAATGAGTATGGAGTGTTGAACTTACAGCTATTCTTTAAAGCAACTAGAAGAGACTGGAACATATTTTTAATATAACTTGAGTGTGTCCAATTAGATTAAAATCTTTCATCAGTAGTACACCACAGGCAGGAAATTTCTCCACCACATGTAGGACATTTATAATGAATAGGAGTGTGAACGTACAACAGGAATTTTGTGCTCTCGCTCTGTTTCTCTTCATTTATGCATAATAACTCAAGTGCATGCTTTTGAATATTATGCTTATTCAATTATTTTTGAGTTTCTGTCACAAATATTTTTTCCTCTGTAGGTTGTAATACATCAAATTTGATTAATGCCGAAAGCTCTGACAGATATGTTAGTGAGTTAATTTGTACCTCTTAAATGTTTGAAATTTATATAGTTAGTTGACACTCTGGCTATGGCAATAAAATACTGAGAAATAAAAATACAAGCTTGTTCTTAGTCAACGTATGTTTTTTTGTGTCGGCACCATAAAATTCCACACTTGTGAATTTTGTTCTAACTCTGTAATCTTATTGGTAGTAACAAATACAGATTTCTCTGAGTTCAAAAGTAACAACCTAAAGACCTAGTTTTGTTTGGTTTGCTTGGCTTTTCCGGTTTCACTTCTAGAAAAAAATTTATTTATTAAAATAAGTCTGTTTCCGTATCTCCATTTGAGGATTTGCCTTTAATAAGTTTTGTGGAAAATGTGTAGATTCTCTCTGCTCTCTAGTTCATGGATTCACAGCCCTTATTGAATACCTACTATGTGCTCTACATGCTTGAGATAATTCATGAATAAAACAGAGATCCGTATCCTAGAGAAGGGTACATGCCTGCAGACAATAAACAGGAAGTATACACATGAATTATGTGGAGTGTTAGATGATAAGGGGTAGGGGGCAGAGAGGAAGTGTAGAGTGCAGGATAAACAAAGTCCTCAGTATAGCCCTCTCTGGGTGGGGTTTGAGGAAGGACTTGAAAATGGTAGGGAGTTAGCCAAGTAGATGTTAGAGGGAAAACGAGTTCCAGACAGAGGGAAGAAGTAAAGCCAATATCCTAAGGCAGAATTATGCTGGATTGTTGGAGAAACAGCAAAGAGACCACTGTGGCTGAAACAGAGTGAGTGAAGGGAAGACTAGAAGAATCCAGAAAGGTATTGGTGGGTGAATTACAATCACTGTAAGGATTCTGGCTTTCATGGAGGCCATTGGAGGGCTTTGAGCAAAAGCTTAACACCATCTAACTTAGATTTATCAAGGATTCTATTTGCAGGGCTGAGCGGCCTGTAAGGGCAAGGGTAGATGCAGTGAGATCTTTTAAAAGTTATTTTAGAATTAGAAAACAAAAGTTATTTTAGTATCTAGTCCACAAGTGATGGTGCTTCTGACCTGGGCAGCAGGGCAAGTGGGGAAAAGTGGTCAGATTCTGGGTTTATTTTGAATGTAGAGCCAGCAGGGTTTCCTAATCTATTAGATGAGGGTTTTCAGAGGGAAGAGTCCAAGATTCCAAGGGCTTTGCCTGAGCAGATGGAAGGATGGAGGTGGCACTCACCAAAGTGGGGAAGGCTGCCCGTGGAGCAGGTGTGTGCAGAGGAGGGGAAATCAGGAGCCCAGAGTGGGACTTGTTGAGCTCAAAATTTCTAATAGACCTTGAAGTAGAGATGCCAAGTAAAGGGTTGGATATATGTGCAGCTAGAGGTAGACTTGTAAATTTGTAGTCACCAGCATTTAGAAGATATTCAAAACCGTGTTTCAAATCTTAATTCTATATCCTGGACAATGCACAGAAGAACATTCACTTAACAGATGCAGTAGCTGTGGCACAAAGCAAAAAGTCTAAAAATGCCTAAGCTCTATAGATCTGGATTCTTCTCAGGCAGGACAGAGCACACACTCACTGGTCTGTGTTGTGTATGTGGGCCATGCATCACCTTACAGTCTAACGTTAAAGCAAACATTATAATCCAACATTACAATCAATACAAATTCATTAAAATAAAACTCTATGCACAATCCCACCCAAAAATCTCCACTGTCTCTGTTTTTCATGTTGGCCTTTAGATCTTGTCCCTTTATTTATTTTCATAAGAAAGTTGCAATTTTAAACCAATGTGCTCATGTAACACTGTATAATGTTTTCTATATTATCTTTTAATTTCCTAGTTGTTACTTTGATTGTTTTGTATGCTGTTGAGTTGATATACCATCGTTTCCTTACCTCCCAGCAATATGCAAACTTGACCAAAGAGTGTTCTTACAATTATACAAAAATGATAAATCAGGCTTATGGGGGAAAGACTGAAAGGAAATGTACAAAAGGGATTAGTTTTCCTTGCTGTCAGCCCAGATTCAACATCCTTCAGAAAGTTTTCCTTGGCGCTTTAACTGGGTTGAGTGCCCTCCTAATAGTGTCCAGCACCTCCTACTTCCGGCCACATGGTAGCTGTGACCTGTGGGGCTGTCGCCCTTGCACACCACCAGCTCTTTGAGTGAAAAGACAGCTGTGTGCTTGCTCACCATTCTTGCTGCTCAGTAAATCTCTATACAATCAAATATGGATAAAAGAATGAACACTGAACGCTGTGCTATGAATGGGTGGGAGAACAATTAGCATCTCAAAATTCATGCTCCAGGATCCCAAATCTCCTTTACCATAAACATTTTATATTTAAAATGGCTCATATGTGAGTAGAAACATGCAAAAGACAAGTCAAAAGAACTGAAAATCTTAAAGAGTTACTCCCCTCCTTTCTAAAAGCACAAGTAGTGTCTAAGTAGCACCAGCAGGGAGTATGGTATACTAGTTCTAGCTTGCTGCTCTGCTGGGACATTACTTCCTGGCCCTCTTGTGATGGGGTAGCATAACGCCATGTCCAGAATGTTCTAGATATTGGCTTTTCTATCATCCAGGTCCCAGAGTGAGAACCACATGAAGCAAACGTCCCAGTCTACTGGAAATGGACGTGTTCTACAAGTAAGCAATGAACCTTTGCTGTGAGACAAACTTGGCTTCATCAGACCTTAAGAAGAGACAGCCATTGAGCTCTAAACTTGAACACAGCACAGGGAAATTAACTACCTCTCTAAAGACAGAACAGAACTTAAATGCTGAATGATTATAAGAGGAAGCCCTTCCACTTAGCCACCACAGTACCTACTCACCCTTCCAGATGGCTGGAAACCTGACAGCCATCTCTCCTGTGGCCTTTACTCAGACCTGGTTAGACCAACAGTTTTGCTTAATAGGTTAGTAATGGGAGGCAGTTCTTGAATGTAACACTGGGGCCTTCTGGACTTTTCCTATGTAAGTCCAGAGGTTGTGGTATTGACAGAAATAGGACATGGCCCATCAGATTACCTCAGCATCTTTGTCAGCCCTAAATGCCAGTAGCTAGATTGATACTTATCACTTTCTGAAGTACAGGCAGTAAAAATAAGAGTTATAAATGTCAGTTTTGATGGGCGTTTTAATACCTCTGATGGTTCCCAGTGGAGGAAACCAGGAGGCTCTTAACATGGCAGTTCCTTGCCTTACCTGAGACCCGATAAGGACCTGCAGTAACTGGAAGCTTGTGGAGAATTTTTAGGGGAAAGCAGCTCCAGGATCCTTGGGAAGTGCCAAGCTTAGTGTCAAAAGGGCTGGGTCTGAGCATCAGCTCTGTCACTCTGACTTAAGACACCAGAGGAACCGATTTGGAGAACTTTGGCAAATATCTGAACCAGTACTGCCTCATTGATAAAATGTCAGATTATGAGGATTTGTGTGAAAAGTTCATGAGATAAGGCCTATGAGAACTCAGAGCTATCCAGGCTCAGAGAGATTAACTTCTTCACTCCTCAGGTTCATTCTATTGATCTTGTCCCTGACTGAGATGGGTAGCTGTCAGAGATGCTTTCAGAGACAGCTCAAGGCTAAATTCATTTTTTAAAATCCCAAAGGATGAGTATCAAGCAGCGGCCATTTTGGGTGTTGGCTCAGGGGTCTTTCCTATAAATAAATGTAAACAGTCTATCACATAATTGGCCATTGGTATTCATGGTCTAGCCTCAGGCCATGAACTCTGGTGACTTCTGTCATTCTGTGCAATTTGGGCACATTCTCATCAGGACCTTTGGTCTCTGAGAGGCAGTGGCCCACAGCCTTCCTGGTCTTACTGCTTGGCTCCTGCAAATAATGGAGAGGTCTTCTCCTAACAGAGCGTTTCTGCAGCATGAATGCGCAGAAGCACGATGCTAATGTTTTAGCTGAAACTCCCGGCTCTACCTGACAACCGGGTGCCTGGGGATCATTGGTCAGCTCTCGTCTAAGTTCTGACATTCACTGAGCTAGGCCAACTTGTGGTGGAGCCTTACATTTGAAGCAGAAATCACTTCAAAGAACTGACTTAGAATTAACCTGTGGGTGCTGGCTCCAATCAAGCAGTTCCCAAAGCACAGGTGATGGAGCATCGGTCTTGAGTATGTACCTCAAATCTTCCTAACTTAGTATTTATGGATCCTCTAAGAGATTATCTAAAGAGATTTGTGGTTTACTTTGCCCTCCTCCATAACTCTTGTCCCTAGACCTTATTGATTCAATGGCAAAAACATCTCTCCAAGAAATTTTTGTTTAACCTTGTTTTACATTTGCTTCACCTAAAAAATTTCTACTCAAATATATTAAAGAAGAGAATTTATTTCCATTTTCCTTCATGTGTGTGGGTCAAGGTAAGGAAAATATAATTTGGAATTCTCAAAGTCCTTAGATACAAAAGTCAAGCACTTAAAAGAGAGTTTTCCTTTTCTGACAATGGAGGATACACTATTTACTCTCCCTTGGGCTTTGAGATCCCCAGTCAATTAAGGGGCCATTTCCTTCCCACATTTACCGAACACTTACTACTTGTCAAGCATCTTGCATACGCCATCATGTTAAAGACTCCCTAACAGCTCTGTGAGGTAGGTACTTTACCCTTGTTCTGCTGACAAAAACATAGACCAGGGAGATTAATGCGTAGAGTCACTTAGTTGGTAAATAGCATAGTCTGGGTTTGAACTCTGGGCATCTCACTCCAGAGGTGGCGCTACGGTCTCTCACTGGCAGCGATAAAAGATTGATTCCAAAATCTTGACAAATGGATTTGAGCCATTTTCCCAGGAATGAACAGAGAGGAGAAAGGGGGTTCTAGGAAGGCAGGGGAATAAGAAAACTTGAGAATGGTTTGAGGTATCCCTGTACATATCAGAGGACACAAGGAACTGATCCGGACGCTGGAATTACCCTTCATGGAAGTTATTCTTTCCAGAAACGTGGAACTGCCTCCCAGTGGGGAATGGTTAAATGAAGGATGGTTTATTCATACAGCAGAATCCTTTAGAGCCCTTAACAAGCCCAACGGTCAATACAGCATGTCTCTGTGTCGTCTAGTAGTTAGTCTCTTTCCTCTCTTAGCAAATGGGGAAAAATAATAGTACCTAAGTATTAGGGATATTGTGAGAATTAATATAGCAACCATGTGAAATGTTTCAAAGTGTGCCCAGAACATGGTATGCATCCAGTAGCAGTTAGCTTTTAGTATATATATGACATTACATGACATGAAAAGATGTCCATGATATTTGACCTAAAAGAGGAGAGACTAGGGGCGCCAGGGTGCCTCAGTCAGCTGGGCCTCCGACTTCAGCTCAGGTCATGATCTCACAGTTTGTGAGTTTAGGCCCGGCACTGGGCTCTGTGCTGACAGCTCAGAGCCCAGAACCTGCTTCAGATCCTGTGTCTCCCTCTATCTCTTCCTGGCTCACACTCTGTTTCTTTCTCTCTAATAAATAAATAAACTTCAAAAAAATTTAAAAAAGAAGAGGGGAGGCTATGAAACAGGGTGTCCAATATGATTCTATTTTTGTAAATATGGACCTGTGATATGAAATATGTGGAAGTATACACATTATAATACCAAGAGTGTTAATCTCTGTGATTGTGAGATTATTTTTCTTATATAGTATATAAGTATATATACATAAGTATATACATAAATATATAAATATATATAGTGACCCCCCTTTATCTATTTCACCCTTCCCCCACCCTAGGTAATTTTTATAATTAAAAAAAAAAGTTGGTTTCCATTTTGGTAAAAAAATAAAACAAAAATAAATAACCTCTGGGAGAAAAAACCAATACCCTACAGCTCCAGTTTCACCTCTGGTTTCTGAGTTCAAAGTCAAGTTAGTGAAGACACAGACAAAACGTGTCTCAGTTCTGTGTTCTTAGCCAAGTCATTTAACCTGGGTCTCAATTCCTTGTAGGATTATTGCAGAAAATGAAACGAGAAAATACCTGAATGCACCTGAGCTCTCTTCGGGGGCTATTACTCATCGTCTCTTTTGCAGGCTTTGGAAGGAGCATTTTGTTTGCAGGACTTAGAACCGTGATGACCAGAATTTTGCAAATAACAACAATAATGACAAAATCCTGTCCAAACCTCAATAGCGCTCTTCATTATGTTAAACAAACTGCGTGTGCAAGAATCCCAGTATTTAAAAAGTCCTCTAAATGAATATTATCTCCATCTACTGAGATGACGATAGGCATTTAGTGCCCGCACCCACGGCATCTTCATGAGGAAATGAACCGTGGACTCTCCAAACCCCACTCACATGTTCCAAACTTTCCCCTGTATCATTTACAGTATGTATTATTCAGCAGACTGTGTACCGTTAAAACCACAGGAGACTCATTTAGAATAGGAATATAGGACAGAAGAAGGCAAGAAAACGGTCTCTTTCTTCCTGTTTCTCTCTCTGTGTAAGAGCTTGTCCCAAAGTCTCTTTTGATGATAAGATATTAATGCCCCAAGACATCTCAAAAAAATAAATCTTCCTTTATAGCCAAACATAAATATCACAATGGAAGAATTGGGTGTGCAAGTGTACAAACGGGCAAAAGTTCAAATCGTTAGTCCTTCGGTGGTTTTAACTCAAAATGATTAAAGCCTTAGACTTCTCAATCATGAGTCATGACTTTTATTTTGGTCAACTTCCAGATGCAAAAAGTGATATAGTTTAGATAGATATTTTATTTAAAATTCAACGATAGCAATAAATTTATCTATTTCAAATCTGCTAGACTAAAAGCTGACTGCCCTCTGGTGGGCTGTTACTAAAATATTTAGCACCTCTTCAGCTGAATTACTTTATAAAATACTGCACAGTACCACAGGACAGTTTTACCATCCCATTCATGTAAGCAACAAAATTAGTTGGGCACATGAGAAAACATTAAAAAGTTAAATATTCTTTATTAATATGAAAGCACATTATAACTTGAGTTTTCCTAATTTCTATTTTTAAAATCTGTTTTAAGTGTAAATTTATTTTAGTTTCAGACGTTAGTGAAAGTGGTGGAAGTAAAGCATACAATTTTTGGAATTCCGTTTCCATTTGTGGCATATCTGCGTTTGATATGTGTATTGTTTGTCAGTTGTTAAGCGATGGAAAAAGTAAAGTGTTTGCCACACTTGCGTTCTGTTTCCTGTGGCTGCTCAAGTGTAATTTTACTGTTCGAAAGAAAGAAGGGATAGAAATGAAATAATTATATTCTTGACAAAAAAAAGATTATATTGGTTCAGGGGGAAAAAAGCGTTAAAAATACTGCATCAGTGTAGAAGAGGGGGATGGTTATAAAGAGAAAAGCATATTTAGGGAGTACTGATAAGACACTTTGGAATTTAAAACAACTGCAATGCTTTCAATCTTGTCACACCACAGGATCTCATTCTCCTCTGTTTGCAGTTCCCCCCAAAACATAAACTCCAGTAAGCTGACCTGTCAGGCGTGCAAACTAACTGAATTTTTTAGTCTTCATCTAGCTGTTTGGATTGTATACATTAACAACCTCTGAGGCATCTCTAGCCTCATTTTGTAAGACATGATCGCGAGCTGAGAATTCCAACTCACATTTTAAATGATTTCCTCAGCACATATCTCATACTTATGCAAACAAATCACGTGAGTAATATTTGAACTCACATTAACAGAGTAATTTAAAAAAGATAAAGACTGGGCATATAAAAGTCAGGAATCAGCAAACTACTTTAAAAAACTCTTAAGCGTTTCTGTAAGGAAAATGAAAAAGAGCACTGAGCAATTAATCTGGTCAATTTCATCAGTATCTATAAATATCTGAAAAATTCAATTTAACATCCCCCCCTTCTTGGTAACATTGTTTCTTGCCCATGGTATAAAGATTAATTTATTAACTCTGAATTTCACTTCACATTTGCAAATGGAATCTTAAAGAAGACAGAAAACTCTCCCTTTGAAGCAACGGAATTGAAGATTGCAATCAAATTAGTACGTTAGCATAATTTTGTGATTGCAAATACTGAGGTTTAAGAGAAACCAGAGGAATATTTAAGTACATGCAGATCCCCCAAATTCAGCCTGTCAGAAAGAACGTGCAGTAGAAACTAGAGTGTATTTCTTCAAAATAGTCAAGAAAACCACACAATGTAGCACGCTACCTGCAACTATTTTGGTGTACGTTAACACATTTTATGTTTGCTCTTAAACTAATTAAAGTATGAAATGGATTCAAGATGCCACTTTGGTGAGATTTGCCACTCCCATCCAATACATAGGAAATGGAAATATACAAGTGGTGAATGCCCATCAGTGAATTATTGCTTTAAAATTAGAGTAAAATTTGCTGTTTTATGAAGGTTTAGTTTAAAAGTGGTAACGGCAAACCAGGCTATCCATTTTCTCCGCACCCTGCAGGGACAGCACTGGAGTTAAGGCTGCTTTCAGAGGTTTTGCTTTCTGTCCCCCTCTCCTTTGACACCCCATACCCCACCTCTTCAGCCTGAGGGAATTAGAAATCTCCATGTTCGGTTGAGTTGTTGGTACAGTTTTGCATTTAAAAATTATTTAAATTATAGATCCTGGGCATTGAGATTGTTCATGCCAAGTTTTCAAGTGGGTTTCAGAAACATTGGAATGGAAATATATGCGTGTGTAGGTGAATCTCTGTCTACACAGAGTAAAAAAAAAAAAAAGTCATTTTACCTAGCATTTCTAGGTACACAGAAACCAAATAATTCATGCATTTGTGTAAATATATATAATCGTACAACTGCCTCTGAACTCGCAATAGTCTACACCCATTAAATCAATATTTTTCTAGTTTAAAATGTGATTTTTACATTTTGAATGCGTATCGGCTAATTGGAGTTTTGCGACTTGTGATCTGAAAGCTGGATTTATCCTCCACTGCACATTCCTCTTTCCGGCAACAGAGGGCACTCTGTCGTTTGCCAAGGAGCTCAGCTATGCAAGGGGCCTTGGGCTGGGAGAGCAGCATCTGATAGATGAGGTTTGCACAGAGTTTGTCCCAATAACAGGCAGAAGCTCTTCCAACTGGTCAGTATGTAATTTATTAGAAATGCTACTGATCATTGAAACAACATACCTGAATGAAAGAGAACCTCGTGATTTACAAAAGTCGGCTGCAAGTGACTTTTAAGTCAGTGGTGTGTTATTATTTGAGCATCACCCAAATGGTTAGTATTAGAAATCATCATATGCATAAACCCAGATGCATGCTCAAATTCAAGCTCACCTTGTGGAGAGAGTGATAGCTTTATTTATGCTGCCCCCCCTTGCACCGGATGCGGGAGTATCTTCAGTGTGCCTGCTTCAGTACAACTTAAATATCTTATAGCTGTTTTAGATTTGATGCAAGAAAAATGAAAGAATTCCTTGTATGGTAATCCATCTGGGTCATAATTGACATATTAGAGAGGGTCTAGCTTTTCTCTCTGCCACAGGTTATAGAGAAAATTTCAGGCGCTGGTGCTATTAATTTTTCACCAGTCAAAGGCACTAAATTTAAACTGAAAACTTGAAAGAATGAAAAAAGATGCACTTCAAGAAAATTAGATTTTCTTGGGCTATTTGTCCAAGATCTACATTTACTGATATGTAATTTATTAGACACTTCAACACAGCGAAGTAATCATAACCAGGCAGTACAAGGGTTGCGTTTTACTGTCTGTGGCAGACAAGTTTTTACAAATGTCTTAAAGCCTTTGGGGAAGCAACAGTGAGAAATCCTAATCGACACCAAAATCAACATATTTGACAGAACCGTGTACATTATTATGGCCCATTATTTTAAATGAGAGTATTCCATCTCAAGAACTGGAATGATACCACAAATAATAGATTAATGGGAATGTACAAGCCAAACAGCACGACAGAAACTGCTCAGACTTAGAAAAAAAAGAGAGCTTTTGGGGATACAGATGTGTTCTAAAAATCCTCTTAGGAGAAAATGTGCGTCATTATCACAGAAGGAAAGAGATGCAACCTTTTCTTGTGTCATATGTATGTTTATGTAATATTAAGGAAGATGAAGCAAATATTTAACAGCTAGGATACTGCATACGGCTGACAATAATTCCTTTATCGTCTACCCGACCAGAAGATAAGTGCCATTTTCCTTCTTTTGCAAATATATTTGCCAGCAGCTGTTTCAACATTTATAAAGACCATTTCCACTGATTGCCAAATAACCATAAATTCATTTACGCATATTTTTGCGTTGGAGGCATAAAAATAATTACATGTCTGATTAAATCCACTTATGCCTTCATGTCTTACTAAATCTATAATAGATATGAATTGTTACAATGCATTACATCAAAGTGCATAAATAATACAATGCAGATGTAGAGTCCAGCTCTCCCGCAACAGAACAATAATTCACACAAACACAGTTGGGACACATTATTAAAAATAATTTATTGTAGAAATTGTTCTGGAATGTCTGACACATAAAAGTGGGATTTCAGCTACACGGCCGGAGAGACTGTCTTTGCTTCCCATTGCGTCACCATCCTGAAATACATGCTAAATAATTATTTGGTGAGCTTGTCGCTAGAATAATTAAACTGAAAACTCCATTTCTTAATATGCAAACAATGGGATGTCATATATATGTGTGTGTTAGTGTGTGTATATGTATATATATACACACGCACACACTTCTGACTTTGCTGTATTCTTGAGGTATGTAAGTTGCTCCTCCCCCCCCACCTCCTCCCCCCACCCCATCACTCCATCCGCCCCCACCCACCTCCTCTGCCACTTGGAACCAAGGTAATTTAAATGATTACAGTATTTGGGGAAAGGCTCTAAGGGACTCATCAAAGTTAAGAGTCGCAATGCTTAGAAACAACAGTTTGGTTCCACTCTTCACTCCCTGAAATAGAGCTGGCATTTTGCTTTCTTTTGATTGAGACTCAGCTTATAATAACTTTAATCACATAATATTTAACCATATTTGTTATACCACAACACTTGGTAACACTTCATTTTGAGTGTCCCAGCATTATTAATTCATTTGGTATTCATTGTAATAACACAGATCATAATGAACTCATTTGGTATTCATGTGGATGTCATAAGTACTTCCATAGGAATTCTATTGCATTGCAGCATTAATTAAACACACTCTAATTTCCTCAGGAAAACAGGAATATACTGTATTTCTTAAGTACCCGGTCTTTCCACAGCACATACACCAGGGTGTTTTATCAAGTCCTACGTAGCATCATCTGTGTATGCCTTTATGAACACACCAAAATCAGAGTCTGGATTTTTGCAGATCATGATAGATTTCCTTAATATCAGCATTTCATGAATGCAGAGAGAAGTAGTACCTATAATCGCATTTCTTGTGCAAAGAAGAAAACAACCCTACATTAATTTTCAGAATCTCAAGGACAGATAACATCTTTCTTTAAAAACACACACACAAGTAACAAATACCCAGAGAACGAAAGCCATCGAACAGAGGCAGCTTTGCTCATGTGCCCCCCTCCACCCGCTTTCCCAGATCCCAGAGATTCCCGTTGCTTTGAGGACTTGCTCCTTATATCCGCTATTGTGTATGCCACTGTGTGATGTCATTGACTCAGCAAGGGAAAATCACCAGCCCTCATCAGCACCCTGAGATGGCAAATGAAGTGCCTTATCGAAGAATAGTATGAAGCCATCTTAAAGAGAGATCTTCTAAGATTTTCTAACCTTCCATCGCATCAAGTTTTCTAAAGCAATACAGGCTTTTAATGTGTTCATAAGAGGAGCTGATCCCCAATCCCTTTCCTGCCAGCAGAGACCAGTCACAGTTCTCAGTCCGTCTTACCCCTTATGTTAAAGAAAAATGATACCAGGTTTGAAAGAATGCAAGATTCTGTCATGAGTTGCAGCTTGAAGCCCCGGCAGTTCCTATGTTAACATGAGGGACTTCTTGTGTATTTGATTTTTGCTTGTTTCTGGCATACCACTTTATCTGGGAACTGAAATCAGGTAGCAGCATTAGGAAGTAAACCCTTACAGGGAACTACATTTCTCCCGACTTGATGGTGCGTTTCAAGGTGGAGTAGGAAGGGTGGTAAGAATTATTTAACTCTTGAGGCATCTGACTGTACCTCAAAATGGGACTCTCTAAATACCACTTAAACCTCAGCATTATTCGTTATTATTTCTCAGTTACGACATGGACAGACAAACATAGCTTGAAGTAGGACAGCTTTCCCAGGGAAATAGTCTCTCAATGCTGTGAAAGACTTGCAACAGTTCTAACACTTCCTATAAGAATTATAACTTTAAAAATAACGCTGGTATTGCACTCTTCCGAAACAGAAAAGGAGCCTGCAGTTAACGAAGACATCGATTTTTTTTCCAGTACCTTTAGACATAAAGCAGTTATTTTCAATGAATCCCCATGCAGTGAGAAGAGAGAACTCCTTTCACAATTCTAATGCAGTAGAGGAGACAGATCTGGATTTTTCCTCTGATGGTTTGTAACTCGTGTTATCTTTAATAGGAACCATGCATCAAGGTGGGGGAGAGGACGCCATTCCCGGTCTGAGGATGGCAGAATTTCCGGCTGTTCAGAATCTCCCTGACACCTGGGTACAATGGGACAAGTTAAAAATGGTGCCTCCTATGAATTCTAGGCTTTTGTTCATTTCAATATTCAAGGCAGACCTTTCATACATGAAAAGTACTTCAAAGGTATGCATTTATTTTTGTTTGTTTTCGGCTTTCTTTTGCTTTTCCCGGGTTCCCGGTTCTTTCCCTGAGAATAGTTGGTATTAATCTTTGCACTGAAATATTTTTAGTATGCCCGTGCCACTTACCTCGATGCTCCCTGTTTAATAGTGGCAGATTCTGTTTTGCCACTGGTGGCAAACAATTTAATTAGGAACACAAATTGCTGCCTGCTTTATTTCCTCCCCTCCCCCCTGCAAGTGTCTGCTTTTTGTCTAAGAATAAGAAACTACCACTATAAAAATCTCTTTCTTTGAGCTGTCTCTAATGAAACTTCCTGATTCCACTTGTTTCACTGAGCTTTCTCTGCAACAATTTATTCTTTCTTCCTAAACAGATCTTTAGGTATGCGAGGCCGTTTGTAAATTATATGGTGCTGGCAATATCATGAAATATCATGACTGCAGTTTATAGGCAGATGAAGGGGGATGAGTTGTAACAAGAATAAATTACACAAAATACATTGGGGGAGGAATGGGAGAGCACTGGTGCCAGCAAAATTATTAAACTTTAGAGCGGCACTTAATGAGGACACTAAATTAAGTGACCTTACGAATGGACAGACATAGCAAATGGGATTCTACAGGGAATTATCTTCCATTATCTTACAACGAAATGAGGGGACGCAGTATCACAGGCCAAGATCAGAAAAGTACAGGTGAACTGAATATTAGCAAATAAAGCAGTTCACCGAGAACAACTATCCCCTTAGGATCATCCCGAATGTACTACATAAATTCACGTGCTGGTGAAAAGAATGTAATTTATGGTTTGGGGCCATACATTTTACACCCAGTTTTGCCTTTTGACAGATATGTCTGGCCACAAGCATAAAAGCGTGCATTATCTCTGTAATTAGTATAAAGTTATGAAGACTCTTGGGAAGTAGGATATCAGTTGTGTGCTAGAGTCCCCTCTCTACTGATTTGCTCTGCTGGTGAAATGGGATGCTCTTTCTGACTGACCTATGGAGACTAAGTGAAGAATCACTAATACATGGCTGAATATAAATTAGAAAATACAGTCCTAATGTGTAGGAATATGTGTATGTGTATGCATTTTGCTCACAGGTACCTTTTTTATTGAGGTAGAATTAACAAGCTGTAAAGAGCACAAATCTTACATGTTCAGCTCAATGAATTTTGGCATATATATACTACCTTGTAATCACTACCCAGACCGATATTTTCATTACCCTAGAAAGTTCTCTCCTGTTCCTATCCATACTCCTCCAGAGCTAAGCACTCTTCTGACTTCTGTCACCACAGATTGGTTTAGAACATTCTTGAACATATATATGTACACATACACACACACACACATATATGAAATCATAGATACGTACTCTTTTGTGCTTGGGGTCTTTCACACTTAATAAAATTTTTTGCTTTGTCACTATCCTCCATAATTAAGGATTGAGAGGGTTGGGAAAAACATGAAAAGTAACCCGGGAAGTATCCAACAGCTTCCTCCCCTCCGCCCCTTTTTTCCCAATTCTGTTCTGTTCTACATCACTAGAGCTCAGAGGTTAGGAGTGTGGGCTCTGCCTTGTTTCCAGGTTGGAATTTTAGCTCCTTCACTAACACTTGTGTGAACTTGGGGAACTTAAAACCTCAAGTCTTTGTTTTTTAATTAGGAAAATGAGATTGTGGTAGTTGTGAGGAAAAAAATAATCCACATCAAGTGCTCACTACAGTTTCTGTCCATGCAACGATAATATTAAGATCAGTCTAGAATATTCTTTATTTTTAATATTTATTTTTGCATGTGTGCACATGCACGTGCATGAGAGAGAGACAGAGAGTGAGCAGGGGAGGGCAGAGAGAGAGAGAGAGAGACAGACAGACAGACAGACAGACACAGAATCTGAAGCAGGCTCCAGGCTCCAAGCTGTCAGCACAGAGCCCGATGTGGGGCTAGAACTCACAAACTGCAAGATCATGACCTGAGCCAAAGTTGGATGCATAACTGACTGAGCCACCCAGGCACCCCAAGTCAAGAATATTCTAAGTAAAAAAAAAAAAAGGGCTCTTTGCTCTTTGTTAGGCTGCTCACAGACAACATGTAGAAGAATCAAGACTCAGAGGTTATAACAACAATGGTTCTCACTGGGTGTTATATGGAAACCAAATTGACAATATATTATATTTAAAAAAATAAGTGCTAAGTTGTTAAAAAAATAAAATGTACAGTAAAAAAAAAGAAAACAATGGTTCTATTAAAAAAGTCAGCACAAAAACTGCTTTACCACATCCCAATAGGGCAAATAAAGTTGCTGATATGAGTGATTTCCTTGGTACATCTGTGTCATTACTGGTAATTTTTGAATACAGGAAACACTTTTGGTAAAAACACTTGGTAAAAATAGATATATATATTGCGGCTTTCACAATTACCAATGCATATCTGAGACAACTGCTAGTAAGAATGGATAGATTTTAGAATTAGAAGGAAACTTAAAAAGCATTCCATTTATTCTCATTTATAGATGAGGAACCTGAGGGAAGTCAGGGGACTTGCTTAGGGTCAATGAAATAGTCAAGATTTCTGCCTCATAGCCCTGGGTAATGGTTTTCAAAGTTCCCAAAGCATCAGCTACAGCACCACCTAATGCTGATGTAACATGCTAGGGATGCCATTTTCAGGCCACACCCACGACCTGCTAAATCAGAAACTCTGGGGGTAGCCCCGCCCCCTCCCCTACAATCTGTGCTCTAGCTTCCCTTCCAGGTGGCTTTTCCCTACTGACATTGGAACCCCACACTAGGGCCTTGTATTATCTATGGACAAGCAGAATCTCCCTCACCTGGAAGTTGGTTAGAAATGTAGACTCTCAGACCTAAGATCTCCTAAATAATACACTTTAATAAGATGCCCAAGTGTTATGTATGCATATTAAAGCTAGGTAGCATTGATCTAGATTAGCAGCCAAAGTCAGAATCATCTGAGCTTAAATTGTCTACCAGGATCTATGCTGTTTAATACCATCAGAGCCCAATGACCTTAGTCTCTTTCAGAGGATCAGTCAAAACAACTAAAATGAACACTAAAAATTAATGAGTTCTTCCCATGTGCCAGATCCGGGGCTCAGCAACCTTTGTGGATATATTTATACTTCTAAATCCTTTAATATAGAAATAAGCATCTTCTTACTAAAAGGAAAATAGTCTTTAAAAATAATTTTTTTAATGTTTATTTATTTTTGAGAGAACGAGAGATAGAGCGTGAGCAGGGGAGGGGCAGAGAGGGAAGGAGACAGGGTCCAAAGCAGGCTCAAGGCTCTGAGCTGTCAACCCAGAACCTGATGGGGGCTTGAACCATGAAGTGTGAGATCATGACCTGAGCTGAAGTAGATGCTTAACCTACTGAGCCACCCAGATGCCCTAAGGGAAAATAAACTTAAACTTAGAGTTCTTCCTCACCCGAGGTCATGCCATTAGTAGATGAAGGAACTGAGGTAAAACCTTGGCTCTTTTGAACCATTTCCATGACTCTGGTCTCCTGGGACTAAGCACTATAGTAATCACCTAAACTGGGAGCTATTGATATGCTTTTTCTGTTTTTTGAGAGACAGAGCTGGAGGAGAAGGGGGAGGGGGAGGGGGAGAGAGAAAGAGGAGAGGGAGTGGGAGCAAGAGCGAGAGAGAGAATCCCAAGCAGGCTCCATGCTCAGCTCAGAATCTGAAGCAGGGCTGGATCATGATCCTGAGATCATGAACTCAGCTGAAATCAACAGTTGGGATGCTCAATCCATCCAACCACCCCTGTTTGTCTGTTCCTCAACCAGTTTTAACTTACATAAATCATAAAAAGTCAAACGGTGTCCATGGATATGATTCCTTGAGTATTACCATTGATAATTTTTTAAAAATTTTTATTTAAGTAATCTCTAAACCCAATGTGAGGCTCAAACTCACAACCCCAAGATCAAGAGTCATAGGCTCCTCCAATTGACCCAATCAGGTGTCCTCCCATTGATAATTTTTTTTAAGTTTACTTATTTATTTTGAGAGAGAGTGTGAGTGGGGAGGAACAGGGAGAGGAAAGACAGAGAATCCCAATCTCTATGCCACCAGCCCAGAGCCTGATGTTGGGCTGCATCCCGTGAACTGGGAGATCATGACCTAAGCAGAAACTGAGATCTGGACATCACCCAGGTGCCCCACCATTTATAATTTTTAGAGATTAATGACAGCACTAGGGCAATAAGCCAGGTCCATGTTTTTTGAAGTATTATGAAGACCTATTTACCCCACCCTCCACTGCAATCTGTCATATACCAATATTTTTGTAACACACAATAAAACGAATAGAAAAATGAGTTTAAGAGACACAAAAAGTGCAAACCAACTTTTTAAAAGATTCAACAGATGTAACATTATACTGTTAAGTTGCCAAAAAATTTCTACATGCTTATTCTCAATATCTGTACTTGTATTGTTGTAGATCAGTAACACACAGTTTGCAGACTGGTATTGCTCTGGAAGTATACTTTGAGTAGCAAGAAAGTAGGCAATCTACAAGTTAAAATTAAGCTGTAGTTCAGGCCAGTTTTAAATAGCACAAAATAGGTTAAGTGGATTCTATGACTCCATTATTTCCACTCCTAAAAAGGTGTGGAAGGTCATTAGTACTTTCTCCCAAGCCAGCTTAGGAAAATTATTAATGTTTCCTTCTTTGGAGCTTTCATCTCGTCATCCAACCAATACTTGGTGATAATTGCTTATGTGCCAGATTCTTGGATTAAAAAACTGATTAAGACCTAGTCCCTACTTTTCAGCACTCACATGCTAGTGGTAATAGTAATTTCCTGTCTGTAGAATGAGTTTTTATCTCTCTGTCCATACATATATACCCTTCCTCTTAAAAAAAAAAATTTTTGAAGTGATTTACTTTACCATATAATCAGATAAAGAAAAAAAACCAATAAAAGTTTTATATTGTATAGCGTCTTATTAGTATCTCATTCTAATCTTGCCTTCTCATACTTGTGGTGATCTGACTTTGTCCATTTTATTTTTTAAAGTTTATTTGTTTATTTTGAAAGAGAGAGAGAGAGAATGAGCATGAGAGCTTAGGAGGGGCAGAGAAAGAGGGAAAAAGAGAGAATCCTAAGGAGGCTTTGCACTGTCAGTGTGGAGACCAATGTGGGGCTCGAACCCATGAGTCATGAGATCATGACCAGAGTCAAAATGAAGAGTCCAATGCTTAACCAACTGAGTTAAGCACCCCTGATTGTGTCCATTTTTATGGTAAGAAAGAAGGAACTGCCTTTTGTGCTCAAAACCACACAGCTTATGCAAAGCAAGCAGGAAATGGAATTTAGGCCCAGTGCTCTGTAGACTGTGCCCTAGCAATGGGGTCTTTTTCTCCTCCTTCCTCCATTGTCATTGGTGGCTCTTTTTTGAATACCTGTCCATCCTTAAGCATCATGACCTCATGGCCCTCCTGGAAGTGACAGGCTTTTACCTGTGCTTCATCTACATTTCTGTAGACCTGAGGGTCTTTTCTTTTTTTCAAATTTCTACTTAACTGCTCTATATCCCAGTCATTCCTGAGCTCACTGTATGCTGGATGACAGCTCTATTTATTGATATCCCAAGACCAGTTCTTGTTTTCTTTCTATCTGGGGGAAGACCTAGTTAAGATGGTGAGACAGGGTAAGTCTTCATTACTTGTCTCCTAACTCTCAAATCAGTGGCCTATGCATGAATACTTTTGTCTTCATTCCTTTAGTAAAATAGTCTCTCAGAGTATTCATGCATGGAAAGGTGTAACGGCAGCTAGGAACACAGAGCATCGACCACCCAGAGGCGTGTCTGCATTTGTTTTCTTCACTATTGTATGGCCATAGCTCAACATCGTGTCTCTCGGGTGGTAAGTGCTCGGTAAGTATTTATTGAATGAATGTTAAATGAATTTGTAATCTGGCAGAATGAGACCTTTTTTTCCCTCCTAAAGGATGGACAGAAACCAATATATGAGCTTCTATCATTTGCTGCACCATGTTCCGTGCTCTCATGCCTTTTATTTAACTCATGCCCACCTCGTGTATCTCCTTGTCTCTGGTCTGCCAACCTGCCTCTTCTCATCTGTCTGAACGATGGCTCTATAATTCATATCTGATTATGCCCCTTCTTTGCCTTAAATGCTTTCTGTATGTTTCTATTGCCTTCAGTTTATAATAAAAAAAAAACTTTATCAGGTGATATTCAAGGCAGTGGCAGTAGAAACAGAAAGAAGTGACCAAATACAGGGTTATTTAGAAGATGCAATTAATAGGAATTGGAACCCAAGTGGATGAGGGGTGCTGAGGTTCAAGGTCAAGCTGGTGAGGAAGGTACTAGAACAAGCCACACTGAGAAAAATCCACTTATATCTCTGGTCTTGTTTTCCTACTCTCCTCTGCCTTCTCTCAAAACCCACAAAGTCCAGGGAAACTCCTTTAGAGTTATCTTTGTGCATAATAAGGAAGTCAGAGATGATAAAACATAATTTTAAGACCTTAGTTTTATATGAATATATTTTGAAGGTTGCTACCTTTCCCATGTTAGTTTAAAATATCTGGGTTTCCCATTGTAAGAGCAACGAAACGCTTAAAACTACATGCACTACCTACTTACTTTCTTTGTAGGAAGAGGAATGCATGGAGAGCAGAGTTATTCAGATGATGTCTCACTTCTTTGTGAAAGTTGGAAGTGGATAAAACCTTAGAACAAAACGGGTGGTGGAAGCTATCAAGAATAGAGGGAAAGTCTTGAAGGACTGTCTGGGGCCAAGGAAAAGGCATAGAGAACAGAAACTGTGGAGATTAATGGCCTAAGATCTGGCACCTGAACCAGCTAGGTCCTCTCTACCACTTATTTGATTAGCTGGGTGATCTTGAAGAAGTTGCTTAACCTCTTTGTTACAGTTATAAAATGAGAATTATAATAGCACCTACCTCATAAACATATAAGTTAAACAAGGTTTTTCTCAACACAATGCTCAGCCTCCCCAAATGCCCAATAAGTATTAACTATTATGATGATGTTTACATGGCTTAACAGTAGAAAACCCACAGCTGTCTCTCTGAGACCATATGAACATATGAGCAGGGTTACTTAAACTTCCAAAATGCTCTGCCATCTAGAAACACCCATCTTCCAAGGCGTCCGCATGGAATTTGTGTCCACTACGGTCTTTGCCTCAAACTGATATAACAAAGAGAAAATAGAAATAGCTAATATACTTTTCAAATAGCAGCAAGAGCCTTTTCACCCCCATTCGAATAATCAATTGAAAGACAAACAGATTTCAGGAATAGTGAGGAACCAGAATTAATTTATGAACTGTGCTGTTGAAAGCTTTGTCACAGAATGGGGAGCGTGCTTCTGTTTCTGTCCTCCTGCCCCACATAGGAAGCCACCAGGTCATGGAAGCTGAGAAGGCTGATATGAGGCATTCCGATTCTGCTCTGTGCTCTCTGAAACTCTGAGACAATGGCTTCAGTCTGCAGGGCAGCGGGGTCCAGATGAGCTTGCATCAGAGTCCCCGGAGGGCTTGTAAATTGCACATTTCTGGGCCTCAACCCAGATTCATTGGTCTGGGGCGCGACCATTTTGCATTTTTAGCAAGTTTCCAGAAGGGATGCCAATGATGCGTCCTGGGACCACCTTTAAAGAACCACCACTGTAGAATTGAGAGGTCATTCCCTAGCTAAAAAAGAGTTCCAAAGTATAGGCTCTTTTGGATGAGCTGCTGGCATTATTTTTAAAATGTCCTTTTCTTCTAAGAACACCCTCTGTTTATGGGCTCTGACATTTCAACCCACATCATCAACATGCTCCTTTGCCCATTTTCCTTCTTGGCAGTTTAGTTGCCTCCATTTCTGTTGCATCCCCACTCTCCTTACAGAAATCCTGCCAGCACATTATTTGGTTACTGCTTTGGATGTTTCGTATTGCACTTTTCCTGCTCTATCTGTATTGGAAGTTTTGCTTGCTTTATAACTGAAATCTTCCTTCTACTGAGAGTTTCCCCAGAAGTCCTTGCCGGCTTTCTTATACACAGAGCAGAAATATACCTAACAGCTAACTGTGCTAGTGTATTTCATCAGAAAAGACTTACCACCTAGCACACATGTATTTTAAATCAAAAGCAAAATAAACTACCAACACTTGCAACTGGTAATTTAGGTTATGTGTAATGAAATGACTTCTTCAGCAACAGTAATGAAGATTTTGCCAGTTACATTACTTCTATCAAGGGATATTTGGGCTAAAAACCTACTGAAACTTTTGTGGCCTTTTGGTAGCTTTAAATTAATTTTATGTTTTGGTTTTAGTATAAACCTTAACTTAGACTCTGCTGTGACCAAGTTAATATTTAAATATCAATTTGCAACACTGTCTCCAGTGGATCCCCCACGGTGTCTAATTTTGTACTTTCATTTTTGGAATGGCCAACTACAGTTTTCAAAATGTTGCTCAAATAGAAATACATGGCCAAGAAGAAGGACCCAAGCGAAGTTTTTGCTTCAACTTAATTTTGCTCTCTCTTTTCAATCAAGATGGCAAAATGAGTACTTTCATTTTACTTATTACAACTGTCTGCGTTCTTTACAGCTGTGAAAAAGTAAACAGCTTGCCACGTTCATCAGAGAAATCATGGTGGCTATGTATGTGTGTGTGTGTATTTGTGGTTCGTGTGTGTCTTTAAAAAATGCCGCACCTGTGTTATGTGGTACTTAGCCCCAATGACAGTGGCTGGCCTATAATAAACGATTACATTAATTCGTGCTCTGCTTCAGAAAAGTAAGCATTTAAGTGAGCTCTACAGATTCAGGGAATAGGTCTCTTTCCGAAGCAACCAAAGAAGGGAATAAATAAAAACTCCAAAGGAGAATTCATATAAAGTACGACCCAATAAACTAGTTAAAAGAAAAACATAAAGGTTCTATCTCTTATGAGTTGAATTTCCAAAAACACTCAGTCTTACCCGGTCACTATTCTTTGAGCAATCACACTCGAGAAACAAGAAGATGCTAGATGTGCAACTGACTTCATTAAATTGGGAAAAGGGTGGGGGCGGGGGAACGCTGAGCGAAGATAAGGCAGGGTAGACAGGATTTGGCTAGGGAAAAAAGGAAGGGGAGAAAGGCTTCAAATTCCCCTTCCCTCTTTTTGGCTTACACTTCAGATCCCTCACGAAGGGGTTCTCCACATGTAAAATTTGAAAATGTCTTTTTTTGATGGGTGTTAAACCATTTCAGAGTATCTCAGGCATCAAACTGAGCTCGTGTTCTAAATAAGATCATTTTCACATTTACAAAAGCTTTTCAAATGGCTGTCCTGAAAAAGCAAAAGAATTCCCCTATGCTTTATAGTATCCGGAAACATATTTTAACCTGAGGGTCTGGCCAAGATCAAGTGTGGTGATAAACTGTGGAATGAGAACCACGAGGACCTCAGCATATTTCTTCGGGTGGTGGGACAAACTGGTGTAACATCTATAGAAAGGGGTTTACAGTATCTATTAGGATCTAAAAATGAAAGATAACTTGTGATCTAGCCATTCCTCTTTATGCGTTTAAGCTACACAAACAACTTCACATGTGTGCAAAGATGTATGTTCCAATGATATTCGCTGAAATGTCATTTGTAACATTTGTTTATCGGTATGCTCCTGATTATAAATTTTGCTTTATCCATCTGATGGAATACTATGCAGCTGTAAAAACAATCTCAGTATGTATTGATATGGAGTGATGCCAAAGAGATATTAAGTAAAAAAACCTCTCACGTCTAAATTGCTTTGTATGTAACACCTCTGAAATGATACAGAAGAAGCTGACATATGTGGTCAGGTAAGGGAGGGTGTTACTTAAGGCAGGGAGCCTGAGGTGGGAGGGGACTGAAATCACATTCACTCTGAGGTCTTTTGAATTTAATATTCTAAGCATCTATTTCCTATTCAGAATGAATTAAAAATGCTAAAAGCCCATGGACCCTCAAGTCACAAATAAACCTGAAACTGGGTTAATTCCACTTGTTTCAGTAACCCCAGAGGTGAACGTCTAAATCACTTACTTCTAGATGTAACTAATTTATTATACAGAGAATGCAAAAGTCTTGTTCAAGGCCATACAACGTCAGGGCCAGAAAAGCATTTCTTTTTAACAACACAGTTCACAAATACACACTTGTAGAACTAAAACAGACCCAGTGTTGGCTTTTCCCAACATGTTTAGTAAGTTTGAAGCCTGTCTGTGTAAAGCAAAATAAAAGAAGCTTTGTGGCCATCACTAAATGTCTTCACTCTAAGATTTATGGCCATAATTGTGACAGAGCAAATGATTTTTCCCCCACTGGCAGCAAGAATAGTCTTAAAAAGAAACTCGGCATTGTTTTTTCTTTTTCAAGCAAAGTATAGATGCCCCCCAAATTACATGGTGTCACAGAGCATGCCATACTTAGAAAAAATGATGTACGGCCTCTCCAATCTTATTAAGAAAATTACATAATTAATCCTTTGTATCTCTGAAGGATGTTTCTGACTGATGAACTTTGTTATAGAACAACATTCAGCTGGAAATTGTGTATTAAAACGAACTCAGTTTGGAGTTAGAATAGATTCTGAAATAAAATAGGAATGTCCTATCAGGGGATATAGTATATCCTGTAACTGTGGCTGAACTTCTCAAGATTTTTATGTCATTATCAGTGGAGGGAACAGTGAGAAACACAAAGCCTCTATACTCTACCAAATGATTGACATGTGGGTTATTGATGAACCAAGGGCAAGGATCCTGCCATTTTCTGCACCACTATCTGCACAGACTAATATCATGGGGTCAATGCTACTCACTCACTCACTCACGACTTCACCTTCCTTATTTGATCCATCAGTCACCTGCCCCTGGTGCCATTGCTAGGTACTGGGAGATCCAAAAGTAAACAGGGTAGTTTCTATCCCCCAAGCAGTTACAGATTCATGAGAAGGAAGCGGTGGGGGGGGGGGAATGAACACAGAAAGAGAAAAATGTTATGCCATGTAATAAGTGTGATAAGAGAAAAATGCTTAGGAGACTGAAAGAAATCCTCTTGAAGTGTGCATAGATTTGTGTGTCAGGGGAGGTAAAGAGATTATCGGGAGGGTATGATATTGGGAGAGAGGTTCAATAATATGTGGAGGTTCCAGGTGTGTGCGTGTGTGTGTGTGTGTGTGTGTGTGTGTGTGTGTGCGCGCGCGTGTGTGTGTGTGCGCGGGTGCGTGTGTGTGTGTATGTGAGACCAGGGGAAAAAAGGCAGTTAAAACTATTACGTCTTCATGAGCAGAATGAGGCCACTTCTTAGAAAATAATTTACATCTACTGTAATGCATGGACAAAGGGGACTGGAAGCCTCAAGGTTCTGCTTCTAGACCTGAGCTACAACAATTTTAGCATGAACATCTTTAAGGCAGGTGTATTCAAATACTGTAGCCATAATGCCAGTTTAGTATTCAGAATGCATTGCTTTGAATGATACTACTTCCTGATGTACTTTTTTCTTTTTAGATGTTTTAACATTTGCTTATTTGAGAGAGAGAGAGAGAGAGAGAGAGAGAGAGAGAGAGAGAGAGAGAGAGAGGCAGAAAAAGAGGGAGAGAGAGAATCCCAAGCAGGCTCCTTGCTCTCAGCTCAGAGCCTGATACAGGGCTTGAACTCACAAACCATGAGATCATGACCTGAGCCTAAATGAAGTTGGCTGCTTGACCCACTGAGCCACCCAGGTACCCTTCCTGATGTGTTCTTTTTACAAAAAAAAATGTTATCTAAATAAATACATAGCAATGACATGATTTGATTATTAAATATAAATGAAAACTTGGAGAGGATTATAAAAATACTTGAGTATTTTTAGTTGTCTACTTTATTTGGCTTTAAACTAATTGAGAGCCACTTGGAGAAATGATCAGATGGGAAAGCCAGGTGTCCATTAGGAATACACATGACATCATATCTTTTATATGTCTGAAAACTCTCATTTTTTTTTTCTGGAGGACATTCTTCTCAAACATATTTGATAGCAGCTGAAATGGCCTCTCCTAAGTCTTTGAAGATTTCTTTTTCCTCTTTAACCTAGGGTTTTTCTGTACACAACATGAGTAATATCACAAAAACCCACCAGTTAGATCATTAGCCTCTAAGCATCTATATACTTTCTGGTTTTGTGTTCTTGGGTATATTTTCTTCAGATAGACTTCAAGATCATTTATAAAAAAAAAAAAAAGGTTTTTTTCCAAATCTGCCTGGAAATGCCTCTTTGTCAACAAGCAGAACTGTCGCTCCTAGAGATTCGAGGCCAGGATAATCCTGCCTGGAAGAAGCGAGTGGGAAAATAATCCTGTGTACTCTGCCCACAGCCAAAAGACAGATAGATAGAGATAGATAGAGAAATTGAGGCAGGGAGGGAGAGAGAGGGAGAATAGTGGAGAAAGGATAAAGTGAGTTTCATTGTGCTTGAAGGTAAAAAGGAATCTTAAAGGACCCTGTGCAGCTCAAGGGAGCAGTGGCCACGGGGTTAGGCTGAGGGAGTGAGTACCAGACTCCGGCACTGGCAGCTTCACTGAGTCTCTATAGAGCTAACAGCAAAGGGGTGGTTTCCGCAAGAGGGAAGCCTAAACTATTTCCCTCTACGGGGCTCTCAGTTGGCACCTTCAGGAAATCCTTGACTACATATTATCACAGTGATTCCACTACAGCTAACCTCATAATAAATAAAAAGACTATTTGTTTTGCCCATCAGAATGGTGTGTGTGTGTGTGTGTGTGTGTGTGTGTGTGTGTGTGTGTCTTAAAGAATAAAATAAAATCAGTAAATTTTTCATGCCTTTTCAAGTGTCAATGCGAAATATGGTAAAAGGCATCCAAATGCAATCCAATTATTCCTTTCCCTCTCCAATGAAAAGACTGTTCTGGTGTGACCTGACCCTTGCAACAAATCCGAATGGAATGGTGCACTTTAAGGAGGCTCTTCCCGGCTGGGAACATATAAGGCCACGGGTGCTTGGAGGGGCTGATGAGGAATACAGCCCCAAGACTGCTCCCACATCCAGAGACGCTGCCGCTATGGGTGTATTTCAACACTGTGGACGTCGCTCCTATTATGTGACAAGATGACAAATACTACCCAATGAACCACAGCACATAAAAGGGAAAAATAACATTTTCTCACCTTGGGAGGGCTTGAAGGGTCCATCTAGCTGCAGATACCAGCTTACATTATTTTGCCAAGAAGGTTTCAACCTAGAGTTGGGTTCAAAGAGCAGAATTTCAAGTAAGAAGGAGGTTGAAATACTTTTCTCAAGAAGCCTGGGCAACACGAGATGGGCTTTGATGAAATATTCAAAATCTAGCTTTCTGAAGGGGGCTTAGCGTCTCGCTTCCTTAAGTCTATATTTCCATAGGTGAACAGGTGAAAAGGTTTTCTACAGTCAAAGTGGAAGCTTTCAAAATCAGAGAAAGTCAAAGACTGCTCTAATAAACAGGCCTCCGTACATCTGCTTCTCCGTCCCAACCTTACCTGGGTATCACTTACAAGCAGATAATTTTTTTTATTGTTTCTCCAGGCTGCTACTAGATAAAAACTTATCATCTATATGATCAATAGTCATTTTGTGAGTCAGCTCCACTTACGGACGCAGGCTTACACAGCGAGCCTGCTGTCAGTCAATTGAGCCATCCCCTTAAACGTGCAGGCTAGACTGAGTGATTTAGCTTTTCACAGCCTGATCCAACGAATATCATCTCGAATAGCTATTTCCTCCCACTCTGGGTTGTTTGTGTAAGTTCAACAAGTGTCAGGGGAATTTAATGGACCATGTGGTAGCAAAATCGGCAAAGTGAGGGATTCTTTCTTAGATGTCCCTGTTCTTACAAGGAGCTAATATGGAATTTGGAGACTTCAGGATAAATTTAGTGGGACAGGGCTTGATCAAATTGTCTTCTGGCAAAAACTTAGTATATTTAGCAGCTGTGATTTAAAGATGTGCTACTTCAGTTCCTGAGCAAGCTCCGGCTCTGAAGGTAATTTACAACAGAACAATAATCATATGAGCAGAATGATCAGATCTTGGAGGCTTGGCGGGACAAGGGCTGACACTGAGCTCTGGCTGTCCCACTGAGTGATTCTCTGTGTAAGAAGAAGTTCAAACGAGAGTGAGCATATTCATATTTCAGAGCAATGGGTTTTGCCTATACAATTATAAAAAATTTACCTGCTTTCAGACATGCCTCTCTATACAGGTTTTACATTGGTGGCTCTGTATTACCTCTTTGTGATAGGTTATTAAAACCTACAGAATAGTTTGCAATTCCAAGGCTATAAATAAAAGGTACAGAGAAGTACTGATTTAGTGCACAGGCTCTAGACCACACTGCCAAGTTCAGATCCTGCATCTGACCTGGGATGAGTTACTCAACCTCTCTGAACCTCAGTGTTTGCAGCTCTCAAAGGGAATAACAACAGCAGTACCACGGAGGCACGGTGCGAGGGTTAAATGAACCGATGCGCGCACAGCTACCACGTCAAGATCATTCAATAAACGATAATCGCTTTGAGAAGAGACAAAAGTATCCTTTAGGAATATAGTGCTTGCTTAAGAGGTGCTTTATCCAGGTGAAATAAGTAAAAACAACTTGATTAAAGGTCTGACTACCCAATTCCACATTTTCCCCTTGCTTGCCTTTCCTTCCGTTGCCCTCATTCATCACTGCATAAATCTCAACCCAACCCAGTCAGGACAATTCTACTAGAGGAGAACAGAACAATAGTGAGGTCTTGTGCAGATTGGTAGAGTGAATAAATGAATCAAAAGAAACTTGTTTTCTGGCTCAGTGTAGACTTGCTCAGTAGGGGAAATGGTATATGCTGTGTGCTGAAATACATTTTTATATTATGTGAGACACCAGTGATTATTTTCTTGGCTACAGTTAGTATGGAGCATGAGGGGGTAAAGATAGGCATGTGTTTGCATAGGCCTTACTCCCCCACGTGGACACACGAGTGTTCGTGCGTGTGTGTGTGCAGAATTTCCCTCTGACGTTAGCGCCCTTACATTTGCAATAAAGCCTGCCTTCGATTCCACACGACACTGCTGGCAGAGGCCACGGTTGCTAGGTAAGTGTAGGAGGCACTGATGGTAGCCCCCGCCTCAAACACTGATGTGCTGGAGCTCTGCGTCTTCTATAAGGTAGAGATCATGTCCTCTGCTTCAACGATGGAGAAATCTTCTAAGAAGGGGTTGGTTAAAAATGAGCATTTTAGTAAAAAATACTTGCTATTCCTCTGTCACTACTCAGGCTAGGAAGATGTGGAGTCAATTTAGCGAGCTTCAATTGCAGCTGACTTTGGAAGGAATAATATACTCATGTCTCTCTGGATGCATATCGAATAGGGAGCGCTCTCAAGGGCTGCGGTTTTGCAGATTGCAACCTGATCAGACTTCTAAACGCAGACTATCCCCTTAAAACAGCACGAGGCAAATCCCTAGATTTTTGGAAGGCCAGTGATTTAAGGGCTTCTCACTACATCTCTAAGACATTTGTGGGCGTTTCTCCATTTTTATAATTTTCCTGTCAAGCTCAACACCAGGAAGAGGGAAAGGCCAAGTGTTGAGAGCACCTTTCCATTTGTTAGATGGGTTGCTTCCCATTTCATGAATCACTCAGTAAAGCCAATTAGATCCTTAAAACAATTAGAAATAAAAAAAAAAGTTAAAAAAAAAAAGAGGGGCACCTGGATGGCTAAGTTGGTCGAAGGTCTGACTCTTGATTTCAGCTCAGGTCATGATCCCAGGGTTGTGGGACTGAACCCCACATTGGGCTCTGTGTTGAGCATGGAGCCTGCTTGAGATTTTCTCTCTCTCCCTCTGCCCCTCTTCCACCAGTGTGCTCTCTAAATACATACATACATACATACATACATAAAGGTGAATTTTAAAGAAAAGGTTCCAACCATTATAAGTGAGCAAAGCATTTAGAGAGATTCCAAAGGCAAAGAAGGGCCCCTGCGTCTTACATCCCACATACCACACAGGATGCCTGAAGTGCCACCATGAAGCCTTCATTCTAATATTAATTCCTCAGAAGTCAAGCGTTTGGTAAAGAGGAATTAAGTGGCTGAGGTGGAGAGTAGCCGGGCAAGGGGCCGTGCAGACACAGGTTTTCCTCCACCCAGTTTTGGGCGCTGCTGGCTGGGAGGTGGCTGCGTGAGGGGCCTCAGAGAACCAGACCACCTGCCCCCCTGAGTGTGTCTAATTAAAATGAGCACACAACTGAAAAGGAGCAATGTTGCTGAGAGCAGTGAGTTGGCTCTATTTTATGGGAGACCTTTGCAGAAAGAGCTCTCCAGTGACTCAGGCCCTGACACTAGTGTACGATGACTCTTCCTTCTCAGAGAAAGTACGTAGAGCAAAGACTGTGACTGGCTCAAGCAGAGCATCCCAAGGCCTCTTTTAGGAAATGACTTGTCAGTTTGCAAGAAGAGAGAATGTAACGTCATTACACAGCCTGGCAAAAGCCCCTCTTTTCCTTGAAATCACACAGCTTTCTTTTTATATTTCTACAAAAGAAGAGGCAGACATTTGCCCATCTGTGTTCCAACTGAGGCACAACTGAGCCTGTCAGCATGACCTTTATTCCTGCCTTGAGGAAAACAAAAAGAGAGGTGAGAAAAATTTCACCTCTTTTGGAGTAATTACCTGGCGGTGACCGCAGGGGCGTGGCTAGAGGTCTTGAGCAAAGTCTTTGGGAGTCGAGGAGCCTGCGTGGCTCAGTTGGTTGAATGACTCACTCTGTTTCGGCTCAGGTCACCATCTCACCGTCTGTGAAATCAAGACCCAGGTTAGGCTCTGTGCTAACATGCGGAGCCTGCTTGAGATTCTTTCTCTCTCTCTCTCTCTCTCTCTCTCTGCCCCTTCCCTACCTGTATGCACTTTCTCTCCCCTCGCCCCTCCAATAAATAAATAAACATTAAAAAAAAAATTTAAACCTCTGAGACTCAACAACATGGTCAAGGGTCGTATGTGAGCCTTGATGTTCATGACTGTTGGGGCAGTTGAAGAATCCCAATTCCAGGCAGAGGAGAGGAAAAATTTCAGGAATACTTGGCTTTGCAATTGATAAGGAGTGAAGAGAGAATACAACCCTGCAACTGGTCTCAGTTTCTTGGCCTCATTCCATCTGCTGGAAAGCAATCAAAACTTCATGCAAAGTTTTACTGAGTGGCAGGGCTGAGTCTAGAAATCCCATATGCTAGGTGAGTCTGGAAAGACACCATCTTGGGAGACTTAGGATATCAGAGAATAGTTGGTAGGTAAAAAAAAAAACAAAAACGCATATAGCTCAGGAACGGAGGAATCTACCCTCTTATGAATATATGCTGATTGCAACTCTACAATCAGTGTAAGAAATCATGCACAATAAAGAAGAAAGTGTAGACATTTCTTGCTGGGAACTGGATACCTGAGAGAACAGTTAGTAGGCTACCTCGGAAGGAAAGATGGCCCTCACCACGGTCAAGCATTGGTTTACGGATGACCGCAGAACTCACTGCATTCAAAGCTCTCCCTCCATCTGGGTGTCAGTGAGCGCGCTGTTTCATGTGTCCCAGACTCAGAAGGAGAGATTCCTGAGAACTGAGGGCATGAAAGAACTTTTGGACATTGTATTTCCAATTCATTCATCCATATATCAGTTCAGTATTTTTTTAAGTTTATTTACTTACTTTGAGAGACAGAAAGCATGAGTGGAGGAGGGATAAGGAGGGAAAGAGAGAATCCTGAGCAGGCTCCACACTATCAGAGAGGCTTGAACTCACGAACCACGAGATCATGACCTGAGCCCGAGTTGGATGCCTGACCAACTGAGCCACCCATGTGCCCCTGTTATTTATTTAGAGCCTAACCATGTGCCAGGCACTGTCCAAGTGCTAGGGACTCCGTGGCAAACAAACAAAACAAAATAAAAAAACCCGCTTCATCTCTGCCCTATTAGAACTTACATTCTGGAGGATGTGAGAGGCACTAATAAAACAATCACACAATTACATTGAAAATTCCATCCTTGGCTAGTGCTAGGAAGGAGAGAAATATTATGTTGTGAGTGGTTGACAGTCTGGGAGGCGGAAGGGAGGAAGAAACAAAAACCCAAATGAAATATGAGGTACGGGTTGGACTATTTAGGTAAAGAGGTGGTGAGGAAGAGAATTCCAGGCAGAGGGCGCAATATATGGGCATGGTTTGCGGCACGAAAGGTCACAGCACATTCAACGGTGGGTTGTGACGAGTCGGGGAGCGGGGAGAGGCCTGGAGTGCGGAGAGGAAAGGAGTGTGGCTGGCAGGTAGGTCGGGATCATACAGGGCCCTGTAGGGTATTTTAATTTAATTGTTTGCCCTTAAATTAGTGAGACGCCTAGAAATATTACCGGCTTTTAAAAACTGGTGATGCCATGAAACAGACAGGGCTTTCTTAAATTTTTTAATATTGAAGACTCCATAAAATTCTGAGTGTTTCCGGAAAATAGGGTCATTCTCAAGGCTGTCACATGTGGGCCCTTGGTTGTATGCCGCATAGTCACATGTTACTCTACTGTGACCAAAAAGGCTTCCAGGAGTTGTGGGGAGGGGGCTGCCTTGGTTAGATGTTCTCTGATCAGCAGACAGGGTTGTTTTCTCTAAGTGGAGAATCAAAGGACACATTTGAAATTGAAAGTGGTGTGAAAGGAATCTAAATTGGTTAAATGTCAAATACATCCATGATTTATGTCTCCTTTACATCTCATTGCTGATAAAGCTAACACTCCTCTATTACTTGTGTGTGTGCATGTGTGTGCATGCACGTGCATGTATGTATGTAGGAAAAAAATTTCAAGGCAGGGAGACTAGAGGTCCATTCCCTTACTTCTCTGGGCACAAGGTCAGAGAAACACGTGACCTAAGAAAAATGCAAATTTCATGCCATGAACTAAACAAACTCCTTATTAAGTTTCCTTTTTTTTTAATGTTTTATTTATTTTTGATACAGAGAGAGAGCATAAGAGGGGCAGGGGCAGAGAGAGAGAAGGAGAGAACTGGAAGCAGGCTCCAGGCTCTGAGCTGTCAGCACACAGCCTGACGCGGGGCTCGAACCCACAAACATGAGATCTGACCTGAGCCGAAGTCGGAGGCTTAACCGACTGAGCCACCCAGGCACCCCAAGTTTTCAAAATTATATATACAATTCATACGCATCGTAGAAAAAGTAGGTTTATACACCCAAAAAGTAGAAAACTGAAAACTCCCAATTCTATTAACATTTTTGGTATATATATGACCAGATATTTTTCCTGTGAGTTTAACATATCTGATACGTGCATATTACTCCATGAGTGAAAAACCAATTCCCATTCACTTAAGTCTCTGTCTCCATCGTTACATGGTCTTCCTCCCTGGGTGTGTTCTGGGGCTCCATATCCAAATCTGCCTCTGTTTTCTCTTGGAAAAACACCAGTCACTGGGGTCAGGGCTTACCCCAATCCAGGAGGACTTTATCTTAAAAGGATTATATCTGTAAAAACCGTCTTTATAACTAAGGTCACATTCACAGATGCATGGGATTAGGATTTTCCCTTTTGGAGGAAAGGGGGACACAATTCAACCCATTACACTTGATTGTATAACCCAGTGTAAAATAATACATTTCAATCATTACTAGCAGCATATGGGAAAACTAAACAAAATTGCAAAGCAATTTTATTTACATCAGTGATACAAGGACTCTACTTGAAACTCTCTACCCTGTATCAAAAATATTGAACACTCGAGACAAAACAAAATAAATCTTTTCCTGTAGCATACTGTGGGGAGACCCTAGGCCAACATCAGATAGAATCAGGAAGATGGAAAGGGCAGAGAACACGTTCATGAGTCTTAAGAATATTACCTTCATGTATGAACTTAAGTATGAATCAATGTATTAATTTAGGAATTAAAAATTCAGATAAGAAAATCCTGTAGTGAATGAACTTTCATTCTTAGCTTTAAAAAATATTGCTATGCATGTAAAAATAAAGGAAAACAGATGAGTTACTCTATAATTTTAATAGAATTGGGATGGAGTCTATTTGAAAACTAGGGTATGAAAAGACTCATCATTTTGGTTGGAATGTTTAATTAATTAATGTATTGTTAAGTGTTTAATTTATTATTTTTGAGAGAGAGAGGGAGACAGAGAATTCAAAGCAGGTTCCAGGCTCAGCTGTCAGCACAGAGCCTGACACGGGGCTTGAACTCACAAACTGGGATCATCACCAGGGCTAAAATCACACACTTAACTGACTGAACCACCCACGCACCCCTATTTATTTTTTTAAAATTTAGATGTTTATTTTGAGAAAGAGAGCACACAAGGGGGTAGGGGCAGAGAGAGAGGGGAAAGAGAGAATTCCAACAGGTTCTACGCTGTCAGCACAGAGTCTGATACGGGCTCGATCATGACCTGAGCCAAAATCAAGAGTCAGATGCTTAACTGACTGAGCCACCCAGGCACCCCTGGGTGTGACGTTGTCATAAAAGGTCTGATTTTTCTGAGACTTTGAAATTTAGTATAATTGTTGAAAACACAGATTTGAGAAATTATAGTGACATTTATCTTAAGCCATACTGAATTTCCTATGTATAATGAATTTTTCTGTAATTTTTACAACAAAATGTTTTTAGAAATTAAAAGTTTTCTGTAAAACAGAGTTCTGCAGATTGAACCACATGTGTCCCCCGATTTATACTGTTTGAGATGAAGTACTGTAATGTGACAGCTGTCACCATGAGGGGGTGTGACGCAAGAGGAGGGAGGACCTGGGCGCTCCCGGTAAGTCTCCTTAATAACGGCTTTGCTTTTCTAGTCTCAATCCTGGGATGTGTCACACACGCCCCACTCTTTTCTACCCAGTCGAGCCCCACGTCCACTGCAGCAGACGTCATTCTGTTGAATGATTTCTGCGAAAACATAAACAGCTTTTTGAACCTGGCCTCCTAATTTTGGGGGATGCTGGGGGAAATAAGTCCCCCAACTATGGGGATGGATGGTTCAACAAGTTCACGGTCTCCTCTCTCATCTGGGATTTCAGGATTGACCTGGGACGTCTCTGAGGGGCGCTAGCCAGGATGCGCGCTGACTCTACTCCTGCCCAGAATGGTGGAGGAATCCGTTTTCCGGAACACAGTTCCGACTGCAGATTCACCCCAAGGTTCACAGGTTCTCTTCTCTAATTCAGGTGATATTAAATAGGATGAAATGTCTTTAGAACCTTCATTCAGTGATTTTAATAATTATAAAATATTCCATTTGGGGGGAGCACTGGTAACAATAGCAGGGGAAAATAGCTGGCAAATTCTGTCATCAATATACTACGGTATATTGACAATTTCCTTTGATTTTTTAAACATGTTTATCTATTTTTGAGAAACAGAGAGAGCGTGAGCAGGGCAGGAACAGAGACCGAAGGAGAAACAGAATCAAATCAGGCTGACGGCTCTGAGCTGTCAGCACAGAGCCCAAAGCAGGGACTCGAACTGCAAACTGCGAGATCATGAGCCTGAGCTGAAGTTGGACACTTAGCTGACTGAGCCACCCAGGGGCCCCATTGACAATTTCCTTTGACGTGCTGTCACAAACATGTTAAATGAACCTCAGTGGAAAAAGATTCAAGTGCCAAGCCGCAGTTTAAAAGTATCTGTTTACTGATGTTTAAAGACGGCCTGGCTTGCTTTGGCTGCAGATACACGGAAACTGGAAAGATACAGAGAAGATTAGCGTGGCCCCTGTACAAATTCATGAAACATTCTATCTTTTTTTTTTTTTTAATGGTTTATTTATTGAGAGAGAGAGAGAAAGAAAGGCAGAGAGAGAGAGGGAGAGGATCCCAAGCAGGCTCCGCACTGTCAGCGCAGAGCCGGAAGTGACTCTGGAACTATCGAACCATGAGATCATGACCTGAGCTGAAATCAATAGTTAGAGGTTTAACCAACTGAGCCGCCCAGGTGCCTCATCCACATTTTTAAACTGGAATTTAAATAAAAACTTAAAAAAAAATAAAAGAATAAATTCCAACGAGATAAGAGGAAAAGCTAAATTAATAAACAAACATGGTCTGTGCTTTAGACTTCCGGCTTGTTTGGGGCCCTCTTGTCTTTGTAAACAGTGACGTGTGAAAGAGTAAATGTCAGGGAGCTGTTTAAACACTGTGTGGGGGCGGCCTGGGTGGCCCAGTTGGTTGTTCGTCCCACTTTGACTCAGGTCATGATCTCGCGGTTCCTGGGCTCGAGCCCCGCTTGGGGCTCTGTGCTGACAACTCAGAGCCTGGAGCCTGCTTCCGATTCTGTGTCTCCCCCTCTCTGTCTGCCCCTCCCCTGTTCTCTCTCTCTCTCAAAAATAAATAAATGTAAAAAAAAATAAACAAATACGCTGCCTGGGTTTCTTTTCCTTTCTGATGGGCAACAGAGAAAATTACTTCCTATTGCTAGCAGTTGAGATTTCCCGGTTGCCCCTCCTCCCATAAACCATTAATAATTTGTTTGTTAGATTGCATAATTTATAGCATCCGTTTTGAATGCATAATGTAATACTGTATACTGAAGGATAGTCCTTCTTCAAATAGGTTACTGAAAATGAAATAAATATCTAGATTAAATTTCCATACTAGGGAGAGGGAAATGAAATAATTTGCTGAGTTGCAAAAATACGTAATAGACATTGTGGAGATAATCTCAATTCTAAAAAATTACCTCATTGTTCTAGTCATGTCAGATGGTTTCATTCTAAAAGCAATTCCTAAGAAAAATGTTGCTATAATTGTTGAACAAAAGTATTTTTAAATGAGTTGAAAAATAATATCTACCTAATATTAATAAAATGAGGCCAAATTGGTTTATAACTTGCAGTGTAATATTAAAAATGTGACCGTATTTATTTTAGTGTCTGTTTTTGTGAGTGAAGGGGCCGCAGAAGCTTTAAAATACAATGTAAGAGCTGGAAAAATTGCACTTTAGATTTAACCCTAAATTTTACTATAAAAAATTACTATAGGATTACTTATATTTCTAGAAATTTGTTGGTATTTCTAGAGCTTTATTAGAAGATTTTCTGTGGTTGTAAAAAAGAGAGTTCATATTAAGGGTCATCTGTTAAGATGACTACATATTTTTTTCCAAATGGCCATCGGCTCCTTTCTCGTGTCTACTACAAATCAATAACATTATTTAGTATTTCTTCTTTTGCTATTAGTATCATATTTTTCATGGATCCAAACCCCTTATTTAACTAAGCTTTTTATCTTCCAAAGAAACTCTCAAACTTCAACTGTGGGACTGGTCCTGGATCCCACAGGGATCCCAAATAGAATTTTAAGTTTCTCTGGGTATTGGGCACCATTTGTTCTTTATTCCTCTGAAATGGTTTTATTTTCATTACAATAGTAGGATTATGCTCATCAAGACATATGGTATCTTCTTTAGTGGGACCTTACTTTTTCCCCATTAGAAAGAGAGGAAGACAGGAGTGAAAAAAGACATGGAAAGATGAATTCAAGCATAGACAGTCGTAAAATTAAAGGATGGGATATTGACTTTGATGCTTTTAAATTTTTTAAGTTTATTTATTTATTTTGAGAGAGAGAGAGAGAGAGAGAGAAACAGAGAGAGAGAGAGAGAGAGGAATAACACAAATGGGATGGGCAGAGAGAGGAGACCAAGAATCCCAAGTAGGCTCCATGCTGTCAGCGCAGAGCCCGACGCAGGGCTTGATCTCACCAACTGTAAGATCATCATGACCTGAGCTGAAACCAGGTGTTGGATGCTTAACGGACTGAGCCACCCAGGCGCCCGATGACTTTGGTGCTTTTAAAATAAGCATACATCAAAATCAGTAGGGAAATCTGGTTTGTAAAAGTAACAAGTTTTGATGATGTATATAAATGAACTGCTCCATAAAATTCTTCTTTTTAGAGCCACTTATGATCTTTTGAGGCTGTTTTTGATACACATATATTTCTACTTCTAAAATGTACTTTCCACATAATAAATACCTCCATTTGGTTAGGAGATGCTCTAAAACGTACAGAACAATTTTGCCTAGATTGTTTATTTAATGTGACTTGTAAAAACTGTAAATCAAAAATTATTTGGTAGTTTAACATTTCCCCCTATTTTGAAGTACTAGTAAATAACACTAACATCCTCATAATAATAATTAATACCCTTTAAGATGGAACTCTAGGGAAAAAAATTAAATGTTGAATTTATCTAACTTTTTTACTCTCTTCCTGAATGTCAGGTTGATTTACAAAAGCTTAGTAATTTTGCTGATGTTTGTCCATGTCTATAAATTCACTACATTTCTAAATTTAGAGATTCTTTGCTAACGTGATTAAAGTATTTCCTAATTTGTTCTCCTCATCTTCTTTGGGTCGTGCACAAAATAAAAAGACTACAAACTTAAGCCACAGAAATCATACGTCTAACCGTGATAGGCTTCGTAATGCTAATGTTGTTTTGATAGAGAAAACCACAAGTAATGCAAATAGCAGCCTCCACTCTCCAGGACAGGTGCGTAATAAGCGCATATAATTAAGCCAAAGATACATAATGGTTTGTTGTTGGATACGCATTTACAACAGCTGACTACGCTCTTAATGTGTGGTTCATGAGTTAGGTAATTTTCTTATGTCTCCACTCCTTGAACAGAATATTCCTCATGGACTCATATACAAAATGATTCTGCGTCTTTTACACAGTAGATCCCCACTGCTGCCTGTAATTTAGCGTCTTTGCCATATCAGCATTACAGAAAGATGATTAAAAAGAGCATGTAAATTCACAAACAAGTCATTTTATTCTTCAACTTAAGTAATTTAGAAATGCCCCCCAAAAGGAAAGTTATCAAAATGTAAGCCTTTCGACATGGTTTCCATCTTTAGTGAAATATATCAACCGTGCATTTAATCACTGTTATGCATAAAATATGGTTTATGGCTCTGCTCTATATATCACATAAACTTCTTTGTATATTGTGAGTCTGAGTCCTTTAGAGGGCATAAAGCAAATATGAGACACTAGTAAGAGTTTTTAAAAACCAGTACAGACACAGGCGACAGTGCATAAACTAACTCCTTGAGGTTATTTCCAATTCCATACTTCCACTGAGTTATTTTATACTCAAAAAAGAAACGCACATATATTTATAGTCTTTGGGTTTTGAATTGGGCAAACTAAAAATAAGAATGATGATCCTACACTGATAGTGCGTGAATTTCTGGATTTTAAACACTCTTAATCCTTTTTCTCCTTTCCATTATGATACTGTAAAACATACTGTTAAAAAAAAACAAAACACCTTAGCATACATGCACAACCAAGATGAGGCCTAGTGCTTTGTACCAGAGAGGGTCAAAAGAGTCTATCTACTAAGATTGATAATGTGGAAAAAATAGATAATGTAAATTTGTTTTTTATTTTAAAAAAGGTGATATCTTACACACATATTGAACTATAGTGTGTGGTAAAAATGGTCAGGATAATATCTGAGTTCAATAGCATTTTCCCATAAATTACTGTGTAGGTACCATTAATCATTGTATTCAAGGGCTATGCTTTGCCTGCTTAATTCAGCTGGTTCTGATTTGCACATCATTTCAAAGAATGCAAAAGAAAAACAAAACCCCAGAAAAGTTTTACTTTCCACATTAGCTATCCAGCTCATCCTCTGCTAGCCATAGTGCAGGACAGGAAGTAAATGATTAACCTGATTCCTTTGTTGACTTATTTTCCCTCCACCTTTGGGTGACTTTTAAAGCCTGGTTTGCAATTAATTTTAGGCAAAAACTTTAACTGAGTCTTTAGCATGAACTTCAAAGAATGGAATTCAGTTCCAACACATAGTTATTTCTCCTGCCATTGTTATTTTGATGCCTCATGAAACAAACTAGTCATTTCCTCCTCTTCTTGAGTATATGTGAGTGTGTGTGTGTGTGTGTGTGTGTGTGTGTGTGTGTGTGTGTGTGAAGGGTGCAGTATGTCCTCAGCATATATATTTGGTTAAAGGCAAGGGTGTTAAGTTTCTTTTTTCAAAAACGGAAATTGCTAAAAGGGAACTCCCTTACTTTTCCATCAACACATAAAACTCACCTGTTTCTAAGCTCCCCCCACTGCCTTTGAAGACCATAGAGCTCAGATGGGTTCTGGTTCTCCTTTTCCCTATTCTCTCAGAGGCTGGTGACGGTTACTGTCAGAATCTCACTCTCTCTCTCTCTCTCCTGAAACTGCGTTTTTAATCTTAGTAAGGACTTTGCATCAACACTGTAGCATATTTTTTTTACGTCTTCACTGTCAGTAACTTAACAGCTAACTCTGATCTTCTTTCAACCCCTACCTTCCACCAATTGCTCTTATAAATGGCTTCCTTACTCTACCAAGTCTACTTTGGGAGCAATTTTCTTTATTCATGTGGAAAATTCCAACAATGACTGAGCAATGGATCTGATGCTGGAATATTTAAACTCTGACTTTATTCTGCATAACCTAGGCAAAGAAATGACCTCTGACAGAGAAAGACAAATACAGTATCATTTCACTCATATGTGGACTTTAAGAAACAAAACAAATGAGCAAAGGCAGGGAGGGAAAGAGACACACAAATCAAGGAACAGACTCTTAACTACAGAAAACAAACTGATGGTTACCAGGGGGGAGGTGGGGTGTGGGATGGGTTAAACACGTGTTAGAGATTAAGGAGTGCCCTGTGATGAGCACCAGTTACATGGAAGGGTTGAGTCACTATTTTGTACACCTGAAACTAATTACATTGTATGCAAACCAACTGGAATTTACATAAAAACTTAAAAAAAAGAAATGGGCACTGGAAGTTAGGGTGATAGATGTTCTTTGCTGCCAAGCAACGAAAAGTTCATAGACACAAAGTTCTGTCCTTGGCAGAGTCCCATTCATTTTGTAATTCTTGAAGGAGAGAGTGGGAGCTTTTGGAAAATTTCTAACAGATGCCAAGAATGTCAATTTCATTTCAGATTAAAATCAATAAACATAAATACTGATAGAGGATGAAGATTGATACCAAAATAAAAATATTTCTATTACAAGCTCATTGTATAAAGACCAGAAAATATAGATTAAGGAAAAAAAGTTAACATGATCTTTCAGCAATTCATCACTATGGTTCACTATGTTTAATTTTGAAAACTATGGTTATAAGTTTTAGTTATGCGCAAGTGCAAATAGAAAAAAAGTTTAATGGCATTGTATGTTGCAAATGTTTTAGGCCTTGCTTATTGAGTGGATAGCTAATATATTTGAAATATTTTTCCATATTAAACATCCATTCTTTCTTTTTTATGACTTATGTTGCTAATACATTTTAATGTGGAATAATATTGTCAGTAGAAAAACATACATTATCCAGTTTTAACAAGTGTTACTTTGTTTTATTAGCTTTAGATTGCTTTAGAAAGACATGTTACAGATATGATTAAAGCACTTATTTCATTTTTCCTGATTTTTTTAACTTCCCTTCCTTGATGTGTAGATTTTCTATTTATACTTTTATTTTTTCACTACAGGTGTCCATAAAATATAAAGTGTAGCTTTGTGCATTTCTTAAATGTATAGAATTGACTCTGGATGTATGTATCTTTTTATACCTCTTGCTTTTCTTGTTAATGATGCTTTGATATCTGTATTAACATATGTGGATCTCATCCATTTTACATGATTTGGAGTTTTTAACTATGTGAATTATGCATAGGTTTCTGCAACATCATTTTAATTGGCAGCAGAGTATAATCTATTTTAGCATATTACTTACTTAAACCATTCCACTATTGCTGAACATTTAGATTGTATACAAATTTGTGTAGTACTACTATATAACTCTTCTAAGAATATTCTTATAGTTGTACCTTTCATTACATCTTCCAAAATAGTTATTGTTGGGCTAAAAGATATGCATATCTTAAATTTCTCTCTTTGGAGAGAGAGAAATATATAAATTTATATCTTCATTTTTATGCTTTTACAACAATGAATAAGAATGCATTGTCTTTTCCAGTTTGATGTATGAAAAATACAATTCAATTTTCATTTATTGAAATATAACTTGGAACTTTGTTATTAATCACTTGGTTTGTTGTTGTTGTTGGTTTTTGTTTGTGGTAACTTCTTGGTGTATGTCCTTTGTCCATTTTGCTACGGTGTGCTGATCTGTTTTTTCTCCCCATATATTAAGATAATATTTTTAATTCAACTCTTTGGATTTCTAACTGTTTATCATGAAGAGTTTAGAAGTTCTATGAAGTAAAATATGGTTTTTTCCTCTGTTGTCTGCCCTTGATACACTATTTTAAAAACTATTTCCCCACACCTTAAAAAGTCCAATTTTTACGCAAAATGTTCATATCTTACCATAATGTCAATGTTTGATGGCTTCCAATTCATGATACTTGAGGCCCAATATAAACACACTATTTCCTCAGCTTTGTACTCGGTTGGGAAATATAGATAGAACCCAGGTCAAGGCTAGCTGTTGAAGAAGGTAGGAGTTCCTTCATATTTCTGTCACAGTTTACTATTATTTGTGAAGATTCTGGAGATATGAACCTAGTATTTAACCTTCTACCAGGGGAGCAACTGTTGAGAGCCAAGGGAACTTCAGCTACCATGAGGTCTTGAGCACATTTCTTCTTGACCCCTTTGTTCTCATTCTCTACATGCCTTTGCACTGAGAAACATAATGAATAATCATTTTAATAATGTAATATTTTGATGTAGATAGCTTTCATGTTAAAGAAACAATTTCATGGCATTTTTCCCTGTCTTCCTGTGAGAGGGATTCAGACATAAAGAAACATTTCACTTCTCTCTCAGCCCAATTACTGCCTCATAGTTTTTCAGACCAATCTGTCTGTACTTGTGCATAAATCTATCCATTGCTAAGGATTTTCAGTGTTTATAAAAAGAAGGGAATTTTCAGAGGTTAAAAGTGTCCCTTTGAACAGCAATGGCCTTGCTACTTGTTTGAAAAAAAAAAACACAGAAAATGGTGGGGTTAGCATTTTAGTTGATCTTAAAGCTTAATTGGCTATAGAGAAGCCTGGGAAGGTGTGGAATAAGAGGACCGTAGGCTCACCTTGTTCCACAGATAGAACTAGATAACTCTTACATCAGTGTAAATAATCTAGAAAACACCTTGAAGAAATAAACGATGTAGAAACTAAAAAACAATAGAACAGATCAATGAAATCAGGAGCCGGTTCTTTAAAAAAACTAATAAAATTGATAAACCCGTAGCCAGATTCATAAAAAAGAGAGAGAACTCAAATAGACAAAATCAGAAGTGAATGAAAAAAAATAACAACTGACACCAGAGAAGTACAAATGATTAGAAGAGAATATTATGAAAAATTATATGCCAACAAGTTGTACAACCTAGAACAAATGGGTAAATTCTGAGAAACACCTAACCTACCAAAACTAAAGCAGGAATAAATAGAGTTTTTGAACAGACCAATTATCAGCAATGAAGTTGAATCAATAATAAAAAAAAGTCCTGACAAACTCAATTCTAGGACCGGATGGCTTTAAAGGCAAATGCTACAAAACATTTAAGGAAGACTTAAAACCTATTCTTCTGACACTTTTTCCAAAAAAATGAAACAGAAAGGAAAACTTCCAAATTCATTCTATGAGGACATCACTCTGACACCTAAACCAGAAAAAGACATCATAAAAAAAGAGAACTACAGGCTGAGATCTCTGAGGGACAAAGATTTAAAAAAAATCTTCAACAAAATAGTAGTAAAATGAATCCAACAATACATTAACAAAATCATTCACCATGATCAAGTGGGCTTTGTTCCCAGGATGCAAGCGTGACTCAATATCTGCAGATCAATCAACATAATAAGTTGCATCAGTAGAGAAAAGATAAAAACCATATGATCATTTCAAGAGATGCAGAAGAAGTATTTGACAAAGTACAACATCCATTTGTGATAAAAACTCTCTGCGAAGCAAGCAGAGAGGGAACATACCTCAACATAATAAAGGCCTTCTATGAAAAACCCACAGCAAACATAATCCTCCATGGGGAAAGACTGAGAGCTTTTCCCTAGAGATCAGGAACAGGACAAGGATGTCCACTTTCATTCACCACTTTTATTCAACATAATACTAGAACCCTAGTTTCTTTTTTTAAAAATTTTTAAATGTTTTATTTATTTTTGATACTGAGAGAGACAGAGCATGAGAGGGGGAGGGACAGAGAGAAGGAGACACAGAACAGGAAGCAGGCTCCAGGCTCTGAGCTAGCTGTCAGCACAGAGCCTGACGTGAGGCTCGAACCCAAGAACGTGAGATCTGACCTGAGCCGAAGTCGGAGGCTTAACCGACTGAGCCACCCAGACGCCCCTAGAACCCTAGTTTCAACAATCAGACAATGAGAAGAAATCAAATGTATCCACATCAATAAGGAAGATGTAAAACTTTTACTATTTGCCGGTGACATGGTACTAAATGTAGAAAACTTAAAAGTCTCCATCAAAAAACCCACTAGAACTGATAAATGAATTCAGTAAGATAGCAGGATACAAAATCAATACACAGACATCCATCGCATTTCTTTACACGAATAATGAAGTAGTAGAAAGAGAAATTAAGAAGACAGGGGTTGGCTCCCATGCAAAGGTGAAGGCTTCAACAAAGCAAATGAATGACTTTGCTATATTTGTTATTACATATCTTGTACACAAACACACTGAAGCATGCAATGGTACTCACATTTGCCCATGTATATCTTAAATTCATATTTAGTTAGATATGTCTTATACCTACCAGCAAAAATAGTTAAGAGCAGTCACAATGGTACATTTAAGAAACCTGGGCTTGAGATGCAAAGTCAGAATGCTATCAGTACGAAAGAATCTTAATATGTCATCTGGTCCACTTGTCAGTATCAGGATATGCAAATCATTAAATCATTCAAGAGAGTTCATTTTGTTTTGTTTTGTTTTGTTCCTATAGACCTTTAGAGATGGAGGTGTCATGGACGCCTTTGGTAGACTAATATGATACCTCTTCCTCTCCCCATATGCTTGGGAAGAGAAACCTTGGAAACATGACAGGTTTCTTCAAATACAGCTCTTTTCCTTTTAAGTGAATTTGAAATAGCTCTTTTTATTCTCTAAAGGTAACTCTCCATAATTAAAAATTAACCATGATTGTGTAAGTTCAAAGCTAGAAGGTTAGTGAATTGTCCTTCCCTTATTGCTATGTGGAAACACTGATGTAGCCAGTAAAGAAGAATCATCACCATCTTTGATCAGAATCAGTCTTGGTTTTCATGAATATTGAATATGGAAGGTCCTCAGGAATGCATTCCTCACAAAAACCCAGAACTCTCCTTGGTCTGAAATGTTGTCGTGGAGGAACTTTAGATTTCCAGGGCATTGCTCCAGCAACCAAACTACGAGCAGTGGGATGAAGTCATAAGAAGGCATATTTTCATAGGAGATAACAGACGTACTATCAGCTGACTTACACAGGCTGTCTAAAAATCTAGTGGATTCTCAGTCTCTGGAATTGTCCAAGCAAAGACAGAATAATCATGCACTGAGGGTGTCATGAGAACACTCTGCTTAAAAAGTAGAGTGAGACAGCACAATTACCTTCCGCTTTATGGTTTTATGACTGAATGGCTCTATTACTTTAAACTTTTCTGACCAGGGCTATCTATCTTGTATTTCTTCAATAATCTTGGCTTTCATTTATGAATTTTTCCAAACTATTTACATATATCATATGAATTTTAAATATATACATATCAATGATGAGTACCATGTACCATACACTATATACTTTATTTTATTTTAAAGTTTGTTTGTTTATTTATTGAGAGAGAGAGGGAGAATATCCCAAGCAGGCTCTGCACTATGAGCACGGAGCCTGATGTGGGGCTAGATCTCATGAACCATGAGATCATGACCTGTGATGAAATCAAGAGTCAGATGCTTAACTGATTGAGCCACCCAGGAACCCCTATACACTATATATTTTAAATCAGGTTTAAAATATTTTATAAAGGAGCCAAGAATATTCAATGGAGAAAAGATAGTCCCTTAAATGGTGCTAGGAAAATTGGATACTCACATGTAAGAGAATGAAACTAGACCCTATCTTACACTACTCATGAATATTAATTCAGAATGGATTAAAGACTGAAATGTAAGACTGGAAATCATAAAACTCAGAGAACAAAGAGGAAAAGCTTCTTGATTTTTTGGATATGACACCTAAACCACAAACAACAAATGCAAAAACAAACAAGTAGGATGACATCAAATCAAAAAGCTTCTGCAAAAGAAATGATCAGCAAAACGAAAGGACAAACTAGGAAATGGGGAAATATTTGCAAATTACAGAGCTGATAAGGGGTTAATATCCAAAAATATAGAGAACTCCTACAACTCACAGCAAAAAAAAAAAAGTAATGATTGAAAAATGGAACCTGAACAGACATTTTTAAAGGAAGACATATAAATGGTCAACAGGCACATGAAAAGGTGCTCAACATCACTAATCACTAGGGAAATGCAAACTGCAACCAAAATGAGATGATCACTTTATGCCTATTAGAGCGGCCATCAATATTAAAAATGTTTTTAATATTTATTTTTGAGACAGAGTGTGCAAATGGGGAAGGGGCAGAGGGAGGTGGGTACAGAGGGTCCTAAACTGGCTCTGTGCTCACAGCAGAGAGCCCAGTGTAGGACTCAAACTCATGAGCCGTGAGAAACAAAGTCTGACGCTTAACTGACTGAGCCACCCAGGCATCCCCAGAAGGGCCATCATTAAAAAGACAAGAGATAACAAAGGCTGGAGAGAATGGGGAGAAAAGGGAGCTCCTTGTTACTGTTAATGGGATTGTGAATTGGTACAGTCACTGTAAAAACCTGTATGGAGGTTCCTCCAAAAACTAAACACAGAACTACAGTATGGTCCAGCAATTCCATTTTTGAGACTGTATCCAAAGGAAACAGAAACACCCCTTCAGAGAATTATCTGCACTCCCATGTTTACGTCCACATTATTTACAATAGCCAAGAAATGGAAATCTAAGCACCCATCAGTGGATGAGTGGATAAAGAAGCAGGAGACACACACACACACACACACACACACACACACACACACACACACACAGAGGAATATTAGTCAGCCATAAAAAGGAGATCCTGCTATTTGTGACAATGTGTATGGACCTTAAAGGCATTCTGCTAAGTAAACAAGTCAGACAGAGAATGAGAAATACTGTATGAACTCACTTATATGTGGGAACTGAAAAAACAAAACAAAACTTAGAAAAAGAGATCAAACGGTAGTTATCAGAGGTGGGGGACTCAGAGGTAGAGAAGTGGAGGAAGGTAGTAAAATGTACAAACTTCCAGCTATACACAGGTACTAGGGATGGAATGTACCACATGATGACTATCACTAATACTACTGTATATTTGAAAGTTGTTAAGAGAATAAACTTTAGAAACTCTCATCCCAAAACTTTTTGAATCTATAGTTAACTACTGTGGGAATCATTTTACAGTACGTGTAAGTCAAGTCATGATGCGGTACACTTTAGACTTACACAGTGCTGTATGTCAGTTTCAGTTCAATAAAACTGGAAAAGAAAATTAACTACAGGCCATGGGGAAAATATCTATCATTATTGAATGCAATGTGGGTCTGTCCACAGAGCACCAAAAGTCTGCCCCAAAAGTTAAAAACTCAGCCAAACAACTGGTGATTTTCTCTGTACAAAGGTAAATAATGAATTATTTTTTCATTATTTTCCAGTTTCCCAGGAACCCACATTATAAATGTTGACATCACTTACGATTTCCCTTTTCTTCCCATCCACATCTGTTTGTGACATCCACTGTTTACCATTTTGAGCTCCCTTTTCAGTACATCTGTTTTCCATTTGCCCTGCTGCCTCCCCAATTCCTCTCTTCGTGTTGCTCACCCTCGACATGACAATCACTCCCTGTCTGTTTGCTCACATTTGTTCATTCAACAAATGTGCAATGAGTGCTCACTATGTTCCACGTGGGGCTATGGCAGCCAAAAGAAGCAAGACCCCGTCCTCTGAGCCCATCCTTGTACAGAGAAACAAGGGGACCAAACAGTCCCTTCTCACCCAACCTGACCCACCTACAAGAATCATTTTCCTGAAAATCATGATGGCGATTATGCCACCATTTAAAAACCTTTGGGGAGTTTGGACTCTGAAATTCCGATGTTTCATGGACTTCACCTAAAATCTCTTTCTAGGTCAATAGTACCCAACCATCTCCATTTTTTTTCATTTGGTTGAGAAAACTCTGACACAACATGAGTCACAAACATCCCTTGGGCCTCCTGCCCCACTCCTTTCCTCAAAAGCTGTCCTTTTTACAGTGCAATGCCAGATGGTCCCCAGAGTTCTTACCTTCTGGTATATATGCCTTATGTATCCCCCTCCCACCTCTCAGAATATCTGTGAATATTGATGGAATGCCATTCCTGTGGTTAGGCAACTAATCAGCTGACTTTGAGTTAATCAAAAGGGAGATTATCTCAGTAGGCTGACCTAATCAGGTAAGTACTTAAGAGCGACTGGACCTTTCTTTAAATCAGAAGGATCCATTTTGCTGATCTCGAAGGGGCGAACTTACATTGTGGGGGGAGCCATGTGGCAGGAAATGGCAGGTGGCCTCTAGTTGCTGTGAACGACTCCCAGTTGGCAGCTTCACTGAGTGCGGAATTAGTACTATAACCCCAAGGAACTGAATCCTCAACAGGCTCATGAGCTTCGATGAGGAAACCAAACCTCCGGGAATGAGCCCAATGAGATCCTCAGCAAAGGACGCAGCTAACGCAGTCCCTGACCCACAGAAACTGTGAACTAATAAGTCGGCGATGTAAGCAGCTCAGTAAATGGCAATTTATTAGGCAGCTCTAGAGAACTAATACAGCCAGTCTCCAACGTCACCTGGAATTTTCCTACCATCCACCAGGATCCGGTTTAAATGCTTACCTCTTTCACATTTGCCCTGGTTTCCTCACCCAAAAGTACTTTCTCTAAACTTCTATAGGACGTCTCCCCCGCGTTGTGTCTCTCCTTACTTTTCATAGCCACTTGCAGAGTTCTTATTTCTCCTCCCCAGCTGTGCATTCCTGGAGAACACAGGTGGCCTGGCAGTCACAACTGTACGTGTGCAAATGTATTGTGCAATCATTGAAACAAGTGTTCTCGTGTGCTGTCGGACAAGTATTTCTCAGGGATCTAAGGGTCAAAGCTGCAGTCTTTGGCTTCACTCTCATTTTCCTGTGCTAGGAGCAGCTTCATGTGACTTAGCACAAGTACAGGATTTGGTGACCTGACCCTCCCTAAAACTGTCGTCCAAAAGGCTAATTTTTTCGTCAAAGGGTAAACAACATGTAAGTTTGACATATTTAAAATCCAAAGTTGAAGGGGACGAAAAACAGATTTCTGAGTTAGGAAATGTGCAAATAAGCAAGGTGGCATTTGGAGCCGCCCAGGACACCACGGTGCTTGCGGCACCGACGCCGGCATTTTGGCAGCGGTTGCGATCGGCACGTGTCACTTGCTTTTTACTAAAGCCGCAGTTGCTCACACCTGTGTGTGCTCACGTGGATTTAAATAAGAACTAGCCAGGAACCCAGGCTGGAAAAATAGCTCCCCCCCGGCCCCCGGCACTGGAAGCATTACGGCCAGAGTTGGTTAATTGAAATCATGCATCGAACTAAGTTGCCACTCTGATGTGATCTGACAAAAATGATCATAGGATAAAATTGCCTCTTGCTGATCCCCACCTATCTTACATTTCAACTTGCAGCCAGATTGAAGCAAACTGCTCCAATTTACTGCTCCCGACCTGCTGATAATGGACACTTTGCCGTGCACTCTCCCGTCATTACTGCTCAGGTCAGGGCTGTTAACAGGGACTCTTGCCACTTTTGACAGATAGTCACTACCAAGATGAATGGCGGTAGCCACATGACCACTTAGGACCAGGCCTTCCCTCTCCAGCACCTTCAAAATGCCTTTAAAAAAAAATAAAAATAAAAGACCACACTTCACTGTTTAACTCTTTATTAACTAGGAGAATCAATAGAAACCAGGCAACTGTGACCTCGTGATTCCTTTACTGTGGATGTAGAGCTGCAAATATTTCAAGGCAATCATTTAACACCTTTTAAAAAAGAAACTTCTGGAGCAGCTGCCTCTTCATTTTTGTCCCTTTGGGCATGGAAACTGGGCTGTAAATGGAGCTCTTGGTGGACAAGGGAGGGAGGCATTAGCCCAAAGTCTCAAGAGCGCTAAATCTTCGAAAGAAGGAGCTACTTTTCTGAGTTAAAATGGGCTCGTTTACTCATGATAAAAATTATTTATTAGGGAAAATAGGTCGTTTTGAATACCACAAATATGAACGGAACCCAAGAGGCTGGCGCTCCATCATTTCAGTTGTTCATAAACAACCCTTTATGAAGACTTTTTAGTGGAACATTTCAAAGGTATTCGACTTCTGTTTAGAGAGGAAAATGAGAAGAGAGGAATGCAAGGATTGGTGTCATCTGTGCTATTTTGTTTAATAGGTACACCAGTTTAGATACTGTTTAATGACTAGCTTCTAAGAGCAAGCTAATGGGGAACGCAGTGCATAGGATTTCTGTTCCTGAAGGCACCTAGCTTAATTCTGTATATTAACTACAGATGCAGTTTGCATAGAATGCTCTCGTTGATATCTAATTCCTGGTCTGCTCATCATTTTTGCATTTGACAAACGGTCAAACGGAGTACTCACGACTCTTATTAGATTTACACTGCATTGTCTAATTCACTCTGCCTCATGAAAGTAGATGAACTATTAAATACCATAGTCTGTTATCCACCATTAAAATTAATTGATTTTTATGTCACTTTAGAACTAATGAATTAGAGATAGTCTCATAAACTACAAAGCATAGTGGGAAAGCTCTTTTATTCCCTATCATTTCTAGTAAGGTTGAACAATCCTATGCCTTTGCTAGTTTTTTCTCACAGCGGAAACCTCAAAAACATGGCTGTTTTCAATAAGTATAAGTCGTGGAGAAGAGCCACATTTATGAAAAAGAATTTGAAGATGTGGATGACGCTTAACAGTGCTCTGGGAGAAGTTTGTCATGCGGACAGGTAACTTTAGAAATAGTCTGGTGTTGCCATCGGCATAAAAGGATTGAATGGACATGCTATTTAACGGAAGTAAAATCCCAGCAAATAGTAATAGTCATAAAAATGAATATATGGGTGGTATCTTATGGTGCTGCCTGAAAAAAATCTTAGTTGATATTTTGGTTCAAAGATTGCATAGTTACATTATGATAAGATTAAGGCATAGGCGGGGCACCTGGGTGGCTCAGTTGGTTAAGTGTCGGACTTCAGCTCAGGTCATGAGCTCACAGTTCTTGAGTTCGAGCCCTGCGTCGGGCTCTGTGCTGACAGCTCAGAGCCTGGAGCCTGCGATTCTATGTCTCCCTCTCTTTCTACCCCTCTCCACTTGTGCTCCGTCTCAAAAATAAATAGACAAAAGAAAAAGTAAAAAAAAAAAAAAAGTCTGTTTAAAAAAAAAAAGAGTAAGGCATGGTTATTGGAAACTTATTATGGTGCCAGGCACGTGCCGAGCAATTTCAACCTGCATGGTTTCATGTAATCCTCAAACATTCCCACGATACAGAGGCTTTATTTTTATCCTATTCTCATAGGTAGGGAAACTGAGGCTAGAGAGACTAAGCCACTTGTCCAAGTTCACATAACTAATAACAAAGGAGTTGGGATGTGAACCAAAGCAGTCTTACTCCAACGTCAGACTCCTCATTCTTACACTCTGCTGCCTCTTTCTTCTTAATGCCACTTTATCACTTGGCGTGGATGGTGAGAGGGGCCATTGATCACAATTTTTATCCATCTCATGTTTATTAAGACATGATCCTTTCACTTGCAAATTAGTTCATTCAGTGAAAAAAAGTTCTTGCCTTCTAACATTATCTTCCAGTATTAATAAAATTGCTTCATGTCAATTCTAGCAAATGAACAAAGCTCTGTGTTTAATGGCACTCTTTCCTCCCCCATTGGAACATTAACAGTGGGCAGGAGGTAATGGAATATCCACATGTACCAAAGAAACCCAGAGAAGCATGTTGAAAGGGGGACCCAACATATTCAGAAGGGCACTTGTGGGGCGCCTGGGTGGCTCAGTCAGTTGAGTGTCCGGCTTCGGCTCTGGTCATGATCTTATGGTTCATGAGTTCAAGCCCCCCAAAATGTGGGTGCCCCCAATTCAATCAGCTGAAATACCTATGCTGACAGCTAGCTCAGAGCCTGGTGCCCACTTCAGATTCTGCATCTCTTTCTCTTTCTGCCCCTCCCCTGTTCATGCTCTGTCTCTCTCTCTCAAAAATAAATAAATGTAAAAAAAAAAAAATAAAAAAAAATAAGGGCACTTGTTGTGATGAGCACTGGGTGTTGTATGCAAGTGATGAATCACTAAATTCAACACCTGAAGCTAATATTGTGCTGTAGCTTAACGAGCTGGAATTTAAATAAAAACTTGAAGGAAAGAATAAAAAAGAAGGACCCAGAGCATTTCAGACTGTGTGAGGGGACCACGTATCTTGGTTGTTTGGGGACTGTCCTGGGTTTTGCCAGTGGTCCTGACATAGTTGTTAAAAGGATCCTCTTTTTATTCTCAATGGTGTCTCGGTTTGAACAATAAGCTAGAGGGCTACCTCAATTTACGGGAAAGGTTATTCCGTTTATCAGTCATCTTGGCGGTAGACCACCTCTACCAATCCCACAGAGCTGACCAGGCTACTACGTCAGTGAGCTTTAAACATTTCAGCTATGCATGCCGGAGCTTCAGGAGGCAGACCTGCTGCACCTGACTCCTGACCCTTTTCTCTTCTGTCCTCTTTTCAGTTGGTCGCCGGGATGGTCTTTTTGCCTTGCCAACTTGCCTAGGGTATAGCTCCCAGGGACCCAATCAGACCTGCATAGAGGTGCTGCTGGGGAGGTGCTTTGTAGAGATGGCTCAAGTCCGTGACCACTTGACTGTAAGTAAGGGAGGCGAGCCCCCCAAAATGTGGGTGCCCCCAATTCAATCAGCTGAAATACCTTAAGGAACAGAGAGATCTGAGGCTTCCTGAAAGAAATTCTACTGAGGACCTGAGCGTCACAAGTGCCTAGGATTGCAGCCTGACCATGATCTCTGTGGATTTCAGGCTTCTCTACCCTCCCCCCCAGTCACTTAAGCCAATTCCTGGCTCCAAATCTCTTAATATAGATCACCTGTTAGTTCTGCTGCTCTCGTTGAACCCTGATACAGCCTGATACCCTAATCCCTGTTGACTCTTCCTTCAAATCCTTTGCATACTCCTCCCGACTCTTAACTTCATGCCTTGATAATGCCTGTGGCTCATTGTCTCCTCTCTCCTTTTAGCCTGCATCCAAACCCAGATAAATGCTCCTAGACCCCTAATCTCATAATTTAGCAGCTAATCCTTATAGGAGCTAATATACCCCCATGCACTCTGCTAGACACTGAGGATACAAAGATAAACAAAGTATAGTTTCTGTTTTCTAGGGTCTCACCACTATGTCACTCCCCAGCATAAAACATGCAAAGCTCCCTCCAATGCATGAAGGGCAGGGCAAACTACTCAGCCCGGCACAGCAGACCCTGATTATTGTAAATGTTTATTTTTTTTAGAGAGAGAGAGAGAACGTGGAGGAGGGACAGAGAAAGAGCTAGAATATCCCACGCAGCACAGAGTCTGACAGGGGGCTCAATCCCACAAGCCCAGGATAATGACTTGAGTGGAAATCGGGAGTCTGACACTCAACCGACTGAGCCATCCCAGGCGGCCAGACCCCACTGATTTTAATTTGCCTCCCAGGACTCTAATCCCACAAGTGCCTAATGCATGAGCTTACCTGCTCTCTGCATGGCCTCAACATGGCAAGTTTATGCCTGTCTTTCCCGTGTCTTTGTCTTAATTTTTAAAAATTTATTTAAGCAATCTCTACACCCCACGTAGGATTCAAACTCGGGACTCAGATCAAGACTCCCATGCTCTTCCGACTGAAACAGCCAGACGCCCCTCCTGTGTCTTTGTTTGAAAGTCAGCGTTGTGCTGTGGGGAGCAACACCCGCGTATGCAAAGCAGATTGGGATTCAGAGAATTTGTTACTTAAAACACTGCTGGAACATCTGGCGCAAGGAGTCCACCCCTGGTCTTTCAAGAACCGCCCTCAGAGTCACACCTCCAAACTGGCCCGCCACGGAAAACGGCCTGCTCTGGGGGACGGGAACTTTTATCTCAGGAAACTACGACGACTCCCACACCTGCTTCCCAGCTCCCATGAAACTAGTGGCTGGCCTCTTGAGAAACTGCACATAAAAACCGACATCTCCATGATGACACTTACCGCCAGAAAACTGGTGAAACAGCAGGAAGATCGCTTCTCCTCCACCTTCCATGTCGGCCGTGTGTGCAACTAACAGGCATTCAGAGCTCCAGCTGCATGGGATTCTGGGAAAACAAGGCCGTTTGCGGCCCAGCTGCTTGTAGCACAAGAAGCCTCAGCAGAAGGAGGTTAACAAGGGTTCTGAGTCAACCTCACGTTTTCCTTAATGGTTGTTGTTAGCCAACCTAGGAAGTTTGTATGCCCATCCTACTCAAATAAGAATTATTTGCTTTAATATAAAGTCTTAGTATCCTTAAGACTTAGTGTAATTTCTAGCACCTCGGCGTGTGTCAGATATATACGTGTTCAATAAATGAATGAAACACAATTATGATTTATTCATTTACTGGCACAATCACAATTATAAATTATAATTTGTTACATGTAATATTTTTCCAACAAAGTATAGGAACCATATCCCACAGTGCCCAATATAGTACTTACATGTGGAAGGCTCTCAATAAATATTTCTTGAATGGACGGATACAGTGTTATCAAAGAATAGGGTCTGATATGCATACCTCAAGCAGACTTGCATAACCAACGTCAGTGTTTCTCTAGGGCACCAAGTCATTGGACTGTAAGGTAATATTTAATTTTGCATATTAGAAGCCCATGATATAATTATTGTCTGTATGTTTATATGTTTGATCTCCTAGAAATTATTAGTTTTTAAAGATTTTTATTTTTAAGTAAGCTCTACACCCAACGTGGGGCTTGAACTCATGACTCCGAGATCTGACTATCGAGTCGTATGTTATAATGATTGAGCCAGCCTGGTGCCCCCTAGGAATTATTTTGATTGGGTGTCTCTTTCTTCTACAACTGCAGCCTACTGAGAACTAATTTTATAAAAGCATGATAAAAATTTCTGAATAATACACTTTATTGTAAAAGATTAATGGTAAGGAGGATTTATATAATAATCATGCTCCTGATCATTTATGTGTGCAGTGAGGAGAAAGGTGGATAAAACCTAAGTGAGAGAAGTTGGGGCATCATTTGATGGGATCATGGTGAGATGGTCTATATGTTTATGTGCTCTTAAAACTCACATGTTGAAATCCTGATGCCCAATGTGATGGTCTTAGGAAGTGGGGGCCTTTGGGAGGTGACTAGGCCATGATGGTGGAGCCCTCATGAATAAGATCAGGGCTTTTTTTAAAATAAAGCTTTTTTTTTTTTTTTTTCAATTTTAAAGAGACAGAGCATGCCCAAGCAAGGGAGAGGGAGGCAGAGGGAATAGAGAGAGAGAGAAAATCTCAGCGTGGAGCATGCCATGGGGCTCGATCCCATGACCTGAGCATAAGTCAAGAGTAGGAAGCTCAACTGACTGAGCCCCCCTGGGACTCCCAAGATCAGTGCACTTATAAAAGAGACCCTACAGGGGTCAGCCCCTTCTGCTATGGGAGGACATAGTGAGCAGTCTGGTACTCAGAAGAGGGCCCTCACCCTGAGCTTGGACTTCCAGCCTTCAGAACGGTGAGAAACAAATTTCTGTTGTTTATAAGCCGTCCAGTCTGTGGTATTTTGTTAGAGCAAACTGAATGGACTAAGACATAGCTCAAATACATGAAAACTGCCAGAAAGAATAGAGAGATGGCCTTGGCAAGAATGGGATAAAGTTCTACAAGAGAGGCTTGTCCTCAGAATGCATTTCATCCCCCTGGAATCTGTCCCCTCACATGTGGGAGTGATTGTCACGCGCTCCATGCCTCTGAAGAGTTTTCAACAGACTGAAAGAATGATGCTCGTGAATTGGATGATTTAACCTCCGTACTGCAGATGCTGTAATAAGTCATGTGATGTGCTGGCCACAGGAGAGCAGACGGGGCTTCATATTCACGGTCTAACATTAAAAAAAAAAAAAGGCCTCAGATATCCATCTATGGGCCACTGGGTTATTCCTGGAAAGGCAAGTTTACTGTGTTATTCTGAATATCAAATTAGGGATATCACTATGCTTTCACGAAGTCTTCCTGCCATTTCCTTAGAAGCCCTTCATTAACTAGAATTATGTAAATTTAATTAAAAATTATCTATTTCTTTTCTAGGAAACTGAAACTGCTATAATATTATACACATTTCCCACATTTAATAATCTAGCTCAGGGTTTCTCAACCTTGGCATTAAAAGCATTCTGGACCAGGGGGCACCTGGGTAGACAGGCGGTTGAGCATCCAACTTCGGCTCAGGTCATGATCTCACTGCTCATGGGTTTGAATCCCACACTGGGGTCTGTGCTGACAGCTTAGGGCCCGCAGCCTGTTTCAGATTCTGTGTCTCCCTCTCTCTCTGCCCCTTCCCTGCTCTCCCTCTCACTCTGTCTCTCCCTCAAAACTAAATAAACATTAAAAAAAAAAAAAAGAGCATTCTGGACCAGATAATTCCTTGCTGTGGGGGGTCATTCTTTAACTTCTAGGATGTCTAACAGCAACCTTGACCTCTACCCACTAGTTGCCAGTTGCAAACTCCTTCTCCCTCTTCTTCCCCTCACTCAGTTTGTGATAATTAGAACTATTTCTATTCTTGCCAAATGTCCCTTGGTTGAGAATTGCTGCTTTATCTCCTCAAGGTCAAAGTTTTTGGTGCTCAAATAGCATTTGCTAGCAATCCCAACAACCAAGGCTGTATCTTCATAGAATCAGAGGAAATCGTGCTTTCTTTTTGTGTGTGTGTGAGATGTAAGACACAACATGGCTATTTAAATCAGTTTAAAGTGACTCAAAACATTTTTCTATTATTTTAGCAAGAGAGATCTGAGATGGCTGGGTCCCATCCCCAAACCCCGTTTTCCTGCACGAGGTTACTATATAACCATAGAGATCGGAATCTTTGGAATTTACATTTCAAGAACCAGCTTTCATTTCAATATCAAAGTTTTCTTAAACTTGCTTCATTTGGACTCCGTTAAGACTAAGCTAACTCAGGGTACTGAGTGTGAGTTCATCATTCCGGCTTTCTAATAAGTGTGCAGGAGGCCTGACCCTATTTTATAACAGAAAAGAGGTGTATTTATTCTGCATTTTCTTTGCCCTTGCTTCTCTAGCCCCTGAAATAAAGACTCGAGTTGGGGGTCTGTCATACAGCGTGAACAAATCTACCACGAGCCAGATCATTTGACTGATCTTTAAAGGAACTGGGCTGTTCAACTGAAGTCTTCCCTAACGGTGGTTGGGCAAATTCCATGTAGCTCCTGGTTACATGACAGTGTTCTTGGTAGGTCTGGTCAACACTTTCCAACTTGCCATCTTCTACCTTTTGCTTAAACCCAATCTCTTTGTATTTTAGGTTACAAAGAAAACCTCACAGAGTGAATCTCTTCTGTCCGCACAGAGCCTGAGGTGGGGCTGAAACTCACGAGTGGTGAGATCATGACCCGAGCCAAAGTTAAATGCTTAACCGACTGAACCACCCAGGCGCCCCTATATCTTCCTTTTGAAACATATTCCTCTCTGTTGTTTAAAGGAGGGCCTTAAGTTTTTTTAATCCATTCACAATTATATGTATTTCCTTACATCACACGAGTACAAGACACCTGTATTTTTTCAAACCTTCCTAAGTTAAGTTGGGGCTGAGCAACACAAACCTTCCATAATTGCTGCCTGAGAACAGTAATGAGAAGGTGAGGACAGTCCACCAGAGATTGCCGATGTTTCCTTTGTTTGTGTTAAAAAAGCACGCCATAACCCACTGGCCACCAGGAACACACTTTAATGACCCAACTGCTTCCTTTCAGCACCTACAGAAGCAAGAAGTTCTTTGCTGTTATTGCGCCAAGCTGAAGCAGTCCGTGACTTCCTGGCTTCCCCAGGGCTTCCAGGTAGTGGTTAACATTCCAGCAAGTTCTTGATCTCTGCAATAACTCCCACAGTCTCCAGGTCTGGCCTGGGCGGGCAGTGGTCTGTCTCATGACATGAACACAGCCAACCCACTGTATCCAACACTGCTTAACACAAAACCCAGGAGGTTCCTAAAGGAATCGGGCATCACAGTAAGCCCTTCTGCCCTCCTGCATGATCCGCAAAGCCACTGTGGGTGTCTCTTGGATCCCACAGTGTGGACAGTCTTCGTGGAGAACGCCAGGGATCAAGTTTATCTTTAACTCTCCTAGTTATCTGAAATAACCCTGAAGCTATAGATGAATAAAATTACACACACATCTGCCACCTATCGCTTTGTCCTGTCAGGGCCTCAGCTAAAATGGATTCAGAAAGAGTCTCATGTTAACATACTGCTACATTTATACCATAAAGAACTGGTTGGGGTAAAAATGTCTTTTCAAACTCCTCCATTCAAAGTTAAGGGACCTGTGATCTCTGATTGCATTTGGACACAAAATAGTTTTATGCTTAGAATGGCCACAGTGCTTCCGAAGAAACGGGGGGAATAACTCTTTACAGCCTCCTGTGCTATAACAGGCTTCAAAGTGAGCCTCCCAGCAGAGAGGAGTCAGCAGAAATGACCTCTGTGGGTGATGAGCAGTTAACCAGTAGGAGATAGGCTGAGGGGGGTGTGCTAATTTTTTGGTTTTTCTCTAGTGGTGAAAGCAGAAAAAAAAAAAGTGTATTTATGTGAGTTTTCGAATTACATGAATTGCTTTCTGGACAGGTCTGAAAGTTACTGTCCCACGAGCAATATTTGGAGGTGAAACTTTCCCAACTCCTTTCAACTAAATCCTTGGATGGGTGGCTAACAGGGCCCAGGGACCTACAGAGGCCTGTGTACTTGATATTTAGGAGAACTTCTCTTCCTGATTCCTTTCTTTTCTTTTATTTAAAAATTTTTTTACGTCTTTATTTTATTTTGAGAGAGAAAGACAGAGAGTGAGCAGGGGGAGGGGCAGAGAGAGAGAGGGAGGCACAGAATGTGAAGCAGGCTCTAGGTTCTGGGCTGTCAGTGCAGAGCCCGATGTGGGACTCGGACCCACAAACCATAAGATCATGACCTGAGCCGAAGTCGGATGCTTAACCAGCTGAGCCACCCACGCACCCCTTCATGATTCCTTTAGAGGAACAAGTTCTTAGGTTAACTTAATGGGGAATTCCTTCAGCAAGTGTTTATTGGCACCTTCTAAGTCCTGGGTGTTAGAGGCATAGCGGCAAACAAAACAGGCCAAATCCACCCTTAAGGAGCTTACATTCTAAGTCGAGGGCTAATAAGATCCAATGTAATAAGACCTCACTATGGGTCAGATATGATTTTAAGCACTTTATAATCCACACCACAACCCTATACTGTAAATACTATTATTATTCCCATTTTGCAGGTGTAGACATTGAGACACAAGTTGAATCACTTACCCACACACCGTGGCTATAAAGCCAGCCATCTCAACCACTTTCTGATCTTTCAGGTCAGAGGACGGCCTAAACTGCAGGAAGGATGATTATGGCAAGGCTGAGTTGTCCTTTATGAGTTTGGAAACGGGTGCCAATGTTTTAATGCCTAAATGCAGTCCTTCTGCGCAGCAGTAAAGATGGGAAAGTCTCGTGCAGGCTGCACCTGTGTCCATGAGAATGCCATGGAGAACAAACTCCCTTGTTCTACCTTGATCCAGGCCAGACTGTACTCGCTCTGCTTATGTAAGTTAGTTGCGGTGAAACTCTTTACCAGGGAATCTAATCCGTTTATTCTGTGCTCAGGGAGTCAAGCTTTTGTTCTGAGCCCAGCCTCACTCAAGGCTCCTCCACCAGAGAACCTGTTTATCAGGAAGAAGCCGCATGGCAGCTCATAAAGTTTTAGGTCACACAGCTCTCAGTGGAAAGAGTCCAGGGGCAAACACTCTCCAGCTAAGATTTGCAGCGACAAGGTGATGAAAAGAGAATGGCATGTGCATAAACGAAGCCATCCAAACGTCCACACACACGCTTAACCCATTTCCTATCCAACAACAACAAAAACAACAAAACTGGCCACACACAGCCAGATGCATAAGTTTGCAGTGAGAACAAAGGCAGCCATAAATATTCCAAGAAGCCAATAAAAAGAAGAAGATGAAGAAGAGGAAGAGGAAGAAGAAGAAGAAGAAGAAGAAGAAAACACCCAGGAGTGGTTAGCTCTCCAGAGTAATGGGCTCCATAAAAGCTTTTATTGTTAAGAGAGTTACTTTACTATGAGCTCTGTGAAAAAAGTTGAATGAATGTGAAAAATTGCATGCAATGGCCTGAGCTGAAAGATGATTATCAACCTCTGGGTCTTGTATTTTGGAGCAACTCAGTGCTGCTATTAGAAGATTGCCATTGTAGTTAAAGAAAAGCTCGCTTTGTACTTTTCTCCCCCTTCTGGGTAAACAGAGAGTCAATACCGACTTCGCCTCTGTGCTGGCCCACTTATTTGAACAATTATTTTAAAGACGTAATCCAATCTTTCCATCTTTCCAAAAGTACAACTCCGGTGAAATTTGCCGGCAGAGTTCTGCACGCACAACTTACTAACCCGCGAATTGAGTTATTTCCAGCACGTATTCCTTCCCTCCCATCTGCCCTCCACCCCACCCCATTCTTTAGCCATCTGTTTGTTTTGTCATTGGCTATTGACAGGACAGTGGGTGACATTTAAGGGAGTGGACCCATCTGCACTTCAACCATTCAAAGGCTAGCCAACTAGAATGGTAAAAACTATTTTTTTTAACATTTTTTTCTTAGGCTATTAGTGTGATTTTCCTGCTCTCAGTATGAAAGACCCTCTCTACCCTTTCATGGATAGATGGAGGCAGTACCACTTTCCAATATTTTGGTGTAGGGGGAAACGCTGGTTATTTGTTTAGGAGGTAATATTTTTGTGCAGATGTTAATGGTCAATGCCTCTGAAGTTCTATTTGATGTCATTAGAATATTCTGGAATAATAACTGTTTCATTATTCCTTTGAGTTTACCCTGCTGGAGAGTTATCAAAGTTCTAGTTACATATGTAGGACATGTACCAATATGGTGTAGATGCTTTGGAATTTCCAGATAAAATTAGGACTGAACTTATTTGGTCAAATATCAGGAAGACAGCTTGAGTGCCTTCAAACAACTCTCCTAAATATTTTTAAGGCATTTATTTTTTTAAATGTTTATTTGAGAGAGAGAGAGAGCATGCATGCACAGTGGGGAAGGGGCAGAGAGAGAGAGGGGAAACAGAGGCCCAGAAACAGGCCCCACTCTGGCAGAGCCCAGGATGGGGCTTGAACTCATGAACCGTGAGATCATCACCCAAGCCAAAGTCAGACCCTTAACCTACTGGGCCTTCTAGGCATTGCTTTACAGCATTTGGAGAGAACATGTAGCAACTTTCTTTTTACAGGTTACTTAATCAGCAAATTGAATTTCAACAAGTGGCCCCTTGACTTACGTAGGAAACTCTAACTTGGCTTTTCCTTCCTGTCTGGAACACATCGGGGCTCCCAGCGGTTCTCAGTACCCATGTGACCCAGGGCAAGTGAGGCTCATGTGAAGTGAAGCTTAGGGTTCATTAGCTCCATAGGAAATCCACCATTGACTTGTTGCTTCAGGTTACATGAACTAGAATAATGTAAAAAGCAGAATTCATATACACCTTCCATGTGGTGCAAGTATGTGGAAGGGAGAGACACTGATAATGATTATCCATCCTGCTGATTTCTTTCTACAAGAAGCATGTAAGAGGGCATGTGAGTGGAGTCTGACATCAAGTGAAGCACATGAGACTCTTGCTTACCAAATGCTAAGTCAGTCTACTGGACAACAGGTAAAGAGAGGGAGGGGAGGGGCACCTGGGTGGCTCAGTCAGCTTAGTGTCCGACTTTAGCTCAAGTCATGATCTCATGGTTTGTGAGTTCAAGTCCCATATCAGGCTCTGAGCTGTAAGCAAGCCGGAGCTTGCTTCAGATTCTGTGTTTCTCTCTCTCTCTGTCTTCCCCTCCCTGCTCTGTCTCTCTCTATCTCTCAAGAATAGGGGCGCCTGGGTGGCTCAGTCAGTTAAGCATCCGGCTTCAGCTCAGGTCATGATCTCACGGTTCATGGGTTCAAGCCCCGCATCGGGCTCTGTGCGGGCTCTGTGCTGACAGCTCAGAGCCTGGAGCCTGCTTCAGATTCTGTATCTCCCTCTCTCTCTGACCCTCCCCTCCTCACGCTGCCTCTCTCTATCTCTCAAAAATAAATAAATAAACATTTAAAAAATTCAAAAATAAGTAAATGTTAAAAAATTAAAAAAAAAAAAAAAGAAAGGGAGGGGATCAGTAAGCAATTCTGACTAGATCATTGAGATCTAGCCAGGAACACAACTCCTCTGTTCCTTCTTCTTGAATCTATCCATGCATCCTGGGAAAGTACCAGAGTATGTATTCTGAGTACCCTGGATAGATATATAAAGGGAAAACCAGTAGGATTTACTAATGGTTTGAATATGTGAGAGGAGAGAAAGAGAGGAGTCAAGATAACACACGTTTTCTACCTGAGCAGCTAGAAAGATAAAGTTGCTATTTCCTGGGAGTGGAAAGCTGGGGTGAAGGACGGGGTCGGGAGAGAGGGGTTCCAGTTTAGACATGTTTGATCTTCAAAGGGAGATACCAAGTTGGCAGTTAGACACACAAACCAGAGTTCAGTGGGAAAGTTCAGGAAAAATGGAAATGCTTCACAACTAGTGCTCTGGGGGGAAAGAAAAAGAGGCACAACATGTAGTGTTTGTCAATTTCTTTGGAGTAACGACTTCACCATGGCTGATTTCTAGTTACCAACATAATGCCACTGCCATTAGATACGGATTTGGGAAGAAATGTGCTCTCGTGAGCCCAGGCCAGCTGGCTCTGGTATGCCACTGGGAATAGAGACATAAATTTGGGAGTCATCAAGATACAAAAGAGCCTTCTGACTGAACCATAGCACTTAGGGAGTGAGTAAAGATGGAAGATATTTAATATTCCTTTAATGTTTCTTTATTATTGACAGAGAGAGACAGAGCCAGGGCAGAGAGAGGGGAAGACACAATCCAAAGCAGGCTCCAGGCTCTGAGCTGTCAGCGCAGAGCCTGATGTGGGGCCTGAACCCACAAACCATGAGACCTTGACCTGAACCGAAGCTGGACGCTTAACCGACTGAGTCACCCAGGTGCCCCAAGAGAAGATCTTTGAAAACTGAGCTGTAGGCACTCCACTGTGAAGCATTTGGAAGATGACAAGAAAGCAAAAAACAGGAGACCAAGAAGGAAACTAAGAAATGTCTCAAGAGGGAGGGGAGGGGACATCTGTCAAAAATTACTGATGGGGCAAGTGAGATGAGACCCGGAAAGAGGACACTGGGATTGGCTCTGTCACTTAAAAGCAGTGGCTTCAGGGGATGGAGGGAACAAAAGCCTAAGATGCCCACCCTCACCTGCTCCTCAAAATAGCAACAACTGGAGGCAGGGTGGCTTTGGAAGCCGAACCCTGTATCAAAATCTTTAAAATGCACTTCGGGCCTTAGCATTAGGGTAGATTTCAAAAGCACATGATGTCAGGACTGGAAAAAAATCTGATAGGTCCTTTGGCTCAAAGCAGCTCAAAGCCCAAAGAGTTTTTTGTTGAGCGGTCAGCACAGAGCCCGACACGGGGCTCGAACTCAGGAAACGTGAGATCATGACCTGAGCCGAAGTTGGATGCTTAATCAACTGAGCCACCAAGCCACTGAGGCACCCAAAAAAGTATTTTAAAATCTATACAAACCCATAGTCATTTTAATGGCCTATGGTTGCATGGGATCCTGTGAATAAAAATCAGATGTTTCATTCAGGTTCACTGGCCAAAAACCCCATTTAACACTGCAGAGACTATACAAGCTTGGGAGGGCATTTTTTTCTCAGTCTGTGCAGGTGTTTCCACTGTGTTTGCCTCTCATTGTGTTCTCAGTTACCTCTCATTCCTGCACACTGCTTAGTACACCTGCGACACGGGGTATCTGGGACACATTTATTCACAGGTAAATAGTATCAGGGTTTCTCTTGTTTTTGGCCATCCACCTCTAGGTAAATCTAGTATTTATGCATCTTGTTTCAGGGGTAGAATAATTTTCATTGGCAAAGCTCTTTGCTGGTCCTCACTTGATCATTCATTCATTCAAAAACACAGTGGTGGGGAGGAGGCTGGAGAAGAAAAATTCTCCAGAGGAAAAAACGGCAGGTGCAAAGACAAGGAGGCATCAGAGAACATGTCATGTTCTAGAAACGAAATCATTCATGAGCACCTGGGGGGCTCAGCTGGCTGAGCATCAGACTTCCGCTCAGATCATGATCTCATGGTTCATGAGTTCAAGCCCCGGTGCCGGGCTCTGTGCTGACAGTGCAGAGCCTGTTTCCGATCCTCTGTCTCTGTCTCTCTCGGCCCCTACCCCACTCGCGTATGCCCTCTCTCTCTCAAATATAAATAATAAAAATAAAAAACATTCGAAATGAAATCATTAAGTAAGTCTGGATCATATAGGTGTGGGATTGGTGGGCTGTGAGAATAAAAAGTAGCCTAGGCCTAAATTCTAAGGACATTTTAAGTGATGATGAAGCGTGGGATTTTTTTAACCTTTTTATTTTTAAATTTTTTTAATGGAGAAGTGATTTCAGAAAAAGTGAGATCCAGGACCCTTACTAGTTGAAAGTCTGGGAACCATGAATCCTATTATCCATATTTAGCTGCATCTTCAAATTCCTTCATATAGTTTGATTTTAATTTTTCTTGAAAACCACCTCCCCTGTTGCCCTTCTCTCCAGAAGAAGAGACGTCCTCAGTCCCTCAGGAGCTTCTGCCAAAGAAGCAAATTACAGCGGACGGCACACACCGGAGTGGCTCGCGGATCTCCGAAATCCTGTATTCTCAGGTTTTGCTGGATTTTTAAAGTAATTGCCAAAAAAGGGAACCTTTGGTGTTTCACAGTCTCCTGGGTCAGGAAATGACATTTCGGTCCCACATTTTCAGACTCTAGGCTTCATCGAGTTACAGGCGAATACACTTATTATTATTTTTTTTTTTTACAAAGGTCTCTGCAGACATAGTTTTGTTGCTAAAGGGCTGAGGATCATCTGAAACAGGCATCAGGGTAAAATTAATATATGGACAGATAGATGAAAAGAAAAGTCTTTGAGCTTAGCAAGTATTCACATACTATTACTGACTGATGGATGGATTGGAAGAGGTCGAAATTTGCATGTTTTCACCAAAAGCACAATATGTATAAGTTATGGAAAGTCATAATTGAGTTTCCATCTATGCTTATGCAGGAATATGTTGTACATGAGTACATATTTTCAGGCCATCAGGCCACACAAATATTTAAGTGCACGGTGCAACAAATAGGAGAGAGCAATGAAAAACACAGAAATCCTCATCCTTATGAACCTTCTCTTCCAATGGGGATTAGAAGACAATAAGCCAAGTAAGTTACGACCCATGTTAGAAAAAGAAGGAAAATTAGGCAGGGAAAGAAGAGGACAGGAAACTGAGGGACATACGGTGCTGTTTTAATTTTTGCACACTTGCACATTTTATTATTTTTTAAAAAATAAAGCTAGTGTGATGTAGCAGTTTGGATTTTTTAAATTTTGTTTTCTTTTTTTTTTATTTATTTTTGAGAGACAGCATGAGCAGAGGAGGGTCAGAGAGAGAGAGGGAGACACAGAATCCAAAAAAGGCTCCAGGCTCTGAGCTAGCTGTCAGCACAGAGCCCGACACAGGCCTCGAACTCATGAACCGTGAGATCATGACCAGAGCCGAAGTCGGATGCCCAACCAACTGAGCCATCAGACATCCCTGGATTTTTTTTTTTTTTTTAATTAGGTCTAAAAGAATGTCATGTTTGGGCACTGTGGTCGGGAATCTTGAATGTTCCCGAAGGTAACTGCCGTGGCCAAGCGGAGAACTGTAGGGAGGAGAAGGCACTCCCTTGGCCCATCACAATGACCTGTGAGGAGCAGGGCTCACGGGGGTGCTGGGCTTGCTGGGGGGCCCAGCCTTCATTCTCTGGACCACCTATGTTCTCAGGAACTACGAGCAAAGAAAGTGGGCATGAAAAAACCAGTCTGCTAGAAGCAAAATCACCTCCTTTCTCTACCTTCTCTCTGTACCAGACTCAGGAAGGAACCTAGGTGGTAATGTCTATCTTTTGGGAGAGAATTTAGGATTAAATAATCATTTTATGATAAGTGTTCCTTTCTTTAGAAAATGGGATCCACCAAAACAGTGGCTCTGGTTTAAACAGCTTACAAAGTGCCTGGGGATCCCGTTACCAAGGCAGATTCCTGGCAACGCCTCCAAAGGTTTTCAAGTCTGGGGGTCATTTTTCCTGCCTCCCCAATGTGATCCTGACACACGGATACTTTTCAAAGTGGATTTTTCAACCACACTGTCTTAGGGAGGAGAGAATAGCTCTAACTCTAAGTCACTTTCTCCTTGATTAGATGAGTATCAAACTCCAGGTTTCCTAAGCTGCTCAGTCCTTGCTTGGGGGCGGGGGGAGAGTGTTGGGGGGAGGGTGAAGGGTGACGGCAGGGAAGAAAAAAAGAGAGAAAACAGAATCTGAATCTAGACTCCATCTAAAAGGAGGAGGGAAAAGAATGTTGCCCACTGGCACCGCCCTGCCTTGGGAGACCCGGCATCCAACAACAGCAGAGACGGGATTTCAGAGATCAGCAGCTTCCCTGAGGTTTCTGTTGATTGATATACTTCATTGTATTCTAAAGATTAGAGAAATAAGAGAAATACAACTTGATAATTAACGAACAGTCAGGAAACCTTGAAAACACATGACAGGTAAGTAGATTTATTAAAAGCAGTCCTGACATGCCCATTTTTCAGAGTTCAGTGTTTCACCAGCAGAATGTAAAATAGAGAAAAAGTAATCCAAGATTTATTTTTATATTTCACATGATTGGTTTAAATGAGAATACTTCATAACTGAGCCGTATCCCCTTGGCCATGGGAACCTGTTCCCTGTAACAGCTATAAGATACCAGAACACATTTCATTTCCCTCCACCTATCATTTCTCAGTTTACAGTCAACATAGAAGAACATGGTAATGCACTGAAGCAAGAGATTCAAAGGAGCAACAATCCCAGGTAAAACATAAGAATAGACTTGTCTTCTAATCTTCCTAATTTTTTTAAACTTTCTCTTCCCATCTTCATCAGAAACTCTCTCCTTTTGCCTTCTTTTTATGAGAGGAATGCGCGCATGCACGCACACACACACACACACACACATACACAGAGTTATACTCAAGTGTAAATGACTGATAATGCCTCATTTATTCTGTCTCCTGCAGGAGTTCAGTTTTGGACAGAGTTCAAGAAGACTTGAATTAAATGGAAAAAAGATGCTAAGCGTCACATTGAAAAGTCACTGATCTGATGCAGGCAGTATTTTCTTGGGCCCTAAAATCACCTCCCTCTCTTCTTTTTAATGATTTCAGTTCTCTGCTCACTGACTCCCCCTTTCAACTCATTTATAAAACACCACATCCCCGTAAGAGAAACTCTGAACTGCTTCCAGGGGACAGGTTTTCTTTACCACGGTTGTAGGAAAATGACAGTTGCACAAAATGAAACAAAGAGACCAGTAAGGAAAGAAACATGACCAAGAAACTAAAGCTTGAATAGAGCTGCTCACTAATACCGAAAGGGAAAACTTTATGGGCACCCAAAGCCGTAATTGGGCAGGAAGGTGGAAGCCTTCATCATGTTAGACTACACAGGGTCACTTGTTGAGCCACAGTAGAATATTTTGTTCATAATGAGACCTTATTGGGTTTGGTTGCTGTAAGCTTTTCAGCTTCTAATTATGGTGTTTAAAAGACAATGGAGACAGCTTCAAATAATAAAGAAAGCTGCTAAAACTAGTAAGGCTGCAGTGGTGTCACAAAGACGAGTGTTGGCTCTCTGTGTATAGTATACATTTAACCTGTCAGCAAACACAGAGCATTTTACAGGTAAAATGCAAAGGGATGTATTTAAGGAGCCATTGCATGAATGATGAGGTTTTGCGTTTTGCTTTCAAAACGAGCTGCTTAAGTTCTAATACTAGTTTAATATAAATTAGAGTTTATCCTTTTGAAACCACTTGCAATTTGCTTCTGTTAGGCCCCAGGTCATTATGATGCAAAGTTAAAGGTTCCCGGAACATAATGTGATTCAGGCCCCCGTTCTTGTTGCCATGTCCAATTCAGCTGAAAACGAGAATTATAGTGAGAGCATTTCCTGGTCTTTGACCCTTCCTGTGAGCTTCTTAAAAGCAGGGTTTATACAGAACACTAACCTCATTCTCAGACATTCAGTGCCAACTAATATTAGCTGTGTTAAAACTCTTAAGTAAATTGAAAACTGTTTAAAAATACCTCATTCCAAGTTTAAAAACAGTGGGCACTTACCTTCCGATTTCCTTCCTTAATATACAAAAAGATTTGCCTGCGAAACAGAATATATTTAAATGTTAAAAAGGGTCTCTCCTCTCCCGGCTGCAAATGTAGTCAGGCCACACAAAGAACAGTTGTTTTAAAATCTCCAGCTATAACTCACTAGGGAGAGGTAATAACGATAGGAAAATAATCTAGAACGTGTATGTCTTATATACGAACTTGTGTTGCAAGACCTCAAAATAAACTAATTTACATAATCTTAATGATAGCCCTGCCCTTGGGACTCCCCCTCACTCCCCATTTTGTACATAAGGAAACCCAGGAACAGAGAGGGTGAGTAACTTGCCCAAGGTCACACAGGCCAGCAACTAGCAGAGGGAGATCCACCTCCAGGAAAGCTGGTTCCTGAGTCCACACTTTTTTTCTTTTAATGTTATTTATTTTTGAGACAGAGAGAGAGAGAGAGAGAGAGAGAGAGAGAGAGAGAGAGCACGCGCTCAAGAGAGGAGGGGCAGAGAAAAAGGGAGACACAGAACCGGAAGTGGACTCCAGGCTCTGAGCTGTCAGCAGAGCCCAATTCAGGGCTCAAACTCAAAAGACCACGAGATCAAGACCTGAGCCGGAGTTGGACGCTTAACTGAATGAGCCACCCAGGTGCCCCCTGAGTCTGCACTTCTGACCTCGGCCTCTCAGGACAACACCTGGACCCCTGGGAGTTGGTATGACATAGAAAAGGCACTTGGAAAACAAATTCCATGATCCATGGGTTTGGGGAAAGCCCCCCACAATATAAGCAACCAATTCATAAACAAGCAATAAGTCTAAGCCTTTTCTTTCTTATTTTTTTAAAGAACTTTTTTAAGTTTTTATTTTTGAGAGACAGACACAGCATGAGCAGGGGAGGGGCAGAGAGAGAGGGAGACACAGAATCAGAAGCAGGCTCCAGGCTCTGAGCTGTCAGCACAGAGCCTGATGCGGGGCTCGAACTCACAAACCACAAGATCACAACCTGAGCTGAAGTCAGCCGCTTAACCAACTGATCCATCCAGACGCCCCTTTTCATTCTTATTTTTAACCGTCATCTAGAGCTGAGCTCAGAGTACACAAGATTTGATTCAAATCTGTACACCTGGCCCGACTAGGACTTTTTCTCAAGACCATCACATTACCTTGAGGCCCTGAAGAAGCCAAAGGACCACCATGTGAGTGCTGGCCCCGTGGGTCTCAGGGACAAAGGTGAAGAGTAATAAGGAGCGGTACAGCCACTGACACTAGGCTCATCTGCCCTTCCCATGCTTTGCCAAGCTGCATGCACGTTCTGGAGTCACATCTTTTGCAGCAGGTCAGACACTGGTTGAAATCATCAGGAGATGATAGATCTGAATAGATTCAACCCATGTTCTAAAATATTGTCCAAAAAAAAAAAGGTCAGAAAATAGAGAAACCAGAAACCAAAACCAAAATGCGGCTGCACAGCTGCCCTGAGGCTATGCTAGGAAGCTAATTGGTGTGAGTAATGCTTGACAGTCAACCAGTGCAGAGGATTTGCAAAGCAAGGTGAAAATCCCCTGAGGCTTTGGAAGCTCCAGAACATCAAGGCAAAGAACAGGTCCCCAGAGGCTTTTCTTTGAGGAGTGTCAAGAAGAACATATTCTCTAGCGGTGCTAGGCTGAACCAAATAACTCACAGGACAGCATCCCCAGGGTTTACCACAGGTGCTGTGAGCCTAAACAACAGACCCAAGAACATTATAAGCCTCACACAGAACCACTAACTGTGTGGATTGCACCTCTGCATCAAGAGTGATGAGCACGATCACTCTTGCTCTCTGCAAACAAGAAGACTGGAACACAGCGCTGGTGAAATTCTACTTTAGCACCAGGTGTGGGAAGCATGAGAACCAAGTGTTTAGAACAGAGGTCAGCGATGCATCACCACCAGACACATCCCTCCATCACCACTTCCTTTTGGGGCTGCTCTGCAGAAAATCAGAACTGGGCGCAGAGAGGTCTGGGAGGCAGAGTATCACTGTCCCGAGAGCCTGTGCACCTCCCACCACCTCCCGCGGCGAAAGCCTTGCAGAGGCAGGTAGTGGGCTGGGGGGAGCCGGTGTGGGAGGGGAAGGGAGGCAATTAAGGAAACAGGAATGAAGGGTGGAAAGTCAACTCATAAAGAGTAAATAATCTCAGGAGAGACATTTTTAGGAATAGCTCTATGCACTCACCTTTCTAACTCACGTATGCTCCCATGCTAGCCCTGGGCCAAGAGTCTGTCCCCGGTCCAGTACCTCGACCCGTGACCCTGAAAAGTCACTTCACTTTTCTGAGCCTCTGTTTGTGGTGAACACCACGACAATAAATGTAGCAGCATTTTTAAGTGAGGACATATTTTACAAACCGAAGTGTCTGAGGTCAGGTTCTGGGAGATAGAGTTTGAATGGAAGGTTATGAGCAGCAAGTGTATTGGAGAGTGTTCGATCAATACCTTTGGGGACGTGAACACGACAGGATGGTGCGGTGGACATGAACTGCAGTGCAGGTGTGAGTTAGCCCCTTGTGCTCTGGGGCCAGGACCCTCAGCAGCAAGGGCCTTGTTGGAAGGGTGAGGAAGCTAGGTAATTTGGGGAGACAGGACGGCTGTGACATTAAGAGCTGAACCTAATCCTAACCCTTGACCTTCAAGGCTACAGCCCACCCTCCTCCAACTCTCCTCCTAGTTCAAGTCCCCTGGGTCTGCCCATATTCAAACCTGACTCCTTCCCTTCACGGCTGTCACTGCCCCTCCCTCACCCAGGTTTTATTCCCTCCCTCACCCCCCCCATCCCACACCTCCTCCCTGCCCCAGGGTGTACAAATAGGAAAAAAGGAAATAGAACCACACCATTTTCATTAAAAAAAGAGCCACCTCCAAGGGAAGGGAATAGCAGTTTTTATACTCCCCAAATGGCCCAGACTTTTGGATGCAGGCTGTCCACAGGGAGGGAGCCTAACCTTGACAGACATCTTTCTCTTAGGCTGCGAACAGAAATTATTAGACAGGGACTCAGCTGATGGCTGTCAGCAGGCAATGCTTGGATGAAGAGGGTCTGGGTCATGAGAGAGGCGGGGGGGTCTTGATGAGCATCACTTCCTCTACAAACAGTTCATCCTGGGGACGACTACAGCATGCCATCCACCTAGTGCCCATGAAGAAACGGCTTTCGAATCTCCTACCTTCATTACGACCTTACTTACCCTCCAAGGCCTTAGCTTCTCGGCTGTAGAAGTTGCTGCAAGTCACCAAGTGCCTTTCTCAGTCTTGTGAGCAGTCCACGTTCTACACAATGCCTCAGAAAGATATCTACCCCAAAGACCTCTCCTAGGGGAAAGTAAGAGCTTTTCTCTCTCTCCACTTTAAGGTGGTGCATATGCGTGTCCTTGGGAAGTCTGAGAGCAATGACAGCAAAAGGAAGGCTTACGATTATTTAAAGGAATGTGGCTGGGAGAGTCATGGTAAGAATGTCAGAGTTTAGGAATGCTGAGCTTGTGTTGGCAGCCATTTTGCTCCAGAATTTTTTTTTAAATATGTCAAATTTTCAGTAATCTTTAAGAACCGGGGCTTTTTATTTCGAACATTTCAAAACCATAGGAAGACAAACAAGCCCATGATAACAAACCTGATTTCCATTCCTTTCAACTGGTAGTCAAATTCTCCAAATTTGAGTCTGTGGCTATCTGAACATCCTTGTCCTGGCCTTCTGGGTGAAACGGATGCCCCAGAAACTTCTCCCTTTGGGGGAAGCAATTTCAGAAAGTACCATCATAGCACCTTAGCAATACCATGCTTAGTATCTTACAATTGAACTTGGGTCACCAGCCAGTGGGGGTGTCTTTCAAGTTCTCAGTCAGAAACTCACTTCACGTGAGCTTGTATAGACATAGCCTAGTGGCAGGGAGGTAGTGGGGGGAGTGGGGGGGGACATTTAGTAAGAGGGATACTTCAGAGACAGGGGGTCGGGGGGGGGGGAAGAGGAAGGGGCCATGGTCTGAGGTGATCATAAAGCAGAGCCCTGAGAGACAATGACCCCACTTTAACCAGCTTCTCCTCTCCTGCAGCTCATTTTAGAGTAAGAGCAAGAGGCTGGCAGCACAACCCGGGGAGGTGTCGCCCCCCCCATTCTGGAAACTCCATACAGGCAGAAGCCGGCACCACCAGGACTGGACTGAGCAAAAAGCAGGATACAAAATAAGAGGTGAGAAATGAGAAAAATAAAAATCCGAGCTCCTAGGGATACAGCCAGATAGGCTGATCTCCTGGTGATGAGAGAGAGCTCATCCAGACCCAGTGGCAGGGGACAGGAGCGTCCTGAGAACAAGCCCCAGTCCCACGTGAGGGGTCTATCCACGGTTGCCAGAGCAGGCTTTTCCGCTGACAGCAACGGACATCTGAACACCGCCCGATGCCTGCTTTACAGACGGACTCTTCAATTCTGATGGGGCCTGGTAATCTGTGAGAAATGAACTTCAATTGCTTTTTCTGCGAGGGCTAAAAAGTTACTTTTACATCACTGGAGGGCCCTGGCAAAGCACATGTCAAGGACCTGTGGGTCAGTGGGACTGAAATAGCGGCTATGAAATGAACACTTGATACTGTATATAAATTGAATGATCAGCTGGGTGATTTTAGAACTACCTGGGTGGAATTTATGTGTCTTCTGGAGGAGATGATGGTTCTAGGCCAGTGGGAGTACCTCTGACACACAGTACAGTAATCAGCGCAAGGTGGGAGGAGAGCGGGGCGGGAAGAGGTGGGTGAGTGGCTTGACCTTGACCTTGTTCTTTTTCGCCCCACTCTTCTGACTGGTCTTTCATGGTAACGCTGAAACTGCCAGAACACTTGCTTCCTTGCTGTGCGCCAGCTCAGGAGATGGCTCAGCATTTGCTGTCTGTGATGGTCAAGTACTTCTTGACATTTAGGTCCCCGACAGACTGGGTGATTCTCAGAGCGAGTTTGTCAAATCACAGATTTTACTTGGAAAAGCAAATCACTCCAGGGGATGATTAAGAAGAAAGTTCCTAATCCATTCACATATACAAGTCTCATCGTTTAATTGATATCCTCAGTTTTCAGACAGAGATGGAGGAAAAGAGCCAAGAGACATGGGTGTGCAAGCGCACTGGGAGGGATGGAGATGAACACACACCCAGAAGAGGGGAGAGAGATGAGGGAGAGAGGGAGGGAAAGTATCCGGGAAGGAGGGAAAGAAGAAGAGACAATGAAAGTATCAAGGGGGGAGGGAAGAAGAGAGGGAGAAATGGGGAGACACAGATAAGGGAGACAGAGGAGGAGGAGGGAAGGAAAGCTAGGTGAGCAAGAAGAAAAATAGACAAAGAGGGGCTTAAGAGGCTGAAATTCATGTGTTATTTAAACCTTTCTGTTAAAACACTAACTTCCTTTCCTTCCTAATTATCTTTTCTTACTCTTTTCTAATCAGTGTTCATTTGTCTTTTGGTGGGAATAACAATTCATGGTTTTTAAGTTATGAACATCAATTTACAACACACAATTGAAATCACAGTAAGACTGAAAAAAAGTTTTGTTTTGTTTTTCTAGTAGCATTGCGGGGGGCGGGGCAGGGGCGGAAAAGGAAAGAGAAGAGAAAATGGAGACAGGAAATCTTACCGGGCTAGTCCTCACACCTTTGAGATGGCCCGAGATGATGAACTGGACTTCTCCCAGAAGGTCGAGGTGTTTATAAATAATCTCAGCATTCAAACTTATGCTCTGCAAACACCTTCACTTCCCTTGACAATAACCTGGTCCTGGGTCAAGAGTGGAAATGGGGGGGGGGAAGCTTATTAGGGGGGGAAGAAGGAGGAGGAGGAGGAGCCAAAATTAACTACAACTATGCAGATTCAAAGTATCCACAGCCCAGAGTGGGAAAGAGTTTTTATCAAGAATCTACTCTTTCCTGAGTCAGTTGTTTGTGTTTCACCTACATTCTGTCACTTTAATCCCTACATTCCCACGTGGTCCTGGTATCCCGTTAGCTCTTTAGTAAAGGTTAACACACAGGGATGCGTATCCTGACCTGTTCTTTATCCGATTCTACCATGCAGAGTGGGCTCCAAGCTCACGTTCAAGCAACGTAACAAAAAGAACCTATGAACAAAGCAGATGTGATCTTTACTTTAGCCTCAGTTAATTCCATGCATCAGAGAATAAATTACTGAAGCATATTAATAAAATTGCTAATTTCCAAGTAGAGGCAAGAGATAAAATGTCAAGTTCAAAAGCGGTCTACTCTACTTTGGTGGGGGAGAGTCTCAGTCATATCTCAAAAGATGACTCCAAAAAGGACTCCAAAAGCTAAATTTGAAAAAAGCTTCAGACTGGTGGGAGACATGTTTGCTGCCTCAAATGGGCACAAACAGGCATTTGCTGACATAAAGCTGGTCCCCATGCTAATCATTACTTGATCTGCATGAAACAGAAATATTTCACTGCACTGTCCTCCTACCAGTCACAGGCAAAACTTGTGGATCTTGGAGGCTTAGGCTCGTAAACACTGAACTCAAAGTTAGCTCTTTCTTTTTTGCACAAACAACAAATTCGAATCTTCTGGATGATCTAGGTAGTAGATACATTCCCCAGGTCTTCCCGCCCCCCTCCGCCAAGGAAGAATACATATCAAGACACTGGGTAGCATGGACAGGCTGCTGTGATTCACTTTGCTAGAATCTGCATTAGAGAGGAAATTAGTTCATTGGTTAATTTTTCATATTCTATTGAATCACACTCCCTTAGGTTTGGTATCAAATACATCAACAGCAATAGCAATGTGTAGGCGGCATTCTTCCTGTTGGGCATTCACTTTAGGTGACTATCTCAATTTCTTAACAGCGAAAAATAAAATGATTTTCACAAGGGGCTGTGGCAGTAAGCAAATTGTCTCTCTTTCACCTGAAAGAGCAAGATTATGAATACATTTTTAATGTTTTTCTTTTAAGAGAGACAGACTGTGACTGGAGGAGGGACAGAGAGGGAAAGGGGGGGGAGCAGAGAGAGAGAGAGTCGAGGAGGAGGACGGGCATAAAGAGGGACACACAGAATCCGAAGCAGGTTCCAGGCTCTGAACTGTCATTAGAGAGCCCTATGCGGGGCTCAAACTCATTGACTGTGAGATCATGACCTGAGCCAAAGTCAGACACTCAAAAGGAATGAGCCACCCAGTCGCCCCAAGATTATGAAGAAATTTAAACCTGAAGCGCTAGGTCTCTGGACGTCCAACAGATAGAATCCAACACTGAAGAGAGTTCTTCCAAATGCCATATAAGTGGAACTGATATGTAAGAAAATACAGAGACCTTAGTTATAAATATGTCACATTGGGGCTGGCCTGCGTTTCAAAGTTTTCTAGTGGAGAAAGCCCTATTTTGGCCCAAGGTAACCATCCCAATAACCTCCTCGCGGCTCCTTGAAGTCCCGTGTGCCAAATGAAAGGGGACAAAACGTGGCATACTTTCCAATTTTTATCTGGCTCTGATTCCAACTCAGAAACCTGCACCGGGGATGCCCCCTGCTCCTGTGTGCCTTCCAGTACAGCGGCTCCACGGTTGAAAAAAAAGGGGTGGGGCGTGGGAGAGGGAGGGAAAAAAAAAAAAGAAATCATTGACTGTAGAAACAAAACCAAATCAATTCCCACCGAAGCTGAAACGCAAGCAAGAGGGAGAAGGCTCAGCGCAGTATTTTGCTCTCCCGCAGGAGAGGCCCGCGTCTGATCATTTTCTCTGATGAGTCTTGCAAATCCGATCGTGGTCAGCAGGGCTGCGCCCCCTCCCCCCGCCCCCCAGCCCGCACGTAATGAACACACAACACGGACAAATCTCAGCGCTGTACATACCTTTCTCCGAGCACTTTTAACTTTTCCCATGTCCATTAGGCCTTACAGCCTAATCTTGCTCTGCCAATCGCTCCCATGGTGAGATCATTAAGTAAATTATTTTAAGATCAAACACCCTGCAGTGACAATAGCGTCCCAAGTAAGGTAAATGCTTCAAAGGCCCCCCTTTCAAATTACAGCTCTCGGGAGTTATTCATCACCTCTCCGTAGGGCTCGCCCCGCCATTACTTGGCTTTTTGCCGCAGGCGAAGGTAGCACTGCTAATTGGCCTCTGTAACAAAACTGACCTGTGGACAGGATAAAACTTGTTTGGAGCTTAGAGACAAAAATTATTCAAGGTTAAAAACACATGAATGCCCCAGCTACGTCACCAAAAAAAAGGAGTGAATGAATGTCTTCCCCTGCGGTTCTTAATGTGAAAGAATGTGCTCCCGGCGCGCCTGGGTCACACAAAAAGCTCCTTCAGGTAGCTGGGCCGGGCCCGGGGCCTGGGGATCCTTTTCTCCCGGGTTTTCACCGGCGCCCCCAGCCCCCACTCTCCTCCGGCTCGTTCTCTGCTTGTTAAAGTCCGAGACAAGGAGCTGCGTCCTTCGCTTTGGTCCTTCGGAACCCCTCCCGGGGAGGGCCTTTGATCTCCGGGCATAATGGCAGATGGAACAGTTTAACTACCTCGTACAGGTGCAGAGAGTCTCCTTGACAGGTTGGGGCTTTCATTTCTAGCACATTAGCTGGGCTCATACAAACGGGTTTTTGACAGACTCAAGCAGGTAAAATAGCACCGAGGCTCCGCCAAAAGCGCGGTCACACCTGCCGGGAGGGCACGACTGGGAAATGCTGCATAAATTAAAGACAGGTAAAACCTCGGAGTTCCCTGCTGAGTGTTTGGCTTTTTTTTTTTTTTCTTTTTTCTTTTTAACAACTTGCGATGGCGGTATGTGGCGGGGTGAATCTCAAATGAGTCAACAACAAATGAACTCCTTGATCTCCCCACGCTCAAAAGAAGCAGGGCTCGGGCAGGGTGATTTCAAACCAGCACTGCCGCGCCGGAGGCCGGTGACACTCCATTGATCTTCACTGGCCGCCAGAGAAGTGGAAAATAAATAAAGGCCCTTGCAATATTTCCCCTTTTGCCTCCTCCAAGGTTTCCTGTCCTCCTTGCCACTCGCTTATTCCCCATTCTTCCTCCCCAGGTGAAAGGCTTGATGAACAAATCGTACCTACCCCATCAGGAGATACCTTTTCCATTGAAAAAACGTTTCTAAATATCACATTCTAGGGATGGCCACTGTAGCTACTTACGACACTTGCTGCAGCTATTTTCAACATTTTTGTTTCTGTGAGAAAAAAATTGTTTTGGTGATGTGCAAGTCCCTCCTTGTGCGGTTAGTCCCGTTTTCCTAAGAAAATATGTCAGGGAGGACTTTTGGGTGTTACTCTTCCCACTTGAGTGTGCAAATAATTTTCTTATGACAAAAATTTTTGTCCTGTCCTAGGACAATCCTTTTGTGAAATGGCATGTTGAGGAAATGAAAAAGTTGCATCAAGGGATGTTACTTGTTTAGTGAGAGCTTTTCCTTTATTTTCTTATTATCCATGTTTGTGATAATATTATCTGTTATCAAATCAGATTATAAACCAATAATTTGGCATTAAAGCTTTCCTTTCATCTTCTCTATTCTCGATTAACAGTGTTAAGGGCTTTCTCATTCTCAATAATCTTACTGGGCAGTGCAGTCAAATTTACAGTTTCTTGGGAAAGGGAGGGGATCCTTTCTTCACTGTGCTTCCAGCCCCAGTAAGATTAAACCTTTCTTGTCTTTCCTTTGTTCCTCACTAATGAACTTTTCTTTCCGCATTTCCACATTTCCTCATAACAACACTAATGTTTAGAGACAGTATTTACAAAAGGGGACAGATCTCGTCCAATCTGTAAAAACCACAGCCTCCCATCAGAGTAAGTCACAGTCTTTGCTCCATCTTCTTTGAGCGGACTTTGTACCTAGAATTTGCCGGCCTTCCTTCTCCTGAGATCACCATCGTTGTCCAATATTATCTAGAATCATAAGATTTCAGAGAACACTGGAGCCGTTCCCCAGGTTTTACAGAGAAAACGTGAGATGAGTAGCTGAGGGTCAGAGATATCCAGTGAGTTACCTTTCGCAAGATAGATTACATTCGTTCGTCCATTTACATAAATTCCTACAATATTGTTGAGTGCCACTATGTAGAAAGCGGTAGGGGGCATGCAAGTGTGAGTTAGGCAGTCAAAATGAGATCCAAAAAGCCCCCTCCCTAATAGAGGCGTGTGTGGGAATTTTCACACACATGCATGTGCACATGTGGGGATTATGGGTAAACGGATAATTAGCATATGGTATATTAAGCACTAAAAATGTGCTGTACCTAGAGTGCTACAGGAACACAGGGGGGAGTAAGTGGCTCTAATAGGGAGGTTAATGATCAGTTCACAGGAGGTGATTTTGAATAAGGAAAGACTCAAAGACACAATAGAGTTCAAACTGTTTTGAGAACAGTGTGAAGATGTGTGTTGGTAGGTCATAGGATATCTTGGAGGAAGTCACAAGAATGAGCCTGAGGACAAAGCTCCCCCGGTATATGACAGTCAATGCATGTTGTAGGTCAGGTCAAGTTCAGCATACCCATTGTCACAAATGGCCAGGTAACACTAGTCTAAAAATTGTTATCAAGTATGATCATAAAATAAAGGTCATTCATTGTTTGAGCAAGCATACTGCAGCTTATTGATCCACACAAATGTCTTTTCTTTGAACACTTGAGATTGTTTTCAGAGAGCCAACATATTTTAAGAAACTCCTCACTTATGGCCCATCTATATTTTTGAAAATGATTTTAGTTTTAGAAAATAGTTAAAACTTGGCCATCTGAGTGGCTCAGTTGGTTAAGTGATTGCCTCTTAATGTTGATTCAGGTCATGATTTACAGTTTGTGAGTTTAAGCCCCACATTGGGCTCTGGGCTGATGGTGAAGAGCCTGCTTGCGATTCTCTCTCTCCCTCTCTCTGCCCTTTCTCTGCCATCTGGCCAATAGAAGATGCGTGGAAGTGATGTGTGTAATCTCCAGGTTGTGCTCTCTTTCTCTCCTTCCCTCAAAATAAATCAACTTAAAAAAAATAAAAAATAAAAATTACTAAGTTAAAAGAAAATAGTGAAAACTAATATGGAATTCAGCCTGAGGAATAAGGGAAGTTTTATGACTTTGTTGGGTGGCATAGTTTTTTGAGAAAAATTGAGCTGTAACTGAAAAGCAGTAAGTCACATAGATATTCTTATGTGGGACATGAACTGTTTCTAACAGGCAATGACAAAACAGAAGATCCAGAAATATTTGGAACAATAATAATTTTCATAGAGTAAAGGTGCCCAAAGTTAATGAGTTTGAAAGTAAACGCATTTGTATGTGGAAAAAGTCTATTGTATTTCTTTAAATGCGTTTGTTTGACTTTGTAGTTATACCTTGGTATGTCCGTGGGACATAGGTTATGTCTCTAAATGGGCTGCACCATCATAGTTATGGCTGAACTGAGTGGTTCCCATATTCTATCTTCTCTTCTTTGATATATTAAAATAGTAGGTGCCGATGGTTATGATTTTGTGACTACATTCTGGCCAATAGAAGTTGAGTGGAAGTGATGTGTGTAATCTCCAGGTTGAGCCCATAAAGGGACAAAGTCTTTCATCCCCTTCCTTTGTCCCTTTCCTACTAACAGGAAAGCCCACACAATGTGACTGAGTCATCTTGCATTGGGCAGATGGGGCCAAAAATCCAAGGGTGACAGAGAGGAAGTGTAGGTCCAAAACTGTTGAACTCCCATATTGGTCCTAGAATCTTAATTCAGAGATTGTTTCCTAAAGGAGAAATCAACTTCTGTATTGTTTATGTCCATGCATTTTGGCAATGTGAATCTACATCTCAAGCAAAAAATAGCGGTGGAATGCGCACTGGTGTATGGAATGCGCAGAACAGCTATTCCCAATACCAGATATGGAATGAAACATTCTACTCTAGCGAGGGTGGGTTTGGTGGCATCTACATAAGAGAGTAAACTATTGGAACCACCTGTGCTTCTCTTGTCATACAGGAGACTGTGAGATTGCCATGAGCCTTTTATTCAAACTGAACTTTTCTTGTTCTCATATTTCAAAATATACCTGAGGTGCCACATTTTCTTCTCATGAAAACAAGTTGTTATGTGTTGGGATCGTGATTTTCGAAATGAGGAAGGTGTGCTGTGAGAGAGGGCTCTTAGGCAGAGCATCACAGCCGTCAACCCAAACTGTCGCAATACATTAAGCCTTTATTGTGGGGAAGGGAGGGGGGAGAGATGGGTTAGTAAACCATACTAGAAACTTGGTGAGCTCCAAAGGACCATCACAGCAGGGGCTCCAACTCTGTGTTCGACACGAAGAGGCTAAAGCTCAGAGAACCAAATAGCTTCAGCGAGCGCAATGATTTGAAACCATTTGTCCAAGATCAGCTGTCCAGCCAGTGGTCAGACTGGAATTCAGACCTACTCTGCTGTAGACTCCAAGTTCATAGGTTGAAATCCTAACGCTGTATGTGATGGTAGTGGGCAGTAAGACCTTTGGGAAGGGTTGAGGTCTTGAGGGTGGAAGTCTCATAAATAGAATTATTCCCCATATAAGAGAGACCACAGCAGGCTCACTTACAGAGCAAGAAGAGAGTCATCTATGAGCCAGGAAGAGGGCCATCACCAGAGCTCAGCCACGCCAGCACCCTGATCTCGGACTTCTCCACAACTGTGAGAAGGAAATTTCTGTCATTCATAAGCCACTCAGTTTATGATACTTCTGTTTCAGCAGCCTGGACAGACTGAGACGTGATGGAACTCTGTCACTAAAACACCATCTTCTCGTGGTAAATGCTTTGATCAAGTAGATTATCTAATCACATGTTTGTGATGCTTGTTCACCCCAAACTGATGTGTCCCTTAGTCATTCACAATTCCATCACTTGATCGCATGAGGTGTCCTTGGTTTCTCATTCATTGTCTCTCTACCACTGGAGTGTAAGCTCTGCATACAATTCCCCGCTACTGTACCCTCGGTGCCCAGACCATGGCCTGGCATGCCGTAGCCCCTCAGTCGTTATTTGTTAAATAAGTGAAGGATCAAATGAACGCCAGAAACTGCAATGGGTGTTTCAGAGCTGCCATGACAGTCACCACCTCTGTGTGTTAGCTGTCACAGGGAGGCCCATGACATGGGGTGGGGGGGCAGTACAGGGCGCTGTGTGCAGGCCTGTATTTCAGAGTGCACTATGAATTTTTTCTACTAGTTTGATTTTAACACCATTTACTTCCCACCAACGCCGTTGCAAATTACTTTGCCTCAATCTATCAAATTGCGCTGAACAAGAATTTCCAGATCATGGCCCATTATGTCCCTGAACTCCAGGGATGTGCCTTGTTCACTTAACATGAAGAGCCTGCCTGGTTCCAGGTGACTGATATGGGTGTGTTCCTAAATTCTACAGGGGATGGTGACTCTGAGGAAGCATATCCATTCTCGTCCTCGCTCAGGAGGAGAGGATTCTGACAGATAGAGGGCAACTTCTCACGAAGAAGGACCTTCACTTGGTGCAAGGGCTTCAGAGCAGTTAATTCAGCCTCCAAGGGGAGTTACATCCAATGTAGTAAGAGTCTTTAGCCATTTGGGGCTGAGAAATTGTGTTTGATGAAGGTGAATTAAAGCAGTATGGTAAGAAATTGCAAGGAAATTGTTCTTTTCATTAGAATACTTTAGAAATGTAATAAAATGGTCAAGATTTTTACAGTGAGTAAAGATCACTTAATTAAAGTCGACAAGCCTTTACCTCCTTTCCTGTTCATGTTTGCAAATACCATTACATATTTAAGCATCTCTAGGTCAGTTTCTCTCAAGAGTTCCCTCTCATATATCAACGATCTACTTGGTGTATCTACCTAGATGTCTCACAGGTACTTCAACTTCCAAACCTTCAAAATGGAAACTTAGAATCTTCCCCTCACTCCCAAATCATACAAAACTGGAAAAATACAGAACATACAAGAATATTTGAGTGCTTAGAGGCACATAACAAGCTCCCGGATAAATATCAACCTTGTAAAGTTGTCAATCCTCCCTAAATTTACACATGTATTCCCATCAAATCAATGGATGTTTTTGGGGAAAAATCCTCTAGAATTTAACTGGAAGAGCTGAATAGGCAAGAATAGCCAATAAAATATTTTCAAGGAGGAATATGGTGGAAGACCTTGCATAGTCAGATACTAAGATGTAGTCCGTTACCAAATACAAGCATATCCTGGAGGTACTGTAGTTTTGGTTCCAGACGATCACAATAAAGTGAACATCACTACAAAGCAAGCCAAATAAATTATTTTATTTCCCACTGCATATAAAAATTATGTTTACACCATCCTGTAATCTGTTAAGTGTGCTATGGCATTATGTCTAAAACAATGTACGTGCATTAATTGAATACTTTATTCCTAAAAATACTAATCATCACCTGAGCTTTCAGAGTCATAATCTTTTTGCTGGTGGAGGGTGTGGTCTTTATGTTGGTGGCTGCTGACTGATCAGGGTTAGTGGCTGAAGTCTGGGGTGCAGTGGCTGTGGCAATTTCTTAAAATAAGACAACACTGAAGTCAGCCCCATTGACAGACTCTTCATTTCACAGATGGACTTCTCTGCAGCATGCAGCATTTGGTAGCCTTTTACCTACAGGAGAACTTCTTGCAAAATTGGAGTCTGTCCTCTCAAGCCCGACCATTACTTTATCATCTAAGCTTATGTAATATTTTATTTTATTTAAGTCTTATATAGGCAGTTCAACAACCTTCACAGCAGGAGAAGCTTCACCAGGAGTAGATTCCATATCAAATAACCACTGTCTTTGCTCTTCCATAAGCAACGACTCCCCTTCTGCCCAAGTTTTCTCACGAGATTGCAGCAGTTCTGTCACACGGTCAGGCTCCCCTACTAGCTAATTCCAGTTCTCTGTTACTTTCACCACGTTTACAGTTACTTCCTCCACTGACGTCCTGAACCCCTCCAAGGCATCCACAAAGGTTGGAATCAACTTCTTCCAAACCCTGGTTAATGTTGATAGTTTTACCTCTTCCCATGAATCCCAAATGTCCTTAATGGCATCTAGGATGCTAACTCTTTCCCAGAAGGTTTTCTATTTACTTTGCCTAAATCCATCCGAGGAACTGTGATCTACGGCAGCTGTAGCCTAACAAAATGTAGTTCTTAAATAATGAGACTTGAAGGTCAAAGTTACTCCTTGATCTCTAGGCTGAAGAATGGGTGTTCATAGGCATAAAACCATTAATCCTGTTGTACATCTCCTTCAGAGCTCTTTGGTGACCAGGTGTGCTGCCAGAGAGAGCACTAGTATTTTGAAAGCAATCTCTTTTTCCTGAGCAGTAGGTCTCAACAGTCGGCTTCTTCAGTGCACCATGTTTGTAAACAGTTGTGCTGTCAGCCAGGCTTTGTTGTTCCATTTATAGAGCACTGGCAGAGAGTAGATTGAACATAATTCATAAAAGTCCTAAGATAGTAAATTAGTATTGGCTTCAATTTAAAGTTACCAGCTGCATTAGCCCCTAACTGGAGATTCAGCCTGTCCTATCTATGAAGCTTTGAAGCCAGGTATTGACTTCTCTCTAACTGTGAAAGACCTAGATGGCATCTTCTTCCAATATAAGGCTGTTTCTTCTACATTGAAAATTTGCCGATGAGTGCTGCCACCTTCACGAATGAACTGAGCTCCATCTCCTGGATAACTTGCTGCAGCTTCGCCATCAGCACTTGCTACTTCACCTTGCACTTTGATGTTATGGAAATGGCTTCTCTCTTTAAACCTCATGAACCGATCTCTGCTAGCTTCAAACTTTTCTTCCAGAACTTCCACACCTCTCAGCCTTCACAGAATCGAGGGGAGTTAGAGCTTTGCTCTGGATTAGGCTTTGGCTCAAGGGGATGTTGTGGTTGGTTTGCTCTTCTATCCAGATCACTGAAACTTTCTCCGTATTGGCAAGAGGCTGTTTTACTTTTATATCATTTGTGTGGTTACTGGAATAGCACTTTTATTTTTCTTCAAGAACTTTTCCTTTACATTCCCAACTTGGTTAACTGTTTGGTGCAACAGGCCTAGTTTTTGTCCTGTCTTGGCTTTTGACATGCTTTCCTCACTAACCCTAATCATTTCTAGCTTTTGCTTTAAAGTGAGACACATATGACTCTTCCTTTCACTTGAACACTTTCAGCATTGTAGGTTATTAATTTGCCTAATTTCAACATTGTTGTGTCTCAGGGAATAGGGAGGCCCAAGGAGAGGGAGAGTGGTGGGGGAAGGGCCAATTGAGGAGGCAGACAGAACACACACAAAATGTATTGATTAAATCTGCTGTCTTATAAGGGTGCTGCTTGTGATGCCCCAAAACAATTACAGTGTAATCTGAAAGATCATTGATCACAGATCACCATCACAGATATAATGATGAAAAATACGAAATATTGCGAGAATTACCGAAATGTAACAGATATAAGAAATGAGCAAATGCTGTTGGAAAAATGGAGCTAGTAGACTTGATGGACACAGGGTTGCCAAAACCTTAAATTTTTAAAAAACACAATTTCTGCAATAACGTGAAGCACAGTGAAATGAGGTATGCTCGTGTTTAAGTTGGTGAAACCCTATGAGAACCGACAGAACAAAAGAGCACAAAAGAAGCCCTGTAACAGAGCTGCATATATATGGGATCTTACAGCAGGTTTATGATGACACTTCACATCAGTGAGGGAACTCATTCTCTTTTTTAAATAAATGCTATTGGGTAATTTTTTAATTGCTTGGAATCATTAATATAAGACCCTTATTTCATTCTATACCAGATTTATTAATTATGAATTAAAGATGAATTTTGGTTCCAAAGTGAGAAATTATTCAAGAAAATATGGACATGTATGCCCACCCAAAGATTTAATCTTCTATCAAAACCCACCGTAAACAAATTTCAACGTCAAATAATAAACTGGAAAAATGCTTGAAACATATAATAAATTGAGCAAGATGTTCTTAATGAACAATTTACAAAAGAAGAAATGCAAATGGTCATAAACAATATATTTAATTTCACTGGTGATCAAATAAATACAAATTAAAACATATAGCTTTTTGCCTAACAAATTTATGAGGATTAACTAAAATTTTGACAGACTTATGAAATGGAAACTATGTGCTGCTTGCTTCTAAGAGCTATCCCCTGTCTAGCATAAGCTGGCATATATTAGGTATTCAATAAACATTAAAAAATTTTTTTTAGATGTTACTTCATTTTTGAAGGAGAGAGAGAGACAAAGCACAAGCCAGGGCTGGGGGGAGGCAGAGAGAGAGGGAGATAAAGAATCCAAAGCAGGCTTCAGGTTCTGAGCTGTTAGCACAGAACCTGACACCGGGCTCGAACTCACAACCCATGAAATCATGACCTGAGCTAAAGTCAGACGCTTAACTGACTGAACCACCCAGGTGCTCCTCAATAACTATTTTTTAAGTGAGTGAATACTTTTCAATATCTTTGTGGGTTTCAGGATATAGATAGTTTCAGGATATAGATACTCACAGAACTCTTGATGTGATTAACATGGTGTTTTTGAATGACATTTAGGTAATAACTACCATATGTCTTAAAAGTTTGCATATATTTTGAATAGTGTGACCATATATGACCCAATTTGCCAGACATGCCTGGCTTATGCACCCGATGTCCTAATGCACTGAATAATGGCACCCCATTTGCTATCAGAAGTCCTGGTTGGGCTGATAAAGTATATGGTCATCATACTCAGACCTCAATTATAATTACAGAGGTTTGTTACAAAATCCTTCAAAAGTTAATTTTTATTCAGAATTATATATAATTATTTTTTTAAAACCTGGGAAGCTTTAAAAACCTACTAATAAGCAATCCCTCTCCAGATTGATGGAATCAAATCTCAAGGGTCAGCTGGATGGCTGAGTTGGTTGAGCATCTGACTATTGGTTTTGGGTCAGGTCATGATTCCTGGGTCACAGGATTGAGACCGTGTTGACCCTATGTCAGGCTCCAAGTGGAGTGTGGAACCTTCCTGGGATTCTCTTTCTCTCTTTCTGCCTCTCTCTCTCTCTCAAAATGAATGAATGAGTGAATAAATGAATGAATAAATAAATAAATAAAATCTCATGAAGTAAGTCTTGGTCATCCGTATTTTGTAAGCTTTCCAAGTGATTATAATGTGCAGCTAGAGTGAGACGACTGACTTAAATAATCTAAAGCTCCTATCCACAAAGTGAGATATTTTGTAGCCATTAAAGATCACGTTCTTGAATGGTATTGATTAGCATGGAGAGGTATTTGTAATATATTAGGTTAAAAAACAAGCAACTAAGTAGCATGTTCTTCAGATTCTAATTTTATTTTAAAAAATATTTTTCTTGTGGTAAAATATATGTAAAATTTTCCATTTTAACCATTTTTAAGTGTTACAGTTCAGAGGCATTAGTACATTTATACTGTTATGTAACTATTGCCACTATCTGAAACCATGGTTGTAATTAAATTGAAGCAAATTTCATTATACTCAATATATAATATACATAATTATATATAATTGATTATTTTCAGAAGTGTAAATCTCAAAGGATACCCACCAAAGGTTACATGTGACTATGTTTACATTTCTTCTTTTTGTTTGTTTGAATATTCTACTTTTTTATAGATGATGCATTGCTTTCATATCAAAAACTGTTTTAAAATCCCGGAAAAATGTTCTCCTCAATAGACTTTAACATACACTTTAGCCTTGCTTACCCAGAATTTAGCTTAATATAGAACATATTTGGTTGGGCCCAGTCCACTCATTTATTATTTATTTATTTATGTATTTATTTATATTAAAAAATTTTAAATGTTTATTCATCTTTGAGAGAGAGCAAGAGAGAGAGAGAGAGAGAGAGAGAGAGACAGAGTTTGAGCAGGTAAAGGGGCAAAGAGAAAGGGCGACACAGAATCTAAGGCAGGTTCCAGGCTCTGAGCTGTCAGCACGGAGCCCAATGCGGGGCTTGAACCCACAACCCGCGAGGTCATGACCTGAGCCAAAGTCTGATGCTTAACTGACTGAGCCACCCAGGCTCCGCACCACCAGTTTCAGTTATGAGAAGAATAAGAACTTCAAAGTCTCACCTTTAACGTGGTCCTCATGGAGGAGTCGTAGGAGAGTTGTGCCAAAGACTGGGTTAGAGAGGTGACCACCATCAAGTTCACGGTTGGGAAAACAAACGAGGAGCTGCTTTGGTGAATTTACCATGTGTGCTGAAATTTGTAGTGCTGCTGATGGGCACCAGTCCTGTAAATCATAACCAGATATTAGGTTATCTCTCCCAAGCATTAGAGATGGAGTGTGAACTGTAGGTCTGTAAAAATACATCCCTAAGTTTGAATGCAGGGACTATTTAAGAATGTGTTGAAGTTCCTATTCATTAGGCTTGCATGCTGAGAAATAAAATATGCCTCACGCAGCCGTATTTCTGTTAAAGCTACTACAGGTTTATGGCAGTGCTAAAATGGTGCAGCAAACATGGAAATTAGTGTCACCGTCTCAGATTCTTTATATATCGCTCTTATTTTCGGGAAACATATGATGGTTATTTGGCACTTTCGGGTAAGTAGGTTTGTTTTTCAGAATTTGAATTCCTGTCAAATCCACGGCCAATCTATCAGTCTGCTTTTCCACAGCTGCTTTCATAGACAAACACCGCTAAGCACTTCAGAAATATCAGATTAACATTAATACCCAATGGATTAGAAACCAGACAAAAGTGGGCTTAGGAAAACACTGCAAGTGAGTTGGAAGGTAGAGGGACACCCTATCAGTTTCCTACAGGCTCGGCTCTCAGAAATTTGAGGGGCAAGTGGCCCGCTTGAAAATATTAGCCATTTTGGTGAGCCTTGGGGTGCAGAAAGCATGGAAGGAAAAATGAAATAGTGTGCCCAAGACAGCTGAAGCAGCTCTTCTCTGAGAGGGGGCTCAGGTCCAGCACTCCAAATGGGAAATTTCCTCTTTTCTTCCTTTGTCCCCCTCAACCCAACTTCCTCTCCTTCTCCCCTCCCCGTGCCTCCAATCTGATTATGGATAGGGCTGCTGCTCCATAATGCAATGGAAAAATCTGCTGGCTCTTGCTCCAAAAATACTGAAGTCATTATACACTGACAGGACAATGACTTTGGCTTATAAGTGTAAGAAGAAAAGAGCCCATCATGTTGGCTGTTTAACACACAAATGGATACAAGGTGAAAAGGCATCCAATCCATGTGCCTGTGGCAGGTGCCATTCGGTGTGTGTTTATGACTTCCAAATAATAGAACTGTAACCATGAAGATGGCTGAATGCTATTTCCTCGTGGATAAAAATTCCTCTAAGGAGTGTTCATCTGCCTTTTTTGCAAGTGTCTCTGCCTAGCCTCCTCTGAGCTATAAGGGACTCAATTCTGAGCATCTATGATAGTCTCTGTGCTATAGAATCTAAATTTGCCCACGGTACATCTCATCTTCCCAAGCACTTTTTATAATATTAGGTCATCTTCTTCTTCTTCTTCTTCTTTAAAGCTCACAAGGACTCTCACTGGAGTTTAGATAATTAAAAACCCCTCAGATCATTATTCCTATATTCTAAAAGGCTGCTCAAATCAATGGCACATTATTTTCATTTCCAATAGATGAGAGTCTATGGGCTTTCAGAGATAGAAAGTGTCATCACTCATGATTCTGAGGTAGAAATTAATGATTTGGTTGTTTATTGCCCTAAACACTGATACGTGAGCTGTTGTTATATTTTAGATAAGACATATCTCTAATTCACCACTACTGGAGGCATTACATTGCCAATTTTGTAACTGTGAAAATGTTCAAGGGAGATGTTGTGTAATCGGTCACTCCTTTTTTCCCCTTGCTAGAAGGAATGAAAAGAGACTGTCAAATCTCTCAGCAACATCACGTTACAAAGTATGGTTTTATGGTTTTCTTACCTTGTTTTCCTCCATTATTTTAGTGACCTCACTAGTGATTTACTATGAGAAGATAAGATACTTCAATGGCAGAATCAGGAGAGAAGTCAGGATGCCAGATGCAACTTGATTCACTGTGGAATGGAGCAATCCTTTCATTGCTCTGGCCAGCAATTCCCTTCCAGAAGCTGTAAGTCTGGTTGTGCAACACTCATTTCTGCTCATTTACTCAACCAGCTGCTCCCCGGAGCACAGCTGAGAGGGAGACGTCCACTTGCTCACTCAGAGTCCGAAACAGGGTTTGCAGAATCCATACACTGAATTGTGTTTTGTTTGTTTGTTTGTTTTTCAATGAATGATTCCTCCTTCAAATGTGTTTTCTTTCTTTTTAAACACTACTCTTTGGGGTGCCTGGGTGGCTTAGTCAGCTCAGAGTCCAACTTCAGCTCAGACCATGATCTCACAATTCAGGAGTTCCAGCCCTGTGTCAGGCTCCATGCTGACTGACAGCTCAGAATCTGAAGCAGGCTCCAGGCTCTGTCTCCCTCCTTTTCTGGCTTCCCCACTCCAGTTCTGTCTCTCTTCTCTCTCTCTGTCTCCCTCAAACATAAATAAACATAAAAAAATTTTAGGGGCGCCCAGGTGGCTCAGTTGGTTGGATGTCCGGCTTCGGCTCAGGTCATGATCTCACGGTTCATGGGTTTGAGCCCCACGTTGGGCTCTGTGCTGACAGCTAGCTCAGAGCCTGGAGCCTGCTTCAGATTCTGTGTCTCCCTCTCTCTCTGACCATCCCTGCGCGCACTGTCTTTCTCTGTCTCTCAAAAATAAATAAAAGACATAAAAAATTTAAAAAAATTTAGAGAAGAGTTGGACGCTCAACCAACTGAACCATCCAGGGGTCCCATGAACACTACTCTTTTAAAACACTACTCTAACAAACTAGTATATCAGCTTTTCAGGCCTATAGCAAATTCAAAGCCACACAACAGGTGCTCAATAAATAGTTGCTGTTTAAATAAACTGAATCAAGGAGAGAGGATAGACAGCTGCTGGGTATAGCAACAGCAGTAGTAACGAACAAGTGAGTGGAGAGAGAAAACTGTTAAAGAAGGTATAATGGAAAAAAAGTACAGCTTTCTGTCCAAATTCATGGAATGAAGAGTTCTAAACATTGTTTTAACTCTTAAGAGGTCAATGTTTTATAGAATATATAATGATCTGAACATCACAATGAACTGCATCCACTTTCTACTATAAAGATTTTCTTCAATAAGGGTTTGTTTGTTTTAAGTAGGCTCCATGCCCAACATGAGGCTTGAACTTGCAACCCTGAGATCAGGGATTGTGCACTCTACCAGTTGAGCCAGCTAGGCACCCCTCTTCAATGAGGGTTTAACACGAAAGGATTTGTGGTCTCTAGTTACGTGGAAAATTAAATTAATGATAATCATTATTTTAAATAGATTCCTGTGAGACATAAAAATGCTTATGACAAATATCTATCAAACTCTGAAATCTAACCATAAATGAAGGGAGCAGTTGGATAGGATCCGTTATGCTCTGATGATCTCAGATTCTGTCCTCTTCATTTATTCAGTTCATTCATTTGCTCAAACACATTGATTCAATGAGTCACACTGCATTCACTTATTGAAATACAGTATGAACAATGTCATGTGCTATCTACTGTGCAGGTTGAAAGGTTCAGAAAAAAACCTCCTCTGCCCTCAGGAAAATTACTGTCTAGTAGAGATGAGGCACATATAAAGCCCTGGCTGAGACGGGCGGCAGTAAGAGTAGTTCAAGCCCAAGGCTATAAATATTTGGAACCACAAGAGATTGTCCTCTGAGGCTGAGGCAATAAGAGAAGGCTGCCTGACAGAGGCAGCATTTAACTGTGTCCTTACAGGATATACAGGATTTCTAGAAACTCTGAAGGGACGGCTCTTTATTAGTCAACATTTACTGAGGGCCAAAAATACAAGGACCCAATGGGGGACGCGCTGATAAAAAAGACAAAGAAACCCCTGACCCCTGACCTCGCAGGTTGATCACAGATGTAGAAATGAAACTCATTAACTCACCAGGAGGGCAGAACGACATAAGCAACCGGCAAAAGAGCAAACAAATGTCGTTCCCGGAAGAAGGCGCAGCTGGAGTAAAAGTTTGCAGGTGAGAAAGGCAAAGGCAGTTGGAGCCAGGAGTGGACCCTGGGTGCCTCGCTGCTGGATCCAGTGGCTGGTAGACTGTCTTCTGGTAGAGTTAAGAACAGGGGAGGTAGGACCCACATCAAGTGAGGACGTAGCGCAGAGGAAAGGAAGAAGGGGGACTAGAAAGGGCAGGATCCTGGTCTACAGCCCTGCTGGAGAGTCTCGGTGCTGGAATTCTGAGGCAGTGCAGTAGAATAGCCTAATTACATGTCTGTCTCTTTCATGGGGCTGTTCGTCCTATGCCCCAAGGTTGCAGCTCTGTGCCCAGCACATGGTATAAGCTGACCAAACATTTTCTGAATAAATAAAAGAATGAATGAGATGGAGCTAGCATATATTAGACTCCCAGGGAATTTAGAGGATTTGGGAAGAGGCTTGACTTTTCCAAAATACCTCCTGACAGACTGCAGTATGTTTTACTTTACTCCCTCAGACTACTTAAAAGTGGACTTAGGTTCACAAGTGTTCCCTTCTAGATGCAAATCTTTCTAGAAAGCACTCTCATTTTGAAATTCATCTTTTAGTTGGATAACATCTCTCTTATCTTTTGGGGGAGATCAACGACTACTGATGGAACCAGGTTTGGATGGGTAATAGATGGGAAATAAAAGGCAATTTTGGATCTCCCTTTCCCAACGAGAGGGCAAAGCCTGGGGGTGGGCCTCAAGAGGAGGACAACTCCTGGCCTGAAAGGGCTTGGCCTGACTGACTACTGGGGCAAATGGACTTCCTCTCCAGGTTGTGGGATTTCAGAGAACTCATAAATTTGAAAGTTGTGAGCTAGAATCCAGTTTGTAAAACACTGTGCTTCACTGACATGTTTTGTTGCACCTGTGTTGTATGTAAAATATGTTTAATTTGTTGCCAAGTGGGAGAGGGGAGCCTGGGTGGCTCAGTCAGTTGAATGTCTGACTCTTGGTTTTGGCTCAGGTCATGATCTCACAGTTCGTGAGATGAAGGCCCACATGGGGCTCTGCACGGACAGCGTGGAGCCTGCTTGGGATTCTCTCTCGTACTCCCTGTCCCTCCCCAACTGGCACTTGGTCTCTCTATCTCTCTCAAAATAAAGAAATATACTTAAAAAAATAACTTGGGAGGCCCCTGGGTGGCTCAGTTGGTTAAGCATCTGACTTCAGCTCGGGTCATGATCTCATGGTTCACAAGTTCGAGCCCCTCATCAAGCTTTGTGCTGAGAGCTCAGAGCCTGGAGCCTGCCTCAGCTTCTGTCTCCTTCTCTCTCTCTTTGCCCCTCCTCCACTTGCCTTCACTCTCTCTCAAAACTGAATAAAAATTCAAAAAATGACTTGGGAATGTCATAGAAGAGTCAGGATTTCTACATTCTCCTGAACAATCTGACTTCACTGGGGACTGCAATGTCATAGGGCTGGGGGTAAGTGGGTGGCTCTCGCCCTCAGCGGTGCATGCGCTGTGCAGTTCACCGCAGGTTCCATCTGTCCTGCTGCATCACTCTATACCTGGTTTACTCAGTTTATTTAACTCCCTGGTTCCTGTAGGCAACTGAGTTTGTGGATCACTGACCTTACCATCCTTTCACCAGTCTCCGGGTAACCAGATTCCTCGTCTTGGTATTACTGGCATTACTGTTGTCTCCCCAGGGCACCCAGGAATGGATCGAGACACCATGGAGCTGACGCTTACACAAGAGGGCACCTTCTTTAAGTCGACATTTCGTGGCATGAAGCATCTGTGTTCTTGATATGATATACTGTCTAACACTGAATTCGGTTCATATATTCAAAATTCCAACTTTAATCGATACCAAAACAGTTATTTTATGTTCCTGTTCTCTCTTTTGTTTTCAGGGCAAACATGTGGCAAACATAGAACCTTCCTGTAGGCTCCAGGGCAGCTGGACACAGTATCTGCTGCAAGTCCTCCTTCAGGTAAATGAATTATACAGCCTTGGTAAAGGGAATTCCCTGAGAGTTATAGAGAATGACAATCTGGTCCCTGTGTTTTTAGATTTTTCTTCTACAGCTGGTAAAACTCCTGCCCTGATTTATTTTGGGACATAAGCTGAGATCCTGGCTCATAATGTTTTGTAGCCTTGTGGAAAGGATCATACACAAAATAAAAGACAATGGTTGTAACCACTGAGCATGTGTGAGATATCCAAAGAGCACTTGCTAATCCTGTCCAGCCTGGTAAGAAATTCATGGCTCAGTGATGTGATGACTCAGACTTCACACTTTGGCCGTCAAAGCAAGGAAACCAAGATGTCCTAGACTTGATATAGGACAAGTACATGTCCATCTCAGCCCCAGGTGCCAACTGAGACTGGAAGTGCTAGGAAGAGTGAATCTACAATAAATTCTACGTCCAGAAAACACTAATTGTTTCTTAGAGTCTTTTGCACCAGAACCTGGTGGAGATGTGCTAGAGAATAGGAAATACGCACGAGACCTCTTTCTTTGAAATTAATTATGGGGACCTGTGATGACTCAAAGGTGGACCCTGCTCATAAGTTGAGCCTCACAATGTGGAGTCCACAATTCATCTCCCTTTACTTTCCAGAACCTTCCATCTTTCTGTTTCCAAGAGGCTTTGATTCCCTCCTGTTATCATATTACAGTCTACATATATATATATATATATTTAAATCAATTTTCCTTGAATTTGTAGTTTACCAAATCTGCATATTTTTGCCTTTATTTTTCCCTGTCAATTGGCTCTTGCTCATAATCAGCTGCTACCACTCTGATGTTTTCTGCTCAAAGGGTACCAATGACATCAGTCAGGCCTTTGTGCTTCAGAGCTCCTCCTCGTCATGATTTTCTTTCCTCAGCACCACACATCTTTTGAAAACTGGCTTCTTTTTTGGCTTGCAGAACCCCACACCACTCTGGTTTCCCTCACTCTGAGCATTCTCTATTTATTTCCTTTCATGGCTTCTCCTTCTTCTCCTGACCCTTTAACAATAGGCATCATATTCCAAAATTCAGTTTCAGGCTTTCTGTTATTCTTGCTTTTGCATTCTCTCTAGCAAACTCATTCTTTCATCATTTCATAGCAGGAAACTCCTAAATCTGTATTCCTTCATCATTCCTTTTATCTAATTACAGTCCTGGATTTTCATCTGGGGTATTTCAACCTCAGTACCTTACAGTCAGCTCAAACTCAAGATTTTCAGAATCGAACAAGCTCTTCTTTCCGACATGTGTATTTTGTCAAAGGGCTCCTTTTTTTTACTTCACCAAGTTCAAAATCCCTAAGTCACTTTTATGACTCAATGCACTATTTAGTTTTCAAATCTTGTCAAGCCTTCCTTTGAAATGCCTTCCATGTCTCTTTGTCCCTTGCCTTCTCTCTACCTTCATCCGAGCCCCAGCCCTTATTAGATGCTCATTCCTGGATTATGGAAGCAGCCACCTATCTGGCCTCCCTGACCCCAAGCTTTCTCCTCTCCAAACTCACCTCCGTGCCACTGCCAGACTAATCTTCTTTAAATGCCACTTTCATGTTGTCACTGTCGGCTCAGAAGCCTTCAATAGCCCTTTAATCACACAAGTGTGAGCTGAAGGAGACCTTGGAGTTCATCTCACCTGACCCCTCTCTTTACAGAGAAGTAAACTGAGGCTCAGAGAGAGTAAGTGGTTACGCAAGGTCACCATTAACAAGCCACAGAAAAAGGACTTAAAGCCAGGTTTTTACCTTGAGGAGCACTGCTTTCTCTGTTTCAGCAGTGTTTCCCAAACTTCAGGATTTTCCTCACATCTGGATGCTGTTTACGGCCCGTGTATGCCGTACGTTGTAGTTAATTGTTCTGCTCTTTAAATGTTATGTCACAGTTGTAAAAAGAAAACCATTATCACTTAATGGATTTAGAAGATAACCTTAACATTAATACAATGGAGATACAACAACATTATCGATTTGCAGGTGGATAATTTGCCAGCCAAAGGTTCTGTTCCCAGGCCTGTTTTCTCTTTCTCTACACAGGGAGGTTAACAAGCAATAGAGACAGGAGAAAGTCATCAGGATAATTAAAGGGGTTGAAAGGGTTATAACTTTCTTATAAAATGATTCAATATTCCTTAATACCTGGTGACTACGTAGCCTCAAATTATGTTTCATACCACGTGGTACAAGCTTCCCACCCTTACAGAAACACAGCACTCCAAAATGTTTTCTCTTGGCTACCGAATAACACACACTGCTTGGTTTCTAAGGCTCATATATCCGGCCTCACCTAGACCAGGAGAGTCACTGGCGTATGCGTCCAGGCCATGCATTCCCCTTTCCGCCTGTTCAGTCTCATACTGACTCTGTGGTCGAAAGATCCTCCCCCTCTCCTCCCGTCTGGTCAAACATCGTATCGTTTTCAAAACCTAGTCCACATCCCAATTATGAACTCTGTAATCACTTATGACTCATCCAATCTGCGTTGAGGTTAGCCTTTTCTAAATTCTACCACGTATTCTTCAAACTGTATTTCGGAGGCATGCTTGGGTGGCTCAGTGGGTTAAGCGTCCATCCAACTTTGGTTCGAGTTATGAGCTCATGGTTTGCGAAGTTTGACACACACACTGGGCTCCTGGATGACAGTGTGGAGCCTGTTCTGGATTCTCTCTCTCTCTGTCCCTCCCTGCCTGCACTTTCTCTCTCTCTCCCTCTGTCTGCACCCATGCTCTCAAAATAAATGAATAAACTTAAAAAACAAACTACATTTTGAAGTAAATTATCTACTTTTATATGATTATTTTGTGTGTTGATTTCACTTCCCTAACAACACTGTGCTTATTGAGGGCAGGTACATTTTCTTATATGACTTCCACAGCCATGGTAAACCTGGTTTTGTGCCAGGAACACACAAAGTGTAATGCCAGTTGACTGATGACCATCAAGTCTCTTAAGATGCTCACCATGTGGTTAGCGCTTAATACTGGGCTCACTAACACTTTACATAGTTAAAGGTTATCAAGGGCTTCTGAATGAGAAACCTACCTGTTATGTTTTCTGCAATTAAAATAATCATCATTTGCCTCAGGAAAGCTTGGTAAAGGAAAAACTATTTACACTGACATAACCCATAGTTAAGAAGCATTGATAGTAATTTATAATGTGTAAAAGCATGATGACATTAAAATCATTTAGTTCAGATTCAGATTTTTACAGCTAGAAGAAATCTTCAAGATGATTATCTCATTTTGCAGGTGAAGAAGAAGAGACTCAAAACTAGGAGGAGGTGAGTTACTTGAAGTCTTAAAGCAATTTAGTGGCAGAGGTGACAGTCACTCTCCTTAATGCCTCAGTGAGCCGGTGCCCTAATTTGCCTGGGATGGCCCTGTCCCAGCCCCTGTCCCGGCCTCTCATCACGAGTGCCTCTCACCCAACTTAAACATGCTCACATCCCTAACTGCTCAGCCCTACATTCTTTCTCCTACATTAAAATAAAGAACACATTCATTTCTTTTTGCGCTTTTTAATATATAAATGTTCCTCTTAAAGATTTTTAACTTTGCCTCTAAACCCCAAGTGATCAGTCAACATTGGGGGAAACGAACACTATTTTCTCCAATTATAAAGAGATTTTCTGTGTGTGCTGGTCTTCTGAGCAACTAAATTTACATGGGCAACAAATGAATTTTCGACAACCCCATTTGGTTACTTTAATAGAAATGAAGGTCTAGTGTGTTATTACTGTTACTATAGAAGGTGAATGACCTATTACAATTAGCAAGAGGACTGTTCACCAGAATTTATGGATTTTGTTCTTTTTAACCTAATGAGCACTGCAGCATATTATCACATATACCTCTCTAGATTGCCCAATCACCCTGCATAATATTACTTCAATCCATTTTGAAATAGGCCTAAATTGTCATTTTTTTTTTGTTGGAGTAATGATCAAGTATTGATGTTTCTTGAGCTCATACAAATGGCTACAACCTCCTTGCACGCAGCCTGGTCAATAGAGTCTGATGTTCACATTAGGGATTTGGAAATCAATGTAGTTTTCCTGTTATTCTTTTATGATTAAATCAATTGAAGTTATTTACTCATAGCAGAAAATATGGGTGATTGCCAACCCTATGGCTTAGTGAATTGCTTTCTCACCACTGCTGCCCTGTAATGAGAAGGTACATATTCGCTTCAAGGGTTGACTAAAACCTGTTCATGTATAGCAGCAATTTGAGATGCAGAAAGTGTTTATTATTAAAGGCTAAGAGTGTTGAATGCCAAAGGGCATCTTTATCACTTGGCATTGCATTAACATTGACAAAGGAGGAAAACACACCCAGAAAACCCCTCGGCATTGGTCAAATGGCACTCAATTATAGATGCGAAGCCGGGCAGCGGCCAATGGCTGCTCTTGCCACACGCTTCCCAGTGGACACTGTGCGGCAGAGACCCCCGTTAGAGACAATGGAAATGTCAATTAAGCTGAATGGACAGGGCCTATTTGTTGATGGGTTTTCTCTCTTTAGCGTGTGGTGGGTGACCTACAGTGTTTCGATGCAAGAATAAATAATGGCTTGTATAACATGGGTTGCATTTAATGTGCTAGAATGCAAAATAGTATAAGGGTAAAAGCAAATGGAGACCGCAGCGTGAAGGGCTGCGGAGGTGGGAGGAAGCGATGCGGGGAAGCCGCATAGAAGCAAAATCACTTACCGGCCTAGAGGGATGCCATTTGCTCTTGTATTCTCTATCTGAAGTGAGTAATAAGCGAACAATAGAAGAATCATTTCATTTTTAGGCCAGTTCTGTGCAACCGGCTGCACCGGACAATGCCGATGCCAAGTCCTCTATAGCTGCTTGATTTTTTCATCATGTTTGATATGAATAGTGCAAAGGTGGGAAATCGGCATTGCTCTGGCCAACGTCTCCTAAACATTCTGGATTGTTCTTAATCTCTTTAACTTCCTTCCTCAGTAAAAGCTGCTCGGAGAAGAAGAAAAAGGATCACTCTGACAAATCCGTATCTGAAATTTGACTCTAAAGACGTGCCCCCTGCTCTAGAGAAACAGTAATGAAATAGTCTGTATTTTGATGGGGGAGGTCCTGGCTGGCTGGGGTGGAAGTCATTTTCCTCCCTCCACCTATATGCACCCACTAGTTTGCCAAGAGAACAGCGGCCTCTCTGAACAGTCCTCAAGCCATGTCTGTGTTTGAAGTTCTAGAACATAGGCATGTCCTATGACGATGGGGTGGAGGGCAGGGAAGAGAAACGTAAGCAAAGGACTCTGAGGCGCTTAAAAAAAAACAAAGGAGAAAGGGGACAGGCATGAAGACTGGGACCTGACCTCCCTTTGTACTCCTCAGAGGAGAACGAGTTCTGGAAGGGAGTGTAACCTTTTTCATTGAAACCTTCAATGCTTCTCCTGGTTGACGCAGGCCTATGTGAAGCAGAATGGCATGGCGGTTAATTCTGTAGCCCGGCTGCCTGGCTTCCAAAAGTAGCCTTCCCCCTTGCCAACCTCCAGCAATTCACTAGTCTATGCCTCAGTTTTCTCATCTGCTACATGGGGTTGCTAATAATAGAAGCTACCCCAGAGACTTTGTGACGATGAAATGCATGAATACGTGTAAAGTGCTTAGAGCAATGTGTGGTAAGCTCTCAAAACACGCTAGCTATTTTTATTAGGACTCTGGAGTTACTACTGTTGCAAGTTATAGGTAAATATGGAGATGCCTGTGCACACTCCCAAACATTTCAGGGTGCTGGGCCACTCTGCCGTGGGGTCCTCAGAGCAGAGCAGAACACACAAAGGGAAACAGTGAGCCCCCTCTTACCGTGCCGTTGAGGCAAGGCTGCCTTCAGGACTCTACCCTCGAGACTAAAGTAATAGTACCAGGGGCTGTGGAGGGGGAGAGCTGTCCTGAAATCACATAGTAGAGGGTACCTTGGGTGGGCTTCTGATAGCAGTGGCACTGACAGTGATAATACTGAGGTGTGGCCCATCTGTGACTGAGCGATGGCTCCAGCAGGGATGGCTTGAGGTCCCTTGGTGTTGGGGGGATAAGATGACAGTGGGATCATGAATGCAAAATTTTCTTCAGAATTTCCAAAATAATAATAATAATAATAATGATAATGATAATAATAATAATAATAATAATAAAACATGCAAGGAAGAGGAAGAGACTTACAGGTGGGTTGGTCAAGGTTTTAAAATAACCTAGGAGGCGCAGGGGTGGCTCAGTTGGTTAAGTATCGACTCAGTTTTGACTCAGATCATGATCTCACACTTTCCTTTGTTCAAGCCCAGTGTTGGGCTCTGCCCTGGCAGCACAGAGCCTGCTTGGGATTCTCTCTCCCTCTCTTCCCCCCTCCCCAACTTGAACTGTCTCTGTCTTTCTCAAATAAATAAAATAAAACTTCAAAATAATTTTAAAGGGGCTCCTGGGTGGTTCAGTCAGTTAAGTGTCTGACTTCAGCTCAGGTCATGATCGTGACGTTGATGAGTGCGAGCCCCATGTGGAGCTCTGCGCTGACAGCTCAGAGCCTGGAACCTGCTTCAGATTCTGTGTCTCCCTCTCTCTCTCTGTCCCTTCCCCACTTTCTCTCTCTCTCTCTAAAAATAAATAAACATTGAATTAAATGTTTACCTAGATATTTAATGCTTATTTAATTTTTTTTGAGAGAGAGGGAGAGCAAGCAAGCAAGAAAGTACAAGCAGGGGAGGGCCAGAGACAGAGAGAGGGGAAGAGAATCCCAAGCAGGCTCAGCACTGTCAGCATGGAGCCCGAAGCAGGGCTCAAACTCACGAACCATGAGCTCATGACCTGAGCCAAAAGCAAGAGTCGGAAATTTAACCGACTGAGCCACCCAGGTGTCCCTAAATTTAAAAAATTTAAGTTACCTAGATGTAAACTATGGATCTAGGGAGACCTGTGATTCAGCCACAGTGACATCACACTGGATTTGTGTGTTAAAACTCCTCCTCAAGCATAGACAGTGCTCGTCACAATGTTCAGGAGAGAAGAAAATATGAATGTAGTCTTCCAGAGCTTGCTGAGAATGTCAGTTTTCTTTCAACCCTTAGGAAGATACAAGGAAAGGGGAGAGATCCCTAGAAAGTGGTTGTTCATTCCTCTGTGTCAGTTAGAAAACTTCTCAAAGAGTGAAGCTTTTCCTGGGGACAGGCGAAGTGGCTGGTGACAGGTTTGGCTAGGATCCTCGTGTGTAATAACAGCTCCCCTCTATCTTTTTTTTCCTTTTCAAATTTTTTTAATTTTTTTCTTTAAGTTTTTTAATGTTTTATTTATTTTTGAGAGAGAGAGAGAGAGAGAGAGAGAGAGAGAGCGAGCGAGCAGGGGAGGGTCAGAGACAGAGGGAGACACAGAATTCGAAGCAGACTCCAGGCTCTGAGCTGTCAGCACAGAGCCCAACGCGGGGCTTGAACCCACGAACAGTGATATCATGACCTGGGTCGAAGTTGGACGTTTAACTGACTGAGCCATCCAGGTGCCCCATAGCCCCCCTCTATCATAAGCTTGAGCATATTCTAGTCCCCCAGTGTGCCCACTCACAGGGTGAGACAGTGAGGAACCCTGGTCAGCGAACAGAAAACGGAAAGCCCTGGAAAGGCTGGCTGGCACAGGTCACACGGAGCGGTCTGGCTTTGAGGGGGCCAAGGGAAGGTGGTAGGAGAAAACCCTGATGCCTGTGCAGGTGTCCTGAGAGACGGGCCAGGTGTTCAGAAGTGCCACTAGCCTCGCCAGTGCTGTCCTGACACCAGAGCAGGCAGGCGGGTGAGTTTCCCGGGGACGGTGGTTGGAGACCTATTTCAGAAAGGGCCCTGAAATAAGACAGAGCGCAGAGTTTGCCAGCCGTAACTAAGTCCCGCTGCAATCCTTGGTCATCTGTTTTGAGGCAGGATTCCAGTCTCCCTGGGGAGCTGGAGGCCACCTTCAGTGACTCCAGAGAGACCTACCAGCTGTTTGAAAGAGGCTCACAGTTTCCTGCCAGTCTTTCAGCGGTTAGAGCCACCAGTGATTCATGCAATTAGAGGCCAGTGTCCTTAGAGGAAGCGCCACCCCCAGTCCCCAAAGGTAAAATGCGAAGACTCAGTGAAATAGGCCTGCTACTATTTTGTTTTTGTGGAGAGTATTTTCCTCGTGGGCAACAGCATTGTCAAAAATTGCTGAGAGAGAGAGAGAGAGAGAGAGAGCACATGCAGGAGAAGAGGGGCAGAGAGAGAGGGAGACAAAGAATCCAAAGCAGGCTCTAGGCTCTGATCTGTATCAGCACAGAGCCTGACATGGGGCTCTAACTCCCAAACTTCTAGATCATGACTGAGCCGGTCAGTTGCTTAACCGGCTGAGCCACCCAGGTGCCCCTAGGAAAAATTCTTGAAGGAGAAACTGAAAACTCCGGGCTGACCATCAAACAAAAGGAGACGGGAAGAGCATGAGGCAAGCTATACCTTTGCTAGACCACCACCACAACTTATCACTTTAAATGAAACTTGGGTTGAATTTTGCCGTCAACACTCTGCCTTCTAGAAAAAGGAAGAGTGGGAAGGGAGTGTCTAAACGAGGGCAGGGCTTCTGGCTATGTGGAATCAGGAGACTGAGTGAAGTCCATTGAAAGATGATGCAGACATCACTAGAAAGAAGGGCTGTGGAATCAGCTCGCCCTTCTTGCCAAACCTCAATCTCTGATCTACTTTGTCAAAACCAGTTGCTGGCCTCAGGTTACCTGGAGGAGGAAAGAACTCTATGGAAACAGTAGAAACTTTGCCCAGGACAGTGACCACCTCAGAGCATGAGACAGCGACCAGGGAGGGGCTGAGGGTCCAGGCAGCCCTTGAGACCTGCCCTCCCGAGGGTCCAAATTCCCAAAGAGATGGTGCCTCAGCTCAGTCTGAGTCACAAGCACTTATAAGATAGCCCCAGAGGTTCTTGGGTAGTGATAGCCCCCTACCTTCCCCAGAGACCCAGAGCCCAAGTTCTATAGTCACCAGGTGGGAGGTAACAAGCTTGAAATTCAGTCTTTCAGGTGATTACATTAAATAACAATTACTCACAGACGCAGTGTGGGAGTGTGGCAAACTGACCTCGTGGTCTCTACTAGCTTCGTCCAACGGGGACCAACCTCTTTGGAGAGATGCTTCTGAACTCGTGGGATGGGGAAGCCCACCACACGCATCCATCAGAATGATTGGTGACACCAGAAAGTCAGCACTGTTCAAGCTTCTCCTTTAGCCTCATCTGGCATGCCTGGTGCCAACCTCCTGGTGACCTATGAAGCCAGAAACAGAAAGGCCAGGAGTGCTGGCGCTTACAGCCAAAATGTCAAGTGTATTCCCTATTTCATATGGCTTTTACTGGGGAAATATGTAAGGTAACTGGGAAGGGCTGGCTTACTTTCCCTCTTCTTCCTTCCCCCTTCTCTCTCTTTCCCAGTAAATGTTGTTGTGCAATGACTAGGTACCAAATCGTACTCAGATTCTAATGCCCCCCATCTAGGGATAGAGATTAGACACATGTATAAATAACTCTCCTACAAGGCCAAAAGGGGGCTAGGAACCATACATAATGGATAAAAGTGCCAAGCGTTTTCAAATACAGGGTCCCCATATAAATTCAGATCAATTTTCAGCTCTTTTTCAGCTACCTAGGGATCCATTTAGTGTAAACCCAGATAAAAATAATCTAATGGCCTATTATAGCTTGAAAGAGTTGTTCAGTCCCATTCAGTCACTTACAGAGTTTAAAAATGCACAATAAAGCTATAAAACTGGCAGATCTCCTTTTTAAACGTATGGTGTGTTTTGTTTTATTTTTGTTTTTCTGTGTATGGAGGGGGAGGTGTTCTTCCATGGTTATCTGACTACCTGCACAGATTCCGTTATCTGGATCTTTTTCACTGTGTGTGGCTCAGGATGCAGGCTTTAGGGATGGGCATGCAGGATCATTGTTCCAGCCTTCCAGAAGTTCTGGAACAATCTGGGGGGAAACGGTGCTGACGTGAATGCTTCCTTTCTTCACCTGGACACAAGGGTTCAGCCTATATAGGGACATAATTTACTACCACCTGTTTGATGTCATTGCCAGGGTAATATGCAAAGATAGGGAAGTGGTTTGGGGGGCCTAAGACACATGAGGGTAACTGGGAAATTCATCACTTTTATAATCTGGTCATCTCTGTAGCTGAACACCTAGTCCTTTATTTGTTAACATTATTCAATAAAAAAAGAAAACATGCCAACATCTTATACCCAGGACAGCCTGTGCACTAGGGTCTTGTCAGAAGCTGGTGCATCCATTTCTGTCTCTCCTTCTCTCACACAAGTAAGGCAGTTACAGGGTTTGGGCTTCTAGGTCCAATATGGTCCCCATAGGAAGGCAGTGTTGAATAAAACTGATTTAGCCACACACGCATTACCAGAAGCACCTTACTTCAAAGCTGGGTGAGAGCTCAAATCGTGGTTCTGCATGAATGTGAAGCCCAAACCTTCCCACTGATTACTTTAAAACGTGCTCCATATATTCTCCCAACCAATAAAGGCGTCTGCATTTAGCAATAAGTCAACCTGAACATTCTAGCAACATGGTGTGCAAACCAGCATCTATGACTCTGGGGGAGACCCCGGGTGTTTAATAGAGCTGTGTTATCCTATCCCTGAACCAGGGCAATTCAGTTTACCAGCAATGATAATGGAGTTTCTAAATGTTAATTGTTGAGTAATAAAAATAATTCAAAACTTTAAATAAAATAGTTTTCCCCTAAACATTTCCTTGTATGTCTCTGAAAGACACTAGCAGCTCTTAGCATTTTTTTTAAATGTTGGATTTAATCTGTGCCCCTGTTCTCTGCCTTTTAACTTCCTAAAGTATCTGTGTAAGTTTCCCATTGCTGCTGTAACAAATTACCACTTAGCGGTGTAAAGCAACATGAATGTCTCGCCTTATAATTTTGAGAAGGGAGGTGTTAACATCAAAGTGTCTGCAGAGCTCTTTCCTTTCAGGACATTCTAAGGGGGAGTCTGTTTGCTTGCCTTTTCCAGCTTTCAGAAGCTGTCCACATCTCTTGTCTCACGGCCCCACATCACTCAGATCTTTGCTTCAGTCAGATCTATACCTTCATGCCTTGCTCTGATAAGGAGCTTTCTAATTACATTGGGTCCATCACATAATCCAGAGTAATCTCCCCATTATAAGACCCTTAATTTAATCACACCTGCAAAGTCTCTTTAGTTGTATAAGGTGACATGTCCACAGGTTCCAGCGATTAGGACATGGACGTCATTGGGAAACTATCATTCAGTCTGCCACAGTAGCACTTTATCATTTCTCTTTATATATGGGGCTCCTTGTGGCTTTTCTTCACATTCAGGCTGTGTTATAGTTACCCATCTGTAAATTCAGTTGCAAAAGGGACATGTTCATATTCTGTCTCTCTCTCTGTCCCTTTCTCTCTCTCTCCATAGACATTATTGCCCCAGATCTATTGTATTATATGATTCTTTAGGCTGTTTATATACAATTACATGAACACATAATTTATAGCATTTAATGTAATCATTACTGCTAATTCTTGAAGATATAGCATCAGGTTTATAAATCAGTCATGTTATGAGATTTCTTATGCCCTATAGCATGCTTCTGTTCCAGTCTATCATATCTATGTTTTAAATTTTAAAAAACAAGTGAAAACTATGTTGAGATGGAGAAGTAGTGCCTTTGTTCTCTGGAACACAAAGGTATTATGAGGAAGCTAGTATTTGGGAAACATAATATAATTTTATGCTTTTTATGAAAAGTGTGATTAGGCATTAGATTCAAACATGCCAAGTTTCAGTCAAAAGTAAATTTTATGGCTGTGTGTTCGGGCCCTTAAAAGAGGGGTGTGTAATGGAAATCGTGACAGGCACTTAATTATAATGATGCTACTCAGGGTGGATATAATGTGCCGAGTTAGTTCATAAAACACCCTAACGCAACTTGAAAACCGGTGAGCAACATGAAGAGTCACCAAATGGCCATGTCTTTTGAATTCACTTGAAAAGCAAGTGAGAACGGAGAATGTCTCACAGATTCCACTCAGTGCTGCTCCTTGACTCACAGCTCCCCAACATGGCGCCCTACATCCCAACAGAACAGCAACAAGACATCATCTCTCAGTGGCATGGAGCCTTCACTGTATCTTCCACGGGTTCGAAATAAAAGCCAGTATCTTCAGAAGAGGCTGCTGTGAGGGAGCATTTGAGCAGGTGATGCTGTCTGACTGGCAACAGCCATGTGTGAACACCGTAAAACCTACTGACAGAAGTTTGCAGAAGGAATCAGGGGATTTGTAGTAATTCTGTTAGCAGGCAATAAAAGTATAAGAACGTGTCAAAATATCTGAAGGTAAAAGACAGAGAGGGGATCTCCAAAAATGTCAGTCAGGTCCTCAAGAAATGGGATAAATTGGGGTGCCTGGGTGGCTCAGTTGGAGGTTAAGCATCCAATTCTTGGTCATGATCTCACTGTTCGTGAGTTTGAGCTCTGTATTGGGCTCCATACTGCCTTTGGGGAACCTGCTTGGGATTCTCTTTCTCTGCCTCTCTCTCTCTCTCTCAAAATAAACTTTAAAAAAGAAGGAAATGAGTTAGATAGACTTTTACCATTGGAGACATGTGTGTCACATTATGGGTGAAAGATACAACAGTTAGTCAAGTTCAGAACTCGAAGGCTGCAAAAATCAATAGAGGTCACATTCATTTAATGGAAATGACTTAACTTCCCCAGTTGATAATAGAGCAGAAGATACTGGGTGGCAAATAAATAACCCTGGATGCATTCTGCAGAGCTCTCTACTGGACGAATCAGAGTGCTGAGATAGCAGGAGAAGGCATGGATGGGATCACAGAACAATGCGCTGGAAGGGATTAGAGAGACCATTTAGATGCGTGCTACTCCAACTTCAGGGTGCACTTGAATCACAGAGACTCTTGTAAAAATGCAGGTTCTGATTCAGTGGGTCTGGGGTGGGGCCTGAGCTCCTGCATTTCTAACAAGCTCCCAGCTGATACTGATGCTGCCAGACTGTAGGCCACACTTTGAAGTGCAAGGATTCAGAGAATTCCAAGCATAGGATTCATGGCTCTTGGGTCTTTTTGAAGGTAAAAATGGAAGTAAGTCAAGTTGGTTTCAAAAAGCTTAAGTGACATTGGGTATTTGGGTATTTATTTTATTCAGAACAAGATGGCAAGTACATGAAAATGCAGAATGCCTTTGTATCTGGTTGGTAACTCACTGGGATCTGTCCTCAGACTGTCCATCTTTACTACATTCTAAGTATGTGCCATCAGTAAGTTTCAGAATTCTCTGACTCAGTCGCATCATCTGTAAAAAGAAACTCACAATAAAACCAACTGGCGGGATTGTGGGAGGATTTAGTGAGTTAATACATATAACGTGCTTACAAAGTTACCTGTGGCTCAGCACAAATGTGTACTCTGAATTGGTCAGTATCATTGTCAGATGTGCAGGTCTGTAGTGCTATGGCTTTGGTTTTTAAGAAAAACAAAGGAATTTTTTTCCAACTTGTTCAGAATGGTAAACCAAATCTTCATAGCTGGGGCACAACTTTCATGTTAAGGGGTGGGAACCTTTCTGAAGAAGGAATGGGAACCCAGTAGGAATAAGTTTCTTGACCAGCGCATACAGCTATGTTCAAAAACAGGGCTAGAACCCAAGTTTCAATCTCCAGCTGGAAAACCTTTTCTTATCTTTTAACTCTTAAAATACTTTCCAAAGCGTTCCAAGGACTTAATTATAAAAGTGGGTGGGATATGATTTACAGTCAAGAATTTCAAGCAAGTGATACTATTTCTGCTTTCTGACCGTTCGCTTTCTTCCTAAATTCTTACAATCTGGCCCCATCGTGGCTAAAGCCAATATCAACCTTGGTTCCTTCAGCCAGCCCCGTAGTCTGCGTCTTCCAAAAGTGCTCCTTTCATGACCTTAGGAAGCAGCATTACCCTGACCCTCTTTCCGCGTCTCTGATGGGAACCTTTCTGTGCCTTTGCTCTCTCTTCACTTTTTCTCATAATTGTAGATCTTCCTTACCTCTACCTAATCTGTTATTTATACTCTATGCTTGTTCTGTTACTCTTCCTTGATCTTTCCTCAGAGCCAAAACTAGAAGTCATGTCTTCCAAGACAGGAGGCATGGAATTGTGTGGAAAGAGCATGGTGTCTGGAGTCAGGTCTTCGTGTCTGCCCTTTGACCCTGTCCCTTATTATTTGCTTGTGAAACTGAGCAAGCTATGGGTGCCTGGGTGGCTTAGTCGGTTAAGTGTCTGACTTCGGCTCAGGTCATGATCTCGTGGTTCGTGGTTTTGAGCCCCACAGCTGGCTCTGTGCTGACATCTCAGAGCCTGGAACCTGTTTCAGATTGTGTGTCTCCCTCTCTTTCTGTCCCTTCCCTGCTTGCACTGTCTCTCTCTCTCTCTCTCTCTCAAAATAAGTAAGCATTAAAAAAATTTAAAAAACTGAGCAAGTGAATTAACCTTTCTGCGTCTCAGTTTCCATCTCCATAAATGAGGACATTGCCATCTAATGCACAGGGTTGTGTTATGGTCTGGGAAGTTTCTCACGAGGTGTGGTGGAGGGCATTCAATAATACTCTTCCCTCTCCTCTTGTTCATATCCCATTTCCTACTCCTTAGGATATGACTCTGGATAATTGTCTCAAGTCCTGATCTTTTGTTGAGCACCAACTGCCTGATGAGTATCTTCCTTTACATAATTCGCCATCTTCTCAAATTCAATGTTTTGAACTGAATTCACATTCTAACAAATTGTTAATATTATCATTTTGTATAATAGTTCTAGTGTTCAAGGTTCTCATGCAGGATCTTTAAATGACCTCTAATTCCTGACTCCTCCTCCTCAATCCTCGCCCCCAGTCGGCCAGCCACCAGCACTCCCAGTTCTTCACCAAGTCCCTTCTATCCTTTGCATGTCCTCTTCCTCGCCCTCCTTTTGGGTTTATAATCTCATTCTTCAAGTAATGAGATGTAGTGATAGTGGGCTCCTGCCTTCACCTTCAAGCTTCCAAAGCCAACCTTCCAGAAGTCTGTCAGTCCAAACTTCCAGAAACCCAGTTCTGACAACATCCTTCCCATGCTCAAAATCCTTTGGTGATTCTTCATCAACAACTCCTCGGTATCCATGAAGACTTTCTGTGATCCCATCTGTGAACGTTTCTTTCTAAATTGGCCCTCAATGTATCTGTTACATAAGCTTATCCTTCAGTAAAATCTATTATTCATTATTTCTCTCAATTATCCTTTTCTAACATTGAACGTTAATAAAAAATTGTGCTGAAATACACATAGCATAAAATTTGCCATCTTCATCATTTTAAAAATCTGGTTCAGCGGCATGAAGTACATTCACATTGTTGGGCAACCATCACCACCATTCATTTCTAGAACCCTTTTCATCTTGCAAAACTGCCATTAAGTAACAACTGCCTATCCCCTCTTCCCCCAGCTCCCGATGACCTCTATTCTACTTTTCCACCTCTAAGAATTCGTCTCTAGGTACTTCATATAAACGGAATTGTACAGTATTTTGTCCTCTTATGACTGGCTTATTGGCATGATGTCATCAAGTTTCATCCATATTGTAGCATGTGCCAGAATTGCCTTTCTGTTTAAAGCGGAATGATATTCCATTGTAAGCCTATGACACATTTTGTTTATTAATTCATCTGTCAATGGATACTCAGGCTGTTTCCACATTTTGGCTGTTGTGGATCAAACTGCTGTGAAAGTGGGTGCAGCATCTTACCTCTGAAGCTCTGCTCATACTGTGTCCTCCCCTGAGGAGATATCCTTTCTCTTCCTTCCACTGAGCAGAATTCTGCCAAAACTTTAAGGACCGGGTTGAAGTAACATGGCCGGAAGCTGTCCCAGCCATCTGTGATAGCAGGTATTTTGGGGAATGCTCACTAGCACTTAGCATATAGACCCCTGTGTTCCATTTTTGTTTTATGTGAGTGTGTCACAAGCTTTTTAAGGAAAGATGTAATGGGAGGATTTCCCACTGTTTGGTTAAGGTTACTACAGGACTTGGTGTAGAGACTTAAAAGTAGGAATGTAATTAATAAATTTTATGAAGATTATCACAGGGAGGAGGTTATGAAGAAAGTGGAGAAGCTGCAGAGACTGTTTTCCCACTGGTTACAAGTGAGTATGGTTCTTAAAGACTCCAGAGTAACAGAAATACACTCAATCTTTCCTATCTTCCGAATCTTTTTTTTTTTTTTTTTAAGAGAGAGAAAGCACAAAAACAGGCGAGCGGGGCAGAGGGAGAGAGAGAAAATCTTACATAGGCTCTATGCTCAGTGAGGAGCCCTACACGAGGCTTGATCCCACAACACTGGGATCATGACCTGAGTCGAAATCCGGAGTATGATACTCAACCAACTGAGCCACCCGAGAGCACCTCAGATCATTTCTGATGCGCATCGCCACAGCACTGATATTTGCACAAACACATTTTATGTAGGGTAAATATTAAATGGTTATGGGACTTACTTGAAGTTACATAGCTTGTAAGTGTTGAAATCCAGATCGGAACCCAGGTCTGTTTTCTCCCCAGCTGCCAGTTTTTAGAATAGGTGCTGCCTCAGGTTCAGAACCTGAGGAGTATTTATCAATTTGGGGCTTGGACCTTTTGTTTTCATATATATTGTCCTTGTCTTATCCTGTCATGGGCAGAGAAAACATGGAATCTTCAAATCTAACCTGCGGATTTAAAATAGTTTTGACAAGCTTGTAATATGGTTTAGAATAAGCAGATTGAAAATTCAATATGAAGGATCATAGCCCAGCAAATTGCAGAAGTAAGCTCTAGGGAATCGTAGACTATTATGCACAGCAGGAAGATGTTTAAAAGCTAGTTGACCATGGGTTGAATGTGGATTAGTAATGTGGCAACATGATGCGATGATTAACAAATGGATTTTGATAGGATATGATAAAAGAAATATAACATGAATGACCTATATAGTAATTCTTTTTTTTCCCCAAGAAAAGAGAAGTGGGCCATCATCAGAGAACTGGTTTTCTGTAATTGGGGATTTATGATTTGTGGATGTATCTGGAAAACAATGACCATTTACTGAAACGTTTATTAAATACCTATCATGTACTCTGCCAGGGTTGCAAAGTACGGTCCTCATTTAAAAGATACAAATTGTAGCTTTAGAGATGGGCAGATAAAAGGCAATTAAAATTGGAAAGAAATACCCTTGAAATACACTAGATCCTGAAGTAGCAGAGAGCAGAAATGTCTAATCCCAGCGAGGCTGCGGGAGGATTTGGTCAGAGAAGACTTCCTGTCTGCGGTGGGAGTTAGTCAGGAAGAGGAGGCGATGGGGTGTCATGTCCCATAAATAAATCCGCTTGAGCTGTGACATGAAAGCAAGAGAAGATGTGGCCCAGTCTGGCCAGTTAGGAAGTAGCGGCATCACAGATGTGAGCCTAGAGAGTGGTGGGAAACAGGTGAGGAAAAGTATGTCTCGGGCCATAAATGAAGGGCTTGAATTTTAATCTGTAATTTAGCTCTGTATCCCCTGAACAGTATTTGACCCATTGCAACCATTGTGTACTTGTCTGGGAAAATGATAGAAACCGAGATACCTGACCCTGAGAACAGCCAGCCTCCAGACATTATTTTATGAGGGATGCTACGGCTCGCCCCCATCTTCCCTTGTTGACAGCACCAAACACAATAAGGGAAACTAACAGAAAAAGATTTAAGTTCTTTATAGGAAAGAACTTACTGACTGTGACCATGTCACTCAGCAAATAGCTTCACTTTGCCAACTCCAGAAGGTTGGCGATTCTTCCTCAGGGAGCACCCCCTGTATGGCCCGAGCCCACTCTGGGAACAGGGGTGGGTGCAGCCTCACCTCCCTGAGCTGGCAGGGTGGGGTGGGGGGAGCAACCTCATTCTTCCAGTACACCAGCAGCGACTCTGCCTACAAGTTCAGGGTTAACATAACTTATTTCTCCCTGCTGCATCCTGACTGATGTGATTACAGTTTTATTTTGACTGCTTTCAAGGTAACCTTTTCTGCCCTTTATGTGTATTCAAGAGACTTGGCAGGTAGTGGTGCCCATATTGCTTTATAGTCACCTGTGGGAGTTGGGGGGGGGGGAAGGGAATAGAGGACATTTAAAGAAAGAGCAGTTTGCTGTGGTCCCTCCAGAGACCCTCCTGCCGACACCCCTCATTACCTTTCTCAACACTCTGCTCTGGCACTGTAGCTAACCCGCAGCACTGGAAATGGAACAGGACTAGTGCACTCCTAGAAGCCTTCAGAATATCCAGCGGTGCTTTCTGCCCTCCAAACCTCAGCCCAGCGGCTCAGCTCCGGCAAATCTCCCTACTCCCTAAAAGGCTTTGCCCAGTTAGAGCCAACACACAGGAACATACAGTCTGATTTTCATGATAAAAGACCATTTTGCATATGAGAAACACGCATACAACCCTTGCTCAGGTTTAAAGATCTCCAGGGCCATTTTTTTGCTGGCCTGCGGCAGGGCAGCCTCCTCAGGCTGAGCTGCAGCAGAAGTCTGGAAGGGATGCTGCGATGCTGCCTTAGGGCATCCACAGCCAGGATTTGCTAATAGAGACAATACCTTGCCCTGAAGGCAGTTTCCAGCTGCAGCCCTGAAGCATGCACGTTGAGAATGTATCACACAGAACTGTCAGTCAGTACTGGAGCCAGAAAATTGTTGTTTCAAATGTTACAGTACAGGAAAATCGCCTCTCTGCACTTGCTGCCAAAAAAATGACAGCTTAATTTATGCCACACTGAAGCTACATTACAGAGCCATTCAGCTTGGCAGTTAAGTACGCTCCATGCTCACATCTTCCCCCTGTGCAAGTGCACTGGGGAGAAATACACAGGGGCTATAATAAGGACAATTGGCCGCAGGATTTGCCGTGTCAGTGGAACTAAATACAGGCGAAACAGTATCAGCAATAAAATACATCACCCCCACCTCATTTGCAAAACCCACTGCAGCCTGTGTGGCTGCAAATACTCAGGAAGGCTCTGGCAACATTGTTATGCACGGGGTAGATTAGGGAGAGAAGTGCTGGTGTCAACCCCCTGGGTTTTATGTTGAGGGGAGGTGCCGCGGTATTACCCTGTGACTTTGAAAATTATGTCAGTATCCTTGATACAGACCTTCAAAACTTGGCAGTGTTTACCTTTTCCGAAATTAAAAATCTGACAGTATTATACTGTAGCCAAGGATCTGTATTTTCTGTCTGCGTATACATTAAGGATACGCTTAATAGTCGAATTTTTTAAAAAACCCAATCCAAGTCATCATCACCAAGGTTGCATTTCATGCCCATTTCTGTAATTTTCACACACAATGAACCACCGTGTACTTGAATGACAAACAATATGACCTCTTTGGGCAGCAGGAACAGAAAAGTTGGAGATCAGCTAGAGGTGTTCTTTGCTTCATGTTCTCTGCTGTGAATTCTGTAATGTCATCAAAATTCTAATAAATAAATGTCTCATTTATAGCGGCGTTTCAGATGAGGAATCAAAGTCTCCTTGATAGAATCATGTCAGAGTATGCTGCTGCCACTTAACTTAAAGAATGCCAGATTTCAGAGTCTCTTTCATGGATGCCCTCCTTCCCAGAATGGCCCTATGGAATTGGAACATTAATTGGGCTTCAGAATATTTTGCCAGGAAAAGCTTTATAAGTAATTTGCAGAAATATTTGTGAGGCAACCCTTATAAACCATCGCAGCTCTGAGAGAGCAGGTTCTCTGCAATTGGCTTCTCTCTGCTCAGTAAGCCATTCATAATAAAATGAGCCCCCTCAAAAGAGAGCAAATGCATTTGCAATGGCTGTTGATGTGCTATAAATCATTCTCAATAAAACGACTTGCAGAGATAAATGATACATATCTATTTAATAATCCATTATCCAAAATAAATATTCTACCTTAAAATAAAGCAAATGCACTTGCACTGGTTGTTGATGTGTTAGAGCTGTTCAGGCTAATGGTAAAATGATTTGTAAAGTGGAGCTCTGGTGTTGGCCATTGTGTCTTGTGAGCTCAGGGGAGATTAATATCTCATCAATAGAGATGCCTTAAAGTAAAAACATCAGCCAAATATTCCCATATTTCTGTGACCATACTCTCATTTTAGCTTCTTCGCTTTGTTGTCTGAACACGGGCTTTTTTAAGCATGGATTTGCATGGGGGTGAGGTGTTACCAGACTATGACAAAGGACACCAAATAGACAAACCTCTAATCTCTAGGAATTTATCATGTAAGACAGGACATTGTTAAGTACAGCAGAATCAACATGAAGCAATAAGGAAAACATTGACATTTTTAAATAAGCAGGAAGAAAGGAGCTACTCTAAGAAATTAAATTTCCCCGATTTAAAATCCTACTGACCTCAACACGGTGTGCGCAACGGAGACAGCATTTTTCCATCCACATACCGTCCTTACGGCCCCTTCTTCCAGCACCCTTTAGTCCGGGTGGCTCTTGGCTCAGCTGTCAGCACTTCAGGTCACCACCATGGTGACTTGGGACAAGTCAGCTCTCTGGTTTGCTGGCCGCTCTCCAACATGGAGCCTCAACCGTACGCGATCTGCAGATCTTCTACCAGCTTTAAACACCTTTAATTCTTAACATTTTATTTTCTTTTTATGTTTGTATTAGTATTTTCACTCCTTTGCTTGGCATTTTCGGCTCCTCTCTCCTGAACATTTCAATTCTAAAGTGTAAGATCTCTTTCTAAATAAGCGTAACACTGTTACCCACATAGGTTAGAGCCCTAAACAGATGACCGTGGTCATAGTAATGGCGTATGACTGTCATACTCCATTCACTGAGTTTACCATTCAAACCATGTATCTGTTTGTATAAAACATGGCTGCTGCCTCCCTTCACCATCCCGAACCCAGCACGGGAGAACCTGCTTGTTGCTTGTAGCCACGCAGTGTTCTCCATCCTTTTCTGTGTCTACCATTCACAGTCTTGTCTGTGACCTGGCCTACCTGTCACAGAACTCTTGCCCAAAGTTGAATGACAGGTGAAATCTATGATTAACTGACAGTTCTATAAACCCGTCACACACTCCCATGTTGTGCTAGACATTACCAGTTCAGGCACCCAGGTTTCTAATACTCCTTGGTTGGAATGTGTCTGTTGTCTGTTATATCTTTTTTAAAACATTCTGTGAGCAAGGGAGGGGGACAGAGAGAGGGAGACACAGTATCCGAAGCAGGCTCCAGGTTCTAAGCTGTCAGCACAGAGCCCCACATGGGGCTCAAACACACCAACTATGAGATCATGATTGGCACTGAAGTCGGATGCTTAACCAACAGAGCCATGCAGGTGCCCTATTGCCTGTTAAATCTAACGAGTCAGACTGAAAACTTTGAAGGCAATCAGTACCTGATAGATATATCTCCAATGAGTCACAGGCAATTCTTTCACAGTAATTTCTTTCCCTTAGGGTTTTAGTGGTCAACCAACAGGAGGCCAACTTGTAACAATGAACTGTATTATTCAACAGGAATTTATCAAATACTTACTATGGGTCATGTCTTATGCTAGGCATTAAAACATACATCATCGTTTGCCTCAAGGAATATAGGTATAGCTAACTTTTCATTTTTAATAAAAATCTTATGCACTTGGAAGCACTTCTTTGAAAATACTATGTAAGTCTTTTCTTTACAAGCAATGGAACACTTATGTCTTCGGGTTTGTGCCTTTACATGTCTGTGGCTCTTCAGAGAAAGAACCCCAGAAGGCAAAGTAGAGGTATCACTTGGCCTAAGTTTCAGTTGCACATTTCTCACTGAATTATCCTAATATAAAGGATCAACTGTTCCTAAAACTCTGGAAACAACAGGTGTCATTCCTATCAGTTAGCATGGTGGTCGTGTGCCTACCTGCTGACGGTCACCTGCATGATTGCCTGATGCTCCCTCGCTGCTGTCCTCTGCATGGCTTCTCAATTTTACTCTGAAAAAGCACCTTCCATCTTCCCTGCTGGAACCATTTGTCCTTTTTAACTCAGGAAGTTAAGTTTTCTTTATAACCTCTGAAGAGAAAAGTAATCCCTTCCATGAGGGTGTCCTTTCTAAGGCATGTGGTGCTCCATGATAAATCAAGACCATTTACGCCAAATATTGAGAAACCAAAAGAAAAATGACTGTTGACAAATCTAAATAGAAATTTAGCCAAACCAGCCTGACTCATTAGAGATGCATAATTGAAGACCATAGAGGCCCCTGTCCCATAGTTGGAACTTGACTCACAGCCCCATTGGTGGGAAGCTCACTGAGGTCCCCGATAGATGCTTTAAATCGTATGGCTGCATTATGGGCTCCACGATGTGAATACAATGTTTCGTTAATCTCTATAAGCCCTTTGTAAGAAAAATCACTGGTAGCTAGGGCAATTTACAGGCACATTGAAATTTCTGTCCTAGCAGGGCAATGTGACATTCTGATGTAGCTATTTTGACACAAAGTCAAAACTTTAGTGATCAAATGTTCTGTCCCCAGATTGTAATTGTGATTGTTATCCAATAACCCTAAAAACTAATTAAATGTAAAGATAGAGTTATTTATCTTTGCGATCCAGAGTAAGTGTGAAACTATTTTATCTTAGCTTCTTTCAAGCCCATTTCCATTCCATCAAAGGGCCACACTGACAGGAGAGTCAGTCCCACAGTTCTGTCTGGTGTCTGACCCTTGAACCCAGATCAACAGGCCAACACCAGGAAAGGTACATTCGGCCCTGACTTGTTTTAATCAAACAAAGCTGAGTGAGGAATGTTACAGGATTTTAGGACCTGAGGTGAGTGATTTGCAGATGGGATTTGCCAAGTGGGGGCCTGATTGGGACTGAGAATCCATTATGACACAGTAGCTTTGGACTAATGGCCATGGCTAGGAGTCTTGAAGCAAGTTTTGGTTAGCAAGATGCTTTAGATTGCGACCTTATGTTCTACAAGCAGTATTTCCTGGAGCAAGTGGCTAAGGTTTCTTATGTGTGACCCCAATATTGCTAAATTCTGAAATAGAGAGTTATGTTGGTCTCAGTTCCCAATATCTACACTTGCCTAAGTAGTATCAGAGAGAGAGGCACCCCAGAAATTCTCAAATGTACATGCTTAGATTACCATCTGTACAACTGCCCCCTTCCCACCCCCACCAACCAACCAACCAAACAAGCAAACTGCCCCTCTTCATTTATTAGCCCTCTTGACTCTGTCCTGGATTCTGGACCAGTTCCCTCTTTAGGACACCCTTACAATGCCACCCACCCCAAACCCAATGGATCCATTAATCCTGATCTTTCCACCCACACGTCATTATCATGCGCAGGAGGCTTGGTGTTAAGGGTTAATCTTAGTTCTCTAGACAGTCCATTAGAAGCAGACTTAATGTCGACAGGTTTTGAGTACTGCAAATCATATGGTACTTTTTTTGGATGAAAACTACACAAAGAATGAAATCTCGCCATTTGCAATGATATGGTGGATCTAGAGGGTATACTGCTAAGTGAAATAAGTCAGAGAGAGACAAATACCATTATGAATTCACTCATACATGGAATTTAAGAAACAAACTAAACAATCAAAGAAAAAAAAGAGACAAAACAAAAACCTAAACAAAAGCAAAAACAACCAGACACTTAAATGGGGAGAACCAATTGGTGGTTATCAGAGGGAGGGGGGTGGGCAAGGCCTGAAATAGGTGAGGGGGATTAAGAGTATACTTACCAAGATAAGAACTGAGCAATGTAGAGAATTGTTGAATCACTATATTGTACACCTGAAATGAATACAACATTGGATATTAATTATACTGGGATTAAAATTTTTTAAAATTTAAATACAATTAAAACAATCACCACAAAATAGCTTAAAAAAAACTACACAAGAGATGGTTGTTCTCTTCTTGTTTTCTCTTTCTGATCGTAGCTCAATCCTTACCTTTTACAGAGAATTTTCAGTAGCTTCTTTTCTTGGTCTCCCCTTACTTCACGTCTCCTGGTTGGTTTCTCCATTTACTCGTCATTTACTCCATTACTCCTCACCTCTCACTTTCATTGTCTGATAATCACAACTGACAACACATTTGAGTTGGCCTCCACTGCTCTACACTGGTCATGGGTTTTCATTTGTATTCCGGCTGCAAGCTCTTCCAGGGGCGTTGTTTGTGACCCCTTGGTTCCACATGAGGTGTTAAGTCTCCTCCTCATTTCTGACCTGTTCCTCACTTCACCGTGAGACAGAATAGATGGAATGTTTTCCAACACGTAGCCTGAATTGCTAATTTTAAAAATGTGTACCATTTTCTCGGGCATTACCTCTAAAATTTAAAACGTCTAAAAATTTACAAGTACAGCAAAAACTGTAGGTTTTTTGTATTGTCATGGTCCAACACCTGTTTTAAAATGGGGCAGCTGTGGGATAGGATGTAGTTAGCAAGTTAGTGAGAAAAGTTCATCGGCACTTCAAAAATGAATGCAGAATATTGAACCAAGACCAAAGATGGCTGTGGAAATTAGCTGTAGGTACTGGGCACACAATAAGTACATGAATGAAGAGACTTGGGGTACTTGGGTGGCTCAGTTGGTTAAGTGTCTACCTCTTGGTTTCGGCTCAAGTCATGATCTCACCATTCGTGAGTTCGAGCCCCGGGTTGGGCTCTGAGTTGGCAGTGTGGAGCCTGCTTGGGATTCTTTCTTGTCTTTCTCTCTGCCCCTCCCCTGTATTCCACATGCTCTCTCTGCTTCTTACCAGCACTCTCTCTCTTAAAGATAAATAAATAAACATTAAAACAAGAAGAAGAAGACTTACCAGTTACTTCCCGGCCTTAGCTCCCCTTGCAGTTTTAGTTTTCACTTGTGGCAAATGTTGGCACACTATCGTCCTACTGGACTAGGCTTGCGGAAAGCTAATGTGCGTCCTTTTCCCCCCTAGATCCTTCTCTGGTCTGTGGTTTGGCACAGGTGGCCTCCTAAGTTTGTGCCAATGTTTTTAACAGATGTCATTGGAGAGGATGCCGTTTTCTACTTGTTAAAAAAGAGTTTAGTTCAGGAACTGTTAACGTCACTTAGGTGTATTTGGTCACGTAACTGCTAAGAATGATGGATCATTATTCTTCAAAGGAATAAAAGGAGGTGTTGAACGAAGAGCTTCATGGTGCTGCTCTGCTCAGGCGAGCACAAGGTCTCACTAGGCTGTATCTAACATTTTCAGCATGGAGATTGCTAAAAAATCAAGATTCTGAGATGCATATTCCTTCACTTAGACTCTAAAGCCATGTGTCTTAGGTAAACCTAAATCGTCAGGTTTATCAGATATATTAAGTATCCATATCTATATGTAATAGATAGACATCAGATATACACAATAGAAGTAATTAACCTGTGTAAAGCCCCACAAGGCAGGTAGGACTACAGTCACGATTTACAAATGAGAAAACGGTGGCACCGGGAGGTGAAGTCCATTGCCCATGGTTATATCATAAATTGGTTAATAAGCTAGCATTTAAACCCGGGCAGTTTGGCTCCAGAGTTTCTATTAAACACCATACAATGCTGCCTCAACAAGGAAAAAGAAACCATTTTAAGCAGCTTATGCTAAAATACATTTCAGCACGACTCAGAATTCAGGAGAAAGTGAGACCTACCTGGGCACCATCTAGGGATCTGGGATCTTAGAGGGGCTCACCGGTCTCTCAGGCCACCTTGGCCATTTCTGTGCCCCAGCCAAGCACGACGCCTGCAACAGTAGAAGGGAGTATCAGCGTTCTGTGGTACGGAGCCGAGGGTGTGAAAGGGGGGACTGGACCTGTGATCTCTCGGGCCAAGAGTCCCAGCAGAGCTTGTTGGTTAAGAACACGGGGTCCAGGGGAACCTGGGCGGCTCAGTGACTTGAGTGTCCAACTTTGGCTCAGGTCGCGATCTTGTGACCTGTGAGTTCAAGACTTAAATTGGGCTCGTTGCTGTCAGCGCAGAGCCAGCTTCCTATACTCGGTCTCCCTCTCTCTCTGCCCCTCCCCTGCTTGCGCTCCCTATCAAAAACCATAAACAAACATGTGAAACCCACTCAAAATAAATAAATAAATAATAAAATAAAATGGACACGAGGTCCAGAATCAGATTCTCTCGGACTTAAATTCTGACGGTGGGTTATGACGGTAGCCATGGATCCCTGCGGCAGTGGCGATAGCCCTATAAACTCCATCAGCCGCTGATGTGTCAGTGGGAACAGAACACTCGCCCACAAATGCAGCTTTAGGATGACTTTCCTGGCTCCCACATAATCCTCAACACCCCTCCCAACAAAAGTGTCTTGCCAAACCCTCCCCATGTCACTGCTCCACAGCCCCCATTCACCACTGAGGGTGGGCGACTTGCCTGACCTAGGTCACCCTCAATTTCCACATCTGAAAAATGGGAAGTTCAGGAAGGATGAAGTAAAATTATGTAAATCGGTCAGCATGGTAGTGAACTCACAGTAAGCATTTTGTAAGCATGATAACGACCAGGGTTCCTTCTAGAGGCGAATGATCGGGATTCACACACGCTCGTCCGTATTTCAAACAAGTCCCTGGAAATTACACATTTATTTTTGGGAAGGTTGTATTGACTGAAACACTGAGTTTCTCTGCTTTTGGTGGTGTTATAATATAGCGACGTTTGTTACATGTCCCGAACTAAAGACTGGGAAAACAGTGGCTTTAACGTGCAGCTGGTATATAAAACAATTTTCTAAATTTTTCCAATTTACACAGGCTTACATATTCAAGGTTTTTAACAAAAGTAATAAAATTATAGTTCCATAGATTTTTTTTGTTTATTTAATTTTTATTATTAGCTTCAAGGAACATTTATTAGATACCTATTAATTTAATTAAGAATTTAATAAGTACCAGGCACCATCTGGAAAGAAACATATTAATGCAACCTATAGGAACATAAATCTTTTTACTATTTTTTTTCAGTCTCATCAGACTTCAGAATATTTGGAGTTAAAAGCCTATTCGCAAGTTACTCTCGTCTTCTAAGAGGGCAGGCTAATGTATTGAGATACTGATTTATGCTTATTCTGACTCTATTTTTTTTTTACCTTCCTCCCCTCTCAAGCAGGTTGAGCATTCTTCTTTCTGGAGGATGGGAAAAGGACCTATTTCGTGGGAGAGGTGATGTGTAAGGAAAAAACTGCATCTGGCTGGAGTGAACAGCATCTCTGTTCAGTACAAGCCTAAACTCATCGATGACAGCACTAGATGTCTTGGAGTGCAATAAGAGAGAGGAAGGTGTCCCTTCAGTTGCAAAAGTAGAGAGGGGAGAAGACATTTCCTTCAGAATGGGAAGAGGGCAGAGGCCCAGAGGCTGCAGGAATAGTTATGGACACCCGTACGGCTTGGGGTCAGCATCCCGGGGAGGTGGCAAGCTCCCAAGGAAAGGGCTGTGTGTGTAGTTCAGGAAACCAGACCCGGGCACCAGACACTGGCTTCCGTCTTTTGCAAAGATTCCTGCACAAAGTCATGACAATAAAGAGCAACCAGCATGCAAGGATTGCGTTGATTTCGGCTTGATGGCCCTGATAGTCTAGGCTCCATGGAAGCCTTCAGAGCTCCGTGTGATCTCATGAGAGATGGAGGCGGAACCCTACTGCTGGTTCTTTTAGGTAGCGGGCTCAGAGTCAGACTGAAGTTTCTTTAGAGAATATAAAAAAAGAGGTTGGTCTTTTAGATCTTCTAGTTTATAGGTTACCAGCATGATGCTTTAGCACACTACTTTGCACATATTAGGTACTTAGTGAATTTTTTTGAATTAGCGTGGAAGTGTAGGAAATCTATGGTAGTGGCGTTAATTGGGGTTTACACAATAATGTAGACACTTGCCCCAACAGAGATTAGAAACGATCTAGAAAGCCATTACTTCGGTGATTAACAGTGATGTGGCACAAGGCAAGTGTGTATTATAGAATATGTAGAAAAGGGTAAACAAAATAGTGCCAGTTCAGTGTGGCAATCTTTGTGTCACTTGCTGCTGAAAGGGTGAGTTATGCCCTTGTTAATTTGTCAGCGTTTCAATTAAAACATCACTGGTGACCCTTCCTCCTGACACAGAATATTTTGTTCTTGCTACAACTTGGCCATTGGCCACATTTTCTGTTATTGATGATGCGAATTTATGTATTGCAGATATAAATGATTTAATTGCATATATAAATGATTTAATTGCAGATTAGATAAATATGATGTAGACATTCCCAATCACATAATTATTCAAAAGATGATAATAATTTTGTCCCATTTGTCAAATAATGTTACTGCATTTTAATTTACATTTTCAGAAGATTTAATTAACCAAGTTCTAGGAATTTAGACAGGAACAAGCCGCCTTAGATCCTTCCTGGAACAAGGCAGGATATAAATAAATAAACAGACAAGAGCAGATTGTCCCTCTTATTGATATGATTTCTTTCCTCTAAAGATTTCTTTTTTTTCCTCTCTCAGAGAAGAATGTGATGTACTTGAAGTGACCCATCAAAATTAAAATTAATAATCATAAAAAACATACAGCAAGTGTACCTTGAGTTAGGACATTTTAAGATCTATTTCTTTCGGAGCTGCTCTGTGGCATTACATTAGATCAGGGATACTTAACTAAAACTGGGGTCCTGGGATTCCTTAAACATGGGTGGGAAAACAATTATGTCTTTATCCCCCCCAAATGAAATTTAGCCCCTTGTTCAGTTAGAAGTGTGGGCAACAAATCACGGTCATATTTGTAGCACCTGTTATGTCACTGATGAAAATCTCCTTAGATCTTGTTATAAAATGTGTTAGTGCAGAGGTATGTATCTTTTGTATTGTAATTACATATTTTTAATATGGATTTCCTTTATAAGAAATGTATTTGAGTTTATGCATTTAAACACGTTCTAAGAAGGGGCCCATAGGCAGCACCAAACTGTCAAAAGGATCCATGGCAGAGAAAAAAATTAAAAACCTTGACTACACACAATGCTTCAGGAGGTGTCCTTCACCCCACGCCTCAATGGTGAGTGGTAGGGACCACACTTAAAGTAAGTGCTTAATAAATACTTGCTAACTACTAATAAATGTTAAATATAATATTAATAAGTGCATACGTATATATATATAAAATGTATATGTATACCTCATACATGATATAATAGTAAGTCTTACAGAATTTCCATTCTTGAATCAGAAAATTATTAAGGGCATGTGGACATGGTCTCATCTTGTCAAGACATAGCTTGTGCTTTAAGACTTATTTCCCAGGTATTCATCCTTCAAATTCCATTTTTAATAACACCAATGCAAACACTGCATGTTTTAATATTTCCAACAAGCCATTTACCTTATACGACATATGCATAAGGGAGGGAGAAGGAAGTGAATGATGTAAAAGTTCTGACACGGTGTCCTGCTAGGCCAGCTACAGTTTAAATAGATGCCACCACTGTCACAGATCACTCACGAGCATGTGTTCACGGCTACTGAGGAGAGAAGGGGTGAGTCTTTTGAGAGAAAATACAGAAAGCTTATTTAGAAACAGGTCTGTTTCATTCAGGAAGACAGATTCTTGCTGGGAAACCTTTTTTCCCCTCCATCTGAAATCAAAAGGTTAAGGTAAACAGTAGACCTAGTAAAATGTCCCCAGGGGTTGAGGGGTCCCCCTTGCCTGGGGAAGCCATCGAACTCAGCAAGGCTAGAGCTAGAACAAGCATGTGAGCTGTGAGCACCTGACAGCACGCTGCTGCCCTGGGTGGAGAGTCTGAAGGGTTCATACTAATGTTCTCTCACGGCCATAACACGTTAGCACAGACTTCGGAGCTTAGAACAACACACATGGACTATATTACGGGTCTGTGTGTCAGAAGTTGGGCACAAGTCTTACCAGGTTCAAATCAAACATCGTCAGGACTTTACTGCTTGTGGAGTCTCTGGGTAGAAGATTTTCCTTGCCTCTTCTCAGTTTATTTTATTTTATTTTATTTTTTATGTTTATTTTGAGAGAGCAAGAAAGCGGGAAAGAGGGAATCCCAAGCAGGCTCCGTGCTGTCGGCACAGACTCCCACACGGGGCTCCATCTCACGAACTGTGAGATCATGACCTTTGCCAAAATCAAGAGTTGGATGGTTAACTGACTAAGTCACCCAGGCACCCTGACTCTTTTTAGTTTCTAGAGGCTACAAGCAATCCTTGGTTCTAACTCCCCTTCTTCCATCTTTGAAGCTAACAAAGGTGAACTGAATTCTTTTCACATCACATCTGACCTTCTCTTCTGCCTCCTTCTCCCACTTAAGAACCCTTGTGATCATATTGGACCTACCCAGACATCACAGGATGATCTCCTATCTCTGTCTCAGGGTCCTTTATTTAATCACATCTGGTGTTTAAATTTAATCATACAAGGTAACGATTTCATAGGTCTTGAAACTTAGGACACAGACATCTTTGGATGAAGGTGTCATGCTGTCTACCACAATGTTCACATGCATGATGCCTAACCAGGAGGAGACCAATGGCTCTACAGAAAAGTGGTCACCTCAAGAAATAAATCCAGACTTTAGGCAATAAAAAAGTAGCTCAACTTACCATAGCCTAGTGGTTAGCTAACTTTGGATTCAAAGAGATGAGTACAAGAGAAAGGACAAGAGGTTTTAAAAAAAGACAAAGAGCAATGCTTTTCTGCTATGGATTGCAGGGCATTAAAAGGAACAAAGGCACAGAGGCAGAGCAAGAAGTACAAGAAAGGTGACAACAGCTGAAGACCCACAACCACAAGCTTGATGATAGACAGTAGAGGGGTCTTGTACTATAGAACGCAATTTAGTAAGTCTCAGAGTCCAGCCCAGCTCCCACACTTTAAAAGGCATTATTATCATAGAAAGAATCACTTATCCCAATGACAGAGGTATAGAATTCACACAAAGAATTGTGCAAAAGAGACTTGAGATTTTGACTACAGTCCATTTTGGTTTCAGCGGAGAAAAGCAGTTTAAGAAGACTTGTAAGAGGTATTAGGTAGATATTATTAAATATACGTGAACTTAGTCAACTGTTCTGTCAGTGCTTTGACTTAACTAATCTAAGACCCGAATTAAAGACATCTGTCCCTATCTATGAGACTCCAGACACGTTCATTCAAAACCTGGTCACAATCTGTGGAGTTTGCTGGGTATTTTTTTCACCAATGCCAGCGCCATACCAGATGCCTAGACATTTCCAGGTACTCTGTTCTTAAGATTTCACTGCATAAAAGAAATAGCTTTGGTCCAAGGCATTATTTCAACCCACGATCATTACGTACCATCTCATAACCTTAGTTTCAAAGGAAATTTTAAATAGATTGTCAAATGACTACTAATGATTTTGTCTATTTTGAGTGAATTCTACATTTTTATAATCTTATTTTCATTAGCATCTGAGAAACACTACCTTTAACAAAAAGTATTTCAAAATGAATCTAATAAACCATTGGATAATCAGTAACCAATAGTTTGGCTTCTTGCATCTAGAGATGTGCTTAAGAGAATTCAACAGAGGGGCACTTGCTTGGCTCAGTCAGTTAAGCGCCTGAGTCAATATCAGCTCAGGTCATGATCTTTCAGTTGGTGGCAATGATCCCCACATAAGGCTCTGCAAACTGCGTGGAACCTGTTTGGGATTCCTTCTCTCTTCCTCTTTCTCTGCTCCTCCTCTTTTTGCTCTCTCTCTCTCTCTCAAAATAAATAAATAAACTTTAAAAAAAAAAGAATTGGGCAGAAGCCTCTTGGTTCTTTGAGAATTTTCTGATAAGGAAAATCAAATATTGATCATTATGTTAAAATGATATCACAAACAACTCTGCTTGGTTTGAATATTCATTGCTGATGAACGACCAGTGTTTACAGGAGGGAGGTGATAAGACACTCCTGGTCAGGATCTTGAGTACTCTGTTTGGAAAATAACATAGGGGCAGACGCCTTGGTAGGACTACATGTACACCAAATATAAGCAATAGCCAGGAAAATGCTACTTAGGTTAGACTTAATTTGCAAGAGCAAGTGATCCTTTTAAAATGGTCAGTTTACTTCTGGTCATAACACTCTGACTTCTGATAACAACTAAATGTATCTTAGTAGTACAATTTTATTTTTTTTTCTATTTTTTAATGCTTATTTATTTTTGAGAGACAGAGAGTGGGGCCAGGGAGTGGGGGAGAACAAGAGAGGGAGAAAGAGAATGCCAGGCAGGTTCCATGCTCAGCGCAGAGCCCAAAGCAAGGCTCAGTCTCAAGAATCGTGAGATCATGGTCTGAGCTGAAATCAACCGTCAGATACTTAACTGGCTGAGCTACCCAGGCGCCCAGTAGTACAATTTTAAAAACAATGACTTGTGATCATTTTAAACTTCACAGGGTACTCTCTTAAGAGGAGACCCAATAGACAATTTAACTATTTTCTCCCAAACTAAGATTTTTGCAGGAATCAGAAGGACATTTCTAGTTGCTAAGAAACCTATCTTTAATGTGACCACCCGGATACACAAAAGCCTCATAAATGCTAATTTTTGGATGTAATTATGATATAGTTTCACTTCTATTTTGACATAATATCTTAACCATTTTTACGACTTAAATTCCTTAATGCATTTGCTATTTAAGTAAGTAAGCAAATAAATTTGAATCTGGGCAGTCTTTTCTGAATCTCAAGAGAGAAAATAAGACTAATAAATTTAAATGCATATCATTACAGTACAATAGAATTGTTTGCAATAGTCTCCAATACATGGCCCTTTAAAAACTAAAAAGCAAAACAGAAACAGGACGTTCCAAGCAGTATGTTTAAATAGAACACACTTTATATTGACTCACTTGTATTGTCTGCACTTTTGATCACCATTTAAGAGAACATGGCTTCGGGCCAGCTACAGAACACACAAAGACAAACCTTTAAAGACTCAAATGATGTTTTGTCAAGGAAATCAAACACCTAGCCAAAGGGCACCATAAATAAATTTGATCTCTTTTCCGGGGGTGTCCCCCCAACTAACAGGCCATTAGAAAGCCGCTCTTTGACCCAATCCATCCAGAGAGTAAACCAATTAAACCCACTCCTAGATAAAGTTGATTGGGCTGGGAGAGAAGCTTGTGGCTGGGAGACAGGGGCTGAGACACTGAGCCACCCCAGCCATCCGTGGACGGAAAGCTACGGGGAAGTTCTGAGGCTTGGACATAAAAGTGATTCTATAGTGAAAGCGAGCCAAGCCGCTGAGAACCTGTGTCCTTCTCTGTAGCAGAAGGTAAGAAGGTGTGGGCTAATAGCGGGGCCCTGCAGGCCTTTCCTGTACTGCATCCATTTTATTTGAAGACCTAACAGTTTAGGGACATTTTGGTGCAGTGTGACGCCTCTCAAATGATGTGTAGAGCAGATTAGTTTTGTCTTGGCTTTCCAATCTGTCATGGTTGATACTTGTATAAAATATAATAGAAGTGTATTACTAAAGTAGGAAACAACAAAACAAAGACAAATAATTTCTAAGTCTCAATCATTTATTATTATATTCAACAGGTATAAAATTACTGTTCAGTTGCTCTGAAATGTCCATAAACACTGACTCTCAATTCCTGGGATTCTTTCTTTGCAGACCACCAAGGGCCTACCGACCATGCTGGGTGTGGAACTAGTGTGAAGCATAGACTTTTGTTTTAGACAGACTTCTGTTAAGATCCCATTTGTTACTTATTATCTGAGTAACTTAGGAAGCTGTTTAACTACCTGTGTATAAGAGGATAAAACACAGAATCCGCATGCATCCCCTAATCTTACTAGAATCATGGACAAGATCCATTTTGCAAATGTCAAAACACCTAGATACCTGAATTCCTGTGTTTGTTGCTGCCACCTGAAACTGTTATCAGAAGACAGACCCTCTCTAGTTGTCTCCATTTCGGTTAAGATATAATTTTAGTTCATCGCAGATGCTAACGAGGCCAATGCTTGCTAACAACACATCCCAGGAAAGGTCAAAAGTGAAGAATGCTGGTTTTGGGCTGGGAGGTTGGAAAAACAGTCTAACCGTAACCACAAGAGTAGCTAAAATGAGTGACTCAAGTTCCCAGATCATGTCTAAGGTAACCTCAGGCTGACCTGAGGGGTGGGTAACAGGTAGTGAAGAACTCAATGAATATTTGTAGAATGGATGCTGGAAGGGTCCTTCTGAGTAGACAGTAGACATGTCCATGGGGTGGAAATGTAGGTAATATGTTACTTTCTCCTGTGCAAAACTGTTATTATTTTACTGTCTCAAGCATGCTATTGTCAAGTGTATTATCATACACAATGGACTACTCACTGGGCCAGCTGTTTTCCAAATATTTTTAGCCATGAAACGTATCTTCAAATGCAACCTTAAATTGGAAGCTCACTATATAAAAGAGATGATATCACACTTGTGTAGGTGGAAGAGATGGAAGATACAGAGTTCTGTCTACTTTGCCTTCCAGACTCAAGAGGCCTAGAACAAAACAAAGCAAGGTTTGAAACTCTTTGCACTAACATTCTACTGCATTCCATGGAAATTGCAAACAATGAGGCAAATGAAGGTCAAATTGCTAAAAAAAAAAAAAAATAGGCAAGTTTTACTGTTCCCTTAGCTTTCAGTTCTCCACTGAGACATCTCCAAGGCACTGCCATTCATTGATCCCACCTCTTTGCAGCCCACTACCACCTCGCCCTGCACAAGACCATCTCTACTCATCTCTTCTGACTCTTTCCTTGTCTCCGTGAGTTCTACCCTCAATGTCTACTCTGCCACAAATTAGCACACTTTCTTATTTAAAAATCCAAAACAAACTCAACCCAAAGGCTTTACTATCTTACTGGAGGCCGAGAGTATAGTGAACAAAGAAAGGTCTGATAAGCTATATACCTTCTCTTTTTCCTCTCTTAGTCTTCAGCCCTGTCTGCTTGGAGCATCTAGCGTGCCATTCCTCTTGCCAATGACTGTACCTGCCTCGAGAGAATAAACATAACATTATAATGACTGGACTTGTATTTATTTCTTTGAGGGATAAATTCTACTTAAAATTCTATGTCTGTAGGTCCTCAAAGTATATACACCAACCACTTCAGGTACAGTTATGGGTAAAGGCAAGATTTATAGAAACCTCATGCACTTAGGGATTTGATGAAATTTTTCTTTTTCTTTCAGAGCTCTTGGCTTTTAGCATATAATCATAACAGCTCTTGTAACATAATTACCTCACTAATAAATGTTAGTGAAATCAAGACACCGTAGTTATGTGAATATTCCAGAAAAATATACAGATGACAGCTTTACTATGTGCATTCAGGATAAATGATCTCTTCAAAGGAATAACATAATAGAGTCCCTCTATAAGTTATGTCAGCCATGTTCTACAACTTTGCAGGACAATAGGATCTGAGTCAATCTCATGCTTATGCTTTTAATCCAAAATGTTCAACCTTGCCCATTTACAATGACATGCTTTAGGAGCATATAGAAAACAAGACTCATTTCCTCTCATAGACATTATCTTTAATAATTTCTGAACTTGCTGACACATAAACAGTATTACTGTCGGTCTTACCAATAATTTTCTTATAGAGAATATTTTTATGTTAGGATGAAGATACAGAAATCAAATAACAAAATATTAGGCAAGTAAATTGATACCTTGAAAATAGATTTATTTTCCCTCTATTCAGAATTTGGGAAGACACAGAAAAATTCTATGTAACCTCTGAGAGTGCTTTTTTATATTACTACATAGCAAAACCCTTGTTTTCCATGGAATACTGATATGCTATATCAGTGCTATAAATCCTATCTTGGTAATTAATTACTTCAAGAGAATGTTTGGTCACAAACAAATTTAAAATATGACCAAATACCCAACTGTGAAAGACTGGGATTTTTAGTATTGTTCTTCAAACAAACTTGCTAATAAATATGTATTACTTATCAGAGAGGAGAAAACAACGTGACATTAACCCACAAAAGAACACCCATGCTGTTGAGCAAGGCCAAAGACTGTTTTGCAGCCTGTAGGTGGTGAATGGAGGAAGCTAATGAGAAAAAGTGATTGTGACAAGCAATTATGTCACCTATGTGAACAGCTTAATTTTCTAAATTAGCCACTTTGATAATTATGACATCTCATTTGTCTTTTAATTCCATGAGCCCTGAAGTTTACCTTTGATTTTTTCCAATCAGATGAGAGTCTTTGATAAGCCAAGGGTCTATTATGTGTCTGAAAACTTCAGATTTCAGGCTGATTGGCCTTGCTGCTGGCTTCAGCCAGAGCAAATGGCTCTCTCCACAAGAGCTCTCAAGACTCGCTTTGGTTGCTTCTGTTTGCAAGAGTGATAGGCAAATGTGGAGAGGGTAAGAAATTTCAAAGCAAATTAATAGTGTAAACAGGACTGAAGAGAAAACTATTCAGCCTACTTCAGAGGAAAGGCAAACTGTTTTTCAAATATATTAAAAATCACGTTAGCAGTGTCCACTTTGCATGCATGCCCCCAAATTACCAAGCTAATTGCAAATTATTCTGGTGTACTCACTGAAGTACTTACAAGAGCTTCAGAAGACTACAAATTCTTGTTTTTATTGCACTGACTTGGGAGATGTAAAAAAAAATGTTAGGGCACCTAAAGCTAGGTATATTAGAAAGATTATTTGAAAGGAGAATCCCAGGGACTATGCCAAGTGGATTTCTGGAGAAGAGTTAGATACAAAATGAAGGAGAGTACTGATTCAATAAATTATAGGAACTTTGGTAATTAACTGTGACGTCTCTGACTTGAATGTGTATGTACTCAGCAGAAGGGGCCAAGAAATACTAAACCAGATGCAGGAGTAATTGGTTTACTCCATTGATGAGAATATGCCCATATGTCTCGTTAGAGGTAAGGTCCTAAGATGAGGTTCAGATCAGAGTGTGGTAGCACTTGGTACCTGAGTGTGAAACACTTGGAGAACTTAGGGAAATTATTTTAGCCCCTCACATTAAGGCAGGGCCACGAAGTTTGTGTTAACAAATAGGGCAGTGGCTTTAGAAGGTGGCCCTCAGGAATCCAGAGATGACCTGACTATTCTCACATCACACACTCACTCACACACACACACACACACACACACACACACACACACAATCATACACGTGTGTATATATATGTATTGCCTTATATCCAACCATGTCCTGAGTAGACATTTCTACTTTCCAATATATTCCAAAGGCTGTATATTATCGGTCCTTTTTTTTTTTTTTTTTTTGAGAAACAGAAACAGAGCATGTGAGCAGGGTTGGGGCAGAGAGAGACGGAGACACAGAAACCAAACTAGACTCCAGGCTCTGAGCTGTAAGCACAGAGCCCAACATGGGGCTCCAAAGCACAGATGTAAGATCATGACCTGAGCCAAAGTTGGTCACTCAACTGACAGAGTCACCCAGGTGCCCCTTATCTTTTCCTATTCAGGGCTACCCTTCTAGCTTATTTTAACCTAATCTCCCCAGGAAAAAGAAAGTTTTTGTGCATCTTCCTGGGCTATATCTTAGGATAACAATTAAATTAATTGCTTAGAACAAGTGGTTCCCAAACCTAAGTGATCAAATTAGCCACCTACTTCCCCCACCAAAAAGACACCCAGGCACAGTGAGCATTAAATGGGGAAGCTCAGGCATCTCTGCAGTGGTTTGGAACCATTCTGAGTCTTTGGGACTTTGCCTAGATATTCTTGGACTCACACAGAACTCTACACCTGTAACTACACAGAATATAGGAAGTGTCTTGGTGGTTAAATCCCCAGCAATATGGGGGAGGCCACAGGCCATGACCATGGCTGAGATCAGAATGAAATTTTCTGCTGGAAAAACAGGCAGATACTAAGAGTTTGGATCAGGAAAGTTTTTTTTTTTTTTTTTTTTTTTAAGCAATTCATTCTTTCCTTTTTTTTTAAATTTTTTTTCTTAATGTTTTTTTAATTTTTGATACAGAGAGAGACAGAGCATGAGAGGGGGAGGGGCAGAGAGAGAAGTAGACACAGAACAGGAAGCAGGCTCCAGGCTCTGAGCTAGCTGTCAGCACAGAGCCTGACGCGGGGCTCGAACCCATGAGCGTGAGATCTGACCTGAGCCGAAGTTGGAGGCTTAACCGACTGAGCCACCCAGGCGCCCCTTTTCCTTTTTTAATATATAGAAAGCTATAAGGCCTCTTTACAAATCTGTTTGTCAAACTTACCATTAGCTTACCTATCATTTTTCTAATGGAGTGGATTCTCAATATTTTTTATGAAGATATAATTTACATACAGTAAAATTCACTTTTTAAAGTGTATAGTTCTTTAAGGTTTGACAAATATATACAATTATATAGCGACCACCACAATCAAGATATCGAATAGTTCCATCATGATATCAATTCCCCATGTCCCTTTGCAGTCAATCCCCTACCTCACTGCCAGTCCCTAACAACCACTGATCTGTTTTTGGGCCGTGGAGTTTTGCTTTTTCCAGAAAGACATGTAAATGGAATCATATAATATCTACCTTTTTTGATTTATCATGATGCAGTGCATTTTCATCTACTTTGCTATGTGTAGCAATAATTCATTCCTTTCTATAGTTGAGCCTTCTTCTGGTGTATTGCTGCCTATGGACTAAAGGGACAGTAATGCACCAAAGGACATTTGGTTTGTTTGTAGTTTTTGGAGATGAAACATAAAGCCACTCTATGTATTCACGCATTTGAATCAGGATTCATCAGAGGTTGTTTCCAGATTCTAGGATAAGTGCTCACAATTTCATAGATGCTCTTTCCACAGAATGAATCATCCCAACCCCTGATCTCTGCTTTTGTTGGATACCAAATCTTCCAGGTCTCCAGGAGAAACTTCCTTTACTTCTTGCACACAACTTAGAATCCACATTAGAGCAAGTCTCTTTACCTTTTGTCTTCCCAGGCTAAAGTCTCTACATACTATTTAATAAAGAGATATGAACAAATCTATGATACTTACTCGTTCATTGCCTTACCTACATTTTTAAAAGAAATGTCTTCCTCTCTTGTTGAGGATCCCCACAGCTTGAGCTTGCCTTTCCTCCTTTTCATGTGCGGTACGGGGTGGAGGATGCCCTTGATGCTTCAGTAGATGGATCCAGAGAGAGACACTAGTTCTTACTTTGGTTTAGTGTGTTGTCCACTTCCAGGTAGGATGAACATGTTATTGTTTCTGAAAATCACATAAGTGACAGCTGGGAGAGAGGACATTTCTACAAAGAGTGCTCTTGGCTAAATGGGGAAACTTTGAGTTCAGAGAATTTATCTAGCCTTTCTAGAGCTTTAAGAAAAGGCAGTGTGAGCAAGATTCCAATTAAAAAACCATGTTTACCAGGTTCTGGGCAGTCACTCCAAAATCACCACGTCTTTCAGGAGGCATTTACCACAGCTTTCCATTTGGAAAGCAGACTCGCCCGTTCTTCCAGTGCATTTAAAATGTCCCCCTTCAGCCGCCTATTGCATCAAACACGATAAGGCATGGCTTCATTCTTGATGCCAGTTTTATTTTATCGGAGGGTAATGACTATCTGTCCTCTCTGTATTTGAGAGTGGAGGCTATGAGGGGCAGCGGAAAATAGTGAGGCCTGTTAATTTTTTCATGAGATCATTTTTTCCCTTGACATGCAATTTGATGCTTAACAATTTTTCTGAAAGTCAAAAGAAATACTACATTCCCTAATTTTCACAGTGCTATAAATAGCCCCTCACAAAGCATAATTGTATAAAAGAGATGACACTTCTTTATGAAAGAATTTCCACTGGAAAGATAAAAGGAGGTCAGAACTCTTATGTGAGACATGTATTTTCAAGTATTCATAAAAATAGAAATCATCAGCAGTGGGAAAATTCTTCATGATAGACAGTCACACATAAGATATTGAGCCAAAGCCATTTTCACAGGCGCCAACTGTAGTTTGAATGGAACCCAGCCAAGAAGCGGCTGCTGGGCATTTAGCTCAAGTGCCAATAAAAAGGAGGCGCACACACACACACACACACACACACACACACACACACACACTCCAGCTTGTAGAGGTATTTGCCAGAAACATTTTCGGGCTTCTGCCATCTGGGTCCTGCAGCCATCAATCAGGTCCTGTGGTGACTCCAGCTGCTGAGTCCTGCTCCTAGAGGTGGAATAATGTGGGAAAAATGAAAGAGGAAAAATGAGGGGAGCACCGACAACAGCTGGAGGGACCTGCGAGCCGGCATTCAGACAACATCCGGATTCCGATTCATTTGTCATGACTTTGATGCTGTGAAAATATTAAGTGGTCTGCTTGGCTTCAAAGTGATTACACATGCATTTTTGTTGTTTTTATTATTTATAAATCACCGGAGATGGAGAGGACGATTTACAAAACATTGAAAAAGACTAGGGCTCTGTCCCACTAGGTTTTTGGACTTACCAAAAAAATCACATATGTATATGTGTGCATATATATGTGCACACAACACGTCATTAATTATTTTAAAAACCATTTGTGGTGATGATATTGAGTCACCATGTATCAAGTCCTTACCACGTGCCAGGCACCACGTGAGGTCTTTACAGAAACTCTCTATTTACACCCTTACACCACTTCATGAGAAATGTATTCTCAACAGCTTCATTTTACAAATGAGTGAACTGACCTCAGAGGATGAAGTTGTTTGCTCAATACCCCACAACAGGTCCGACATAGAGGTGAGAGTTGAATCCAGGTTGTGTCCTATATTATTTTTAAAGATTATTTATTAATTTTGAGAGAGACAGCGAGAGAGAGCAAGTGGGTGTGCATGCACACATAAGTGGGGGAGAGGCAGAGACAGAGAGAGAAAGAGAGAGAGAGACAAAGACTCGCAAGCAGGCTCCACGTGTTGTCAGCGCAGAGCCAGAACCAGGGCTCTATCCCATGAACCAGGAGATCATGACCTGAGTCGAGACCAAGAGTCTGACACTAAACCGAGCCACCCAAAACCCCCCTGGTTGTGTCATATTTTAAAACCTGTGTTCTTAACCTCTGCTGTACTGCCTCCCATGAGATTATGCTGAGTCAGACCTCTAGCCTAAAAAGGTTTCTGAACTTGCCGATATTCTGAATTTACGGGGAGGGTCTGAGATAACAGTGGAGCACAGACCGTTGATCTTCTGGCATTTCCCATTCAATGAAGTCTCTTTCACCCAATTCCATACGAGATTGCTCTATTACATGGCCCTCTGGAGGGCGCACAAATCAGATGCCTCCTCTGGATAATGATGATTACATTGCCCCACATCCCATGTCCACGGGTATATGGACATGCGTCCAGGGCTTGGACAACCCACTTCTCATGGAGGATGAAACACGACTACTCACTTGTCTTTTCATCCTTATCAGGATGCGTGTTAGGACTGCAGTGGAAGCTGAACGTTAAGATTACTCGCTGGCAGCAAATGTTCTTTTCTTTTTGCTTCAAGTATTCGTGCCTTCTCTGTTGATTTACTTCCTGCCACACTCTCTGTTATTACATGTGACAAAATTGGGGGTGGGAAGAAAGAGGAAAAACCTATGTAGGGTCAGATTCTCATTCACCTCATCACTTGGTTCATTTTTTCCAAGCTCAGAACGCTCTCCGTCATCAGGCAGGATGGGAACCTAGGGAAGAGGGGCAGGAGGACGGGCACGCGGTTGTTTATAACCACGGGCAACTAGATCATTTTATATCAAAGAGGAACTTCCTCAAAATTTTACCATTCATACCAGAACGATTTTGTCCTAGTTTTATTGAGGAATAATTGGCATATGGTGCCGTATAAGCTTAGAGCGTACAACATGGTGGTCTGATTTACCTAAACTGTGAAATGACGGCCAATAGATTTAGCTAACATCTATCTTCTCATATAGATACAATAAAAAGAAGGAAGAGAAAAATAAATGGGAAAAATTTCTCCTTGTGTTGAGGACTCTCAAGATTCACTCTCTTCACAATTTTCCTATGTATTGTGCAGCAGTGTTGGCTACAGTCAACATGTTGTACATTACATCCCAGTATTTGCTTTGCTTCTACCTGGAAGTTTATACCTTTTGACCACCTCAGAAGTATTTCATATGGAGTAATATTCTTGTGCTTATGAAAATATTGTGTGCATTTGATCTTGCCTAATCTGTGATCATTTTGCCTCTCTGAAGATTTGAGGCAAGGGTATTATGCCATTATAATGTTAAAACGCATCAGTGACTTGATCATTTGAAATGCTTTAATAAAAATGAATTCTGCTAGCTGATTCTGATTATCCAGCAGCAGACTTTATAGGCTTTTAAGACCTTTTCCACTTGTCAGATGTTTTTCTGTGAGACATTTAAATATTTAGATTCCATTCTTTCTGGGTATTCCAAATATAGGAAATAGATATCTTAATACCAGAAATATTAACAGGCTTACTCTGTGATCTGTCTTCCCCGTCTTGATTTGATTATGGATCAAACCTTTTTTGCTTGAAGTGAAGTAGCAGGTAGAGACCCAGGATTCAGTTCTGTTAAGGTTACGTGTCTGTTAAATAATATATTATTATGGCCAATTAAAAAGACCACAGTGTGGCTCACTGGATTCCCTCAAAAACTTCTCCAAAAAGTGGTAACTATCAACAAAGGATACCTTGTATGACATTAAAGTCTTCATCTAAATATGGTGTTTATCATGCATTTCTTGATCTGTTCAGCAAAACTCATTTGCATAATGCACATGCCTGCCACACACACACACACACACACACATAATGATTTTCATGGTAAAGGATTAGGGATCCTGCAGGTGAAAAAATAATTTTAATCTAATAGGCAATTTATATTTTACATTACAAATATTTTCTTTTTATCCTGGGGCTTTTCTCCCATGTCTAGCTAGACTATGAGGAATCATTTCCTCAGAGGGGGTCTTACCATAGTAGGAGATAAAAAGCATCTGATACTCCAGAAAGAAGACTTAAAGTGTGAGTTAGAAGAAGCCTCTCTTCCAGCCCCATGCCCATTCCCAAGGGCATCTAAAAACTCATGGGCTGGAGGGAATGCAGAGAAGGGAGTGGGATTGGACCCAGAAGGTCTGTATAAAGAGGAGCACAATCAGTACAGAGAGCATCTCTCATATCTGCCCGCCTTACACATCATGCTAGGACTAGAAAGAATCGTAGAAGAATGGAAAAAGTTATATATTAGTATCTTTAACAGTACTTTTCCCCCATCATTTGAACACAGGTAGAACTTTCATTTCCCACTGGGCCCCACGTGTTATATGGGAAGGTACGCTCCCTTACACCCTAACCCATTCTTCGGTGTGACAGAAACTAACCAAACCTCCATACAGCATGACCAGAACATATCTGGACATCCCTCTAAGACAAAACAGCACTAGAAGGCTCTCCCATTTCACCTGCATTTCAATACATCTTTCAATGTTTATTTCTGGAGCATATGTATTATTGAAGAGTATTTTAATTCTTGGTAATTTTACTTTTCCTATAAGGATAAGAAATGATTTGCCCCCTACTTACCTAAAACAAATGTGCAGAAAATTAGTGAGAGCTCAAAGCCCCCAAATCCAATATCTTGAAAGACCAAGTTTAAGGATGATTGATGGATCAGTCAAGATAATATTTACTTATTGAGCATCTATGGAATACCCAGCATCCTGGGAGATGACTGAAGGGGGACGGGTAGGCCACATGCAGTATATTAGATTTCTATGGCTGCATAACAAATCACCACAAATCCACTTTTCAACTCAATTTTTTGTGGGGCAGGAGTCTGGGCATAGCTTAACTGGGTTCTCTGCCTACCACATCCAAGAAGAGGGGAGCATGTTTGCATTTTAGCTGGGGAGGCAAGACTAACACTTCTGAGTCACTGAGACCTGGAGCTAAATGCTTCTATGGCTTCCAGAAAGAAATCCGCACCCCTCCACCCCACTCCACCTTTTAAAAATTTGTTTTTATTTATGTTCTTAATGCTTATTTTTGAGAAAGAGAGAGAGAGAGAGAGAGAGAGAGAGAGAGAGAGAGAGAGAGAGAGAGAGGGAGAGAGAGAGGGAGAGAGAGAGGGACTTGGAGAGGGACCGAGAGAGGGGAGGCACAGAATCGGAAGCAGGCTCCAGGTTCTGAGCTGTTAGCACAGAACCTGATGTGGAGCTCAAACTCACAAACCGCGAGATCCTGATCTGAGCCAAATGGACGTTTAACTGACTGAGCCACCCAGGTGACCCTTCACCGCTTGTTTACATTAACCAAGGAGTGATTATAAAGCACTGGACCAATATGGAGGTCAACAGTAAGTAAATAACTTAGTCATTTGTGCTACCAAATAGCTTTGGATAAATTACCTACTCTGGTGCGACAGGTTACTATCCCTCTTCCTCTTCTTTATGCCCAGGCCCGTGGAACCCTCCAGAGGAAGCTGAGTGATGGTAATCTCCTCTGCTTCTGGTCTGCAGCTGCCCTTCTCTACAGCTATTAGGTAGAGTACAGGTAGAAAAAAAGAGTGCACCTGCTTACTGATGCCCAGTAAGGACTGGGAGCCAGCCATCCCTAGAGAGACTTCTTCCAGCACTTGAAGGAGACAGGTTGGGAGAGGATTAGAACTCCACTGCCAGGCCTGGGAAAATTGCAGCATTCCAGAGATGTCATGCTAAATACTCAGAAAATGAAGGAAATTTCTGAGTGGTAAAAATGAGAATGACCTGCAGTATAGAAGAGAGGAAGTGGGGACATATCCGGATGGAGAAGTTCACATTAAAGATCTCAGATTTTCCAGGGCTCCTGGGTAGCTCAGCTGGTTAAGCATTGAACTCTTGGTTTCAGCTCAGGTCATGATCTCACAGGTTCATGAGTTCAAGCCCCACATAGGGATGTGCCCTGGCAGTGCAGAGCTTGCTTGGGATTCTCTCTCTCTCCCTCTACCTGTCCTTTCTCCACTTACACTGTCTCTGTCTCTCTCAAAAAAATAAACTTAAAAAAGTTCTCAGATTTTCCATTGATTATAATGGACTCCAATCCATATTGGATTATCAATATGGAGCTCTGTGGAGGCTAACCTGATTCCCAGCAACTGACAATGTGCTTCTGAGGTAGGGTTGCTTGACCACACTAAATTAAATCTCACTGAACAGAGAGGACATTTATAAAGACAAATCCTTTGGTAGATATGCTACTCAACCCAATTAATGCAGTATAGTAAAAAGTAAAGACTGTATACTGGTTAATGGAGTGTCTTAAAAGCCCTCAAAGCCAGAATATGATTTAAGCAAAAATTGGAACATCATTTAGTTTTCTAGAGCACCCTCTATTTCTACTGATTAATCAAGTGACTTGTTCAAAATTCACTCTATGTTGACACCTTTGGTACCTACACTGTCTTTGAATATTATAGAGGATATTTATTTAGAAACACATGATACAGCTATAATTTATTTTCTGCCATGGAGAAGAATGCTAGGCAGACTCTGGAATAATACCCAATGGAAAAGGATGCTACTCATTAGGTAGGCCATGCTGTGGAATAAAATGCATTCAGGCAGAAACCAGCCCAATGACACTGACTTATCCTAGCAAGCTCTGGAATTCTTAACTCTGCTCCATAGGTATTTTGGATCAAATTTTCATTCAGTGGCCCTCTGGTAAACTTTCATACCACAGATTGGACTTTGTCCCTTCTATTCACTCATTCAACAATCACTGAGTATTCTTTATGGGCAAAGCTCTGTGAGAAGCAACAGAAAAAGCAACAAAATATAACTATGAACGGGCCCCACCCCCTTAGAACTTCTATTGCAGACAAAAGCAACATTTTGCCTGGTAGTCATCTTCCTCTCAAGTCTTGTGTGATGGAATGCTTAAATGAAGCAGTCGGCTCATACTTCAGGCATTAAACATAGACCTTTTCATTCAAGAGTTTCCATAATGATTTTTCTTAAGGACAATTACTAAATCTAAACACTTACTGATCTTGTTTTATACCATTGTGATTTTCCTTACCGGTCCTCCACTCGCTTTTGCATTGCTGAATCAAGAATGATGGTCTTTTTATTTGTATTTTCATTGTATTGTCATCCTCTTAATATAAAACTCTTTGATTGCTATCAACTGTGAAAGGTGTTCCTGGCTAAATACAATAGATGTATCTGTGAAGCATTTCATGCAAATTGAATTTTTGTAAATTGACTCACATTTGTATTTAGACTATAATTTTATAAGTGTAGTACAAAAGACTGTACATTGCTTTAAGAAATGGTCGAATAATTTCTGATGCCTACCTGGAATTACGAAATGACTATACCTGCATCTTTTCACATTTTATAGAACATACAAGGTAGGATCAATAAATGGGACACAGAAAAAATCCACTAACATTTTACCCGAATATTGAACACATTCTTTTCTGGAGACCTTACCTGCATTTTTAACTTAGGATGCTACATTCATTTAGTGCTTTCTTTCACTGTAGTGGATTTAATTATTTCACTCAGAGGGAATAGACTTGGGGCCCAATTCTCTGCAATTTAAATTTTGCCATTAGGTTAATTTGGCAATTTGGGATTCTCATGTGAAATGTTTAATCGATTTCTGACACCTTGGGAATGTTAATGTTTCCATTTTCTCTTTTCAATATAAGTCAATATAGTTCAGGATGTAAATCCTACTGAAAAATTCAAAGGGAAGACGAATATAGGTTTAGAAAGGGACTGACTTTTGTTGAGTGTTTTCTATGTTAAGTCCCATGCCAGGTACTTTAGATATGTTATTTCATCCTACATCCACGTGAAGAAGAATGTGAATGCATTCAAATGACAATTGAAGAAATAGCTTTTGAGATGTTAAGTAACTTACCTGAAGATACTCAATAATAAATGCAGGGCAGTATATGGGAAGAATGAGGACTTGGGAATCAATCAGACACTGGACTTAAATACCTGCATGACACAGGGAGAGATGTGTAACCTTCCTAGGCCTCAGCTTCTCCATCTACAAAATAGGCTAATAATACTTCCTTCCAGATTAACTGTAGATAAAAATAATATATATATACAATATCTAGCTTATGAGAAGTGTCTGATGCATGACAGTGATAGTTCCATACTGAACTGAAGTTTAGGTCCAAATTCCCAGCCAGTATTCTTTCCAGACTGCATGATTTAAAGTGGTGGCTACTTTTCTGCATGGACCTCAAGCATATTGTAGTATAGAGGTGGAATTTAAGGAAAGGTATTAAGCAGGCTGTGTTGTAGCTTATGAACAATAATAAATTGTATCATTTATCTTGAATGTATCATAGATAAGCTGCTATATAACGATTGCCACTTCAGATAGCTGTGAAATTAGGTGATTAGTTACTTAACCTCCTAATTTCTGTATAAGTCTAATTACATGAAACAGAAGTTGGTGTTTTGATTTTTTACTTTGCTTTTCTGTTTGGAGTGTCATTGTAACTACTGTACTGTAAATGATGGAAAATAATTGCATATGTTAAAAAAATATGAAACTTTATAAAGGAAAAAATAAATAAATAAATAAATAAATAAAGTGGTGGCCCAGTGAGGAAACCTAGAACCCACCCCAACATAATGGTATTATTAGGAAAATCCATGAAAAACTAGGGGGGGGTGCTTCTTTTAGATCTTTCTAACATCAGTCAGCAAAAAAGTGAGCAAGGTAAGAGCCCTGATGCCAGCATGAGCTGCAAGACCTTGGGTGAGTCATGCCATTCTCCGAGCATCAGTTCCCTTCTATTAAAATGGCGAAGCTGGATGAATGAGATGACCTCAAAGATGCCTTCTGGCTTTCAAAGTCTATGATTCTCATTTGACCAGGACCTGGGAGACAAATTCCAGATCTTCATTGTGTAATAACCCTTTTCTTTAATAAGTCTGTCAGGCAGAAATTAAACCCAGAGAATCAAATGATCAGTTGACCATTTAAAAGCCCATTTCCTCATTCTCCGTTCCAGTTTATCGAGAATCTTGTCATTGAACCACACATGTAAGCTGGAGCCACAAAAAGTACCTACAATAGAGCTGCTTTCAGCCAAGACGGGTTGAAACCAACCAAACAGGTTGATGATGAGAGATAAGTGCTGGTCTGCATGTATGGTAGACCACGTTACTCTTCATGTCAAATTAAAAATTGAAAAGGCTCTTTGAACAACACGAGCAGGTTTTCTGTAGCTTCAGTATCTGCCATCAGCAAACAAAATTAACCATCCAAAGGCCATTCAGCAAGGGACTCACCCGCTGTTGCATTTTGTCAGGTCCACAGATCCGTGTGTAATGGATATAAGGATACAGCGGCAGCATCTGTCTAACACGCATGGCCTAGTGCCTTCATACAGGGGACCTTCCCAGTGGACTAAAGAGTATAATTTATTACAATTATCTTGGCTCCTATATAATCCTCTTGGTTTCTACATTTTCAGTCTATATCTTTAAGAAATCATGATTCAAAAACTCAAGTCAATAAATATTAATTGAGTATCTGCTATTTGCCAGGATCTAAGGTAGGCATTGTAAGGACAGAGCAAAGACAAAGGATTTTAAATGAGCAAAACATGATATCTGCCTTAGAGAAGCTAACAGTTTAATAATTTCCCATTTATATTTTTTCAGCCCTAAGACTTCAAAATGGAAACTTAGCTAAAAAATATATTTTTAAGGTTTGAAATGAATTGTCCCTACAGATGAAGAAAGGCCAGCCCAATGGGGGTGATGTTGAGGAGCGGGGGAGGAAGGAGGGACACCGTCCCTCCTTGTTCTCTCTCCCCACCTGTCAAATTTGAAAATTCTTCCCGTATTTCTTTGGGTTTTATGATCCCAATCAGGGCATGGAGGAGAGTATGGAGCCAGTGGGTTGGAGAGGTTGGCAAGTTAGTAATGTTGCCTTTTGAAATGCTTTCACCTCATTCTAGTTTATAAGTATAGTAATAAATAAACAAGGAGGAAAGTCTCGTTCAGCCACGTAACTCACAGTATGGCTTTGCCATAATCATGGAATGGGTGAAGGGAGAAACAAGTGTGAAAGGCAAGAAACCATTTTTCTCTCCATGTTACTCTCTCAATCACAAGGAGAGAATTCGGCTATGGCATTTTATCATCTGATTTGATGATGAAATTTTAATTTAAAGGTTGGTATCTGTACATTGAGATTTGTGATGTTGGAGATTCTACTCCAAGTATGTTACTGATTCATAAAGTTTCTAATCAGGAGCTCTGATTAAATTTTAGATATGTTTTCTTTATACATTATTATTGATATACACAAGTCATCCACAGGATGTATATTTTATTTATTCATATTACATGTAATGAAGAGAATGAATGCTGGTTTATACTTAATATATAATTCATAAGCTTGTGATATTACTTTTCAAAACATTTGAAAATATCAGAGACTTATCATGTCCTACATTTTGAATTTGCTGAAGACACTACAGTAATTTTTTCTATGAAATATAGTAAAGAAATATTAAACCTTCAGAGAGTCTCCACAGGGAAAATACTTGATTGTCAGCATCTTGCTACCCTCTTCTCACTCTTCCAACTACTACCATCTTGATTTAGGGCCCTAGGGCCTCCACAATCACTTCCTATTTCCCCTTCTAAGACCCCCCCCCCCACATCTGCCAGATTTATAGTCATAAAATGCCATATTCTTCATAACATTCACTTGCATAGTCCTCAATATCTTCTCAATACCTGCAAGACACAAGTTAAAACACATGGATTTCGTACTCAGTGCGCAACTAACTGGCTCCAGTGTATCAGTTCAGCCTTCCTCTGGTTCAGTAAAATTGGGAATTCAACATGGAAGCTTCATGAATGTTCTTTCCTGCTTAGAATATCTTTTCTCTCATTTGTCATTCTTTATACCCAACCCATTCTTTACAGGTCTTTCCAAATCTCCCTCTTTGATCCTTCAGACAGCAGGAACATCAAGACATACATTTCCCCACAGTCATGTAAAAAGTCATCTTCTCCTGCATCTTCATATCTCTTACATTTCTGTTTAACTTTATCTGGCTTATGTCTTGATTCTAATGGGGTCAGAAACCATCATTATACTTTCTAATGATACAGAGATCATTCTAATTATACCCTTTCCTAGTCTCCAAATAGGAGCTAGTAAAATAGGAGCTTTAAAATTTTTTATAATGATATATTTTTTAAAGTAACCAGTTGGTCTATTGTTAGGAAAAGACCCTAAGAATGTTTAGTCAAGTGGAAGAGCAATAGCAACAGTCCTCAGAAAGTCAGAGTGGGCTCTTTTTCACCATGCTGGTAATTGGTTTAGATATACTTGGTCAGTTACTAAACACATAGATCAGGCATTGGAAAGATTTACACATTATTTGGAGACACAGCAGAAGTGATGGGAGCTCCTTATGTTACCACTTATCTTGACAGCAATTTCCATGAGTTTCCAAAGGAGCATTGTCCTGTTGGAGGGAAATGAGAAAAGTTCTGTGAGATCATCCACATGGGTTAGGTGTAAACAGGACCTGCAGAGTCTTTTAACAAAATAACACTAAGAATTCCAGAGTTGGCAATGGGTGCGGGTGGGGGGGATGGCCAAGCAGGGAGGGGCAAATAAACTCTGGGGTCCTAAAACTCAGATTCCCATTCCCTTGGGAAATGTCTTTAATGATTCTTGCTTCCACCAACAGAACACGCTCAGGGGTACTGCTCCCTTTTAAAAACTCCAGCTCAAGCAAAAATAAACCATTGATAATGCTCTTTTCTGTAAAGATAAAGGATGAATCTTCATGTGGGCAGGAACCACTAACCTGAGCCTGTGAATTCTTTTTTTTTTTTAATGTTTATTTATTTTTGAGAGAGTGACAGTGAGGGAGGGACAGAGAGAGATGGAGACAGAGAATCTGAAGCAGGCTCCAGGCTCTGAGCTGTCAGCACAGAGCCTGATGCAGGGCTCAAACTCCCAGACCACAAGATCACGACCTGAGCCGAAGTCAGATGCTTAACTGACTGAGCCACTCAGGTGCCCATAGAGCCTGTGAATTTTTGCCTTGGAGGTTCTTTTTCCCTTTGATGGTCATTCTTGTCCCTCCACATGTAAAAGAATGCACCAACCCCCTTGTGCTTGATGTTCAGGGATGCTGAGAAGGATCCAGAGATAGAAACATCCTGAAGGGCAGAAGGTATGACTCCTTTGAGCATGTAGGGATACTGGCTCCTCACATCTAGAATACGAGTTAAACTCCAGTATAATGAATCAGAATGATTATCTCAAGTCATATTTTCATAACAGAGAAGAGAATAGACTTTCCCCTATTCTTCCCACATGGAGATCTTGATATTCATTTTAAACTTTAGGATATCATTTCCCTAACAAAGTAGACCATAACATTTAGACTGGAAGGAGATGACAATGTGATTTTTCTAGAAAGAAGTTCAGGTTTCTGTACTTTTAGAGATAACGTACATTTGAGTAAGTTATAATAAGGCTGGAAAAGAAGGAGTATTTGTCTTGAAAGAAAGATGTTGAAAAGAGGTATGTACATACTTGCTTAGAACGCATATTTCCTTTTGTGTTTTCCTTACAAAAGATATTGATGTGCAATGTAAGCGTTAGTGAGCACTGGTGCCTATAACCATACCTGGCAACATAGTGGATGCTCAGTAATTATTTGCTGAACACATGAGAGTATTGGACAACAGGGATGAAGAGCCACGATCATAATGACTACCATTTTGGTATTTAGCACATGTTATTAACTCTCTATATGACTTACAATCCTTATACAATTAGAGACGGTAATAGAATTATTACTACTAATTTTAAAGGTGAGGAAACAGAGGTTTAGTGAGACTAGGTAATGGTCACATAGTCAATGGTCATACAGCTAATGAATGATGACATCAGCATTTGATTTAATGTTCTTACTGAAAAAAAAAACCTTCTTTTTCCCTACAACACCAACAACACTGGGGGAAAAACAATGCCTCTAGTGGGAAGATGTAGATTCTAATCTCTAACAGGTTTCTGCTACCAATTTTATCCCTGCCATGCCGACTTCCTGCCCTGTTCCTTTCCAAGGTATCACTACTGCCAGAGTACCCGACGAGAGTCTCAGAGCCAGGCTTGACTGGCTCAAGATGTCAGGATATAAGAGACTCCTGGATTCAAAGAGGCTCACAGCTAAAAATCTACACGCAAAAGTATTTAGAGATCAGTGTTGAAGCTGCTAAGGGCTTAGATGGAGATTTCAAGGAAGTATTCAACTTGGAAATGCAGGTCTTAGGGTTTGCATTAAGATGCTTTTGGCTGCAAGTAACAGGGAAACAATAAGGAAATTCTGTCTCATAAGATAGGAAATTTGAAGGTATAGAAAGTTGCACGCATATTACAATCAGCTACCTAAATGCTATTATCAGGACCTGCTTCTTTTTGTCTACCTCATTTGACATTCTCAGCTCTTCTCTTGTAGATGATGATGATGCAAGATGGACGCAAGGAGCAGTTGAGACTGCATATTCCCTTTGTTGCAAGAGAGACAGAAAGAGAGAGAGAAGGGGAAGGAACCAAAAAATATAACTTCTTTCCTTCAGTCTAATTATGGTGACTTGAGTCACATGCCTATTCCTGCATTAATAATAATTGCCAGGGCAAAGCCGTGTACTAATTTAAAGGTAAATATATGAGAAAATGGGAGGTTCTGTTAGAAAGATAGAGGAGGATAGACTCTAAGTGTGCACATTAAAGTGCCATTGTTAGAGGTGCTCCAATGATTAACATAATAAGATTGATGCCAACGGTCCCACGAGTGACCAAGGGGACTATAGCCTCGAGGAGCCTCTCAACCCCACACACAACTCCAGTTGGGGAAAGTATGCAACATACGTATGCGTATATTTTCAGCTTTTTAAAGGAGTCATAATGTTTTAGGTATTTCATTGGCAAAACTCTGATAAAGAGGATGGTGTCAGAGATTTACAAAGAAAATAATAACTTGAATGTAAATAACGATACATTCAGGCAGATGATGTGTTTACTCTGAACAGCTTGGGTAACTTGGAAAAAATGATGATTTTTGTTGTTATTCTATGTAAATCTCTGAGAAAATCCCATTTAACATACATTCTCATTGAGAGACAGTTGACCATGATGGTTAGAGTGTGAGCTTGAAAACCAGGTGACCTGAGCTGAGTCCTCCAGCCGGACACTAACACTGACTAGTCTTGGGCAAGTCATTTAACTTTCCGAGACTCAGTTTCCTCTTCTACATGTAAAATGGGCAATGATAAGAGCAATGTTAAGGCTGGTCTGAGAATTAAATGCGAAGCGGTTAGAACAGTGAATGGCCCAGTATCTTATATGCATGCTAGATAAAATAAACACCCCAGTGTGTACAAAGAAATGGTGTACCTGAAACCCACAAATGTGGCTATCACACAGTTCCCCTCGTGTGCCAGTCCCCTGAGGGTTTACTCCATTTGGTGCTCAGAGAAGCCCTCTAAAGTCTCCAGTTTTAGTCTTTGCATCTCCTCCTTAAATCAATGGTCCAAAATCTGCTAGCGTCTGACTTCGTAGGTCAGCCTTTCTTATTTCATAGAAAACAAAATGGAAGACTGGAATTGCCAGCTGTCTGGTGTTTAATGGGGAATTTTTCCCCCTCCCTACCCACCATTTCTTTTATAGTTCACCTATCATACCCGTGTGCAATTGAATGCCTCTCCCGTACACTATACTTGCCAACTCTATCTCCAGTAATTATTCTGTTTTAGTCCACTGCAATGTACCTGCCAACAATCTGAAATGTGCAGGTGGTGGCTGCTCAGCACTGCCTCGCTCTCTCTCCCATTTGCATGCACCCTGTGGTGGCAACCTAATGTGATGGCTCTGACATCGCTTACAAAGGAGACAATGACAGGAGGCCAGGGCTGCACAAGTGCCTCTTCTATTTACCATCCAGATGATTTTTTTTTTTTTTTGCATCTCCTTTCCCTTCTTTTTCCCAGAGACAGGCAAGGTAAATGTCCGCACACGCTATGCTTTAGATTGGCATGAAACACTTGTAAAAGACAAAAAAAATCACAAATATCCTCAGTGCCTCAGGTGGAACATAGCCCCTTCTCCCCCACCCCCTCCTCAACCACTTAGAACCTCCTCTGAAAAATTAAACAACACACAATTCGTTGGTGACTCCTTTTGACCCATGTGAGTGTATTTTTCTCTTAACTTTTATCTCCCAAAATACCTTTAAAAATGTATTCTATATTCCTTTAGGGAATGTGACAGATAACAGCTAAAAACGATAGTTTATGCTCTAACACACCATTTCTGCTCATCGATTCCTTTCTTTATTTTCTCAAAAAAAAATCCTTTGGGACTGGAATTTTCTGAGATTGGACTGAACTTAACCATTATCTAAAAAAAATTCATTATTTCAAAATTGTTGAGCTACATTCTTTCAATTATTTTTGAATTATGGAAAAAGTACAGTTTTCCCACTTTGACAATGGACTCAAACCATTTACAGGTATGACTCAAAAATTGCGATCAGCTCCAATCTGACTAGACGAGTCTTTCATGAAGAGTGAAAAGGAATCCAAATTTGAAGTCGCATGCTTGGAGCCCTTAACATCATGAATTTCTGAAATTGCAAGCCTGAGTGTGCAATTATTACATTTTTGTCTCAATCTTTTTTAAAGTGCTTCTGTTAAAACTCTCATTTTGAAGCAGCTCCAATAAAGTATTAGTGACAAAAAGCCCAGAAGCTTTAGACACTTTCTGAATTTACTCTTTGAGCCAAAGTGTAGATCAAATACCTCTTACAGCCTCCCTCCATTTTCAGAGGTGTGTCCTTGGCCACAGTTCCCTTCTCTTAGACCCACCTTCCTCTCAGTCGCTTCTGATCCTTTTTTTCTCCACCTTGTCCCATTTCCCTTTCCAAATGCTAAACTCCTAGTACTTCTTTCTATTATGAATACTTTTTTCGAGGGATTAATGCAATACAATGACATACAGGAAGCACTAAACTCTCTGGGAATATAAAAGGCTATGTCCAGTTTTCTCTCCCTTCCTCAGGTGCTCATTAAGGGGTACTCATCACATTAAGGGAATCTAACTCCATCTTAGATGTCTCAGTGCTCACAGTGGAGATGGAAAAGTCATGTGGTTCCTAACTTTCAGAAAATGTTTTAGGTGACTTGTGTGCAAAAACCAATGAAGGTAATTTGGGATCCGCTGAAAAGTTTCCTTTATTGTGGAAATGAAATGAAGGCCAAGAAAGATAAAGCAACAAGCGGTTTCCTGTGTACATTTATTCATCCTGCTTTTATTGAGGCCTGACAATGTGCCAGCTACTGCACTGGGAATACAGGGCCGAGGAAAAGCAGGTCACACCCAGAAGTTGACTTGGAGAGATTTTACATTGTTGTAAACTGACGTGCAGGGAAAGGGCTATGGATGGTAGGGCACTGGAGGGGAGGAACAAAAACCAGCCTTCACTTATGGAGGGTGGGACTGGGGGTTAGGAAAGGCACATGGACCGTGTCCTTTGCTAAGGGGCGCTCAGGCACTGAATGGTAGAGACATGGCTGGAGTCTAGTCTTCAGACCCCCTCCCTTGGTGACAAACACTCCACTACTCTACCTTTGAAGTCATTTTTAAGAATCAATAGCATGATTTTCCTGCTTTTTGTCTTTGAACATATCTATCTGCCCTCCGGCCACCACCTAAAACATGGGAGTCAAATTCCAAATGGTCCCAGACCAAACAGGACTGGCTGAAGACTTCCCCCATCTCCTATGGTTACACTAATGATGCCATGCTAAGTTTTGGTTTTCAGATGATTGTTTTTAACAGCAACAATTCTGATCAGGAAAGAGTATCTGATGGAAAAAAGACTGCCTCTTTAGCAGGTGGTGTTGGGAGAGCTGGACAGCAACATGCAAATGAATGAATGAAACCAGACCACTTTCTTATGCCATACACAAAAATAAACTCAAAATGGATGAAGGACCTGAATGCGAGACAGGAAACCATCAAAACCCTTGAGGAGAAAGTAGGAAAACCCCCCCTAGTCCTCCACTGCAGCAATCTCCTACTCGACACATCCCAAAAGGCAAGGGAAATGAAAGCAAAACTGAACTCTTGGAACTTCATCAAGATAAAAAGCTTCTGCACTGCAAAGGAAACAATCAAGAAAACTAATAGACAACCGACAGAATGGGAAAAGATAGTTGCAAATGACATATCAGATAAAGGGC